>NC_069502.1:1225999692-1226350823 GCF_027579735.1 Bombina bombina
TGGGGTTTTTTCAGAATAAAGCTTCGGTTGATCAAATTTGCAAATCATTCATTTGGTCTTCTTTGCATACTTTTCTTGTTTTTACCATTTTTATGTATTTTGCTTCTTTTAATTGAAGCAGTCTTTGGTAGAAAAGTTCTTCAGGCAGCTGTTTCAGTTTAATTCTATTGCTTTTGATTTAAGTTTTTTAAGAAAACTTAATTATTGTGTGGATTTAATTGCTAAGTGGAAATAGCTGTTGTTATTTTATCCCTCCCTCTCTAGTGACTCTTCTGTAGACTTCCACATCTTGGGTATTTTTATCCCATACGTCACTAGCTCATGGACTCTTGCCAATTACATGAAAGAAAACAGAATTTATGTAAGAACTTACCTGATAAATTCATTTCTTTCATATTGGCAAGAGTCCATGAGGCTCACCCTTTTTATGGTGGTTATGTTTTTTTGTATAAAAGCACAATAATATTTCCAGTTCCTCTTTTTGTATGCTTTTTTACTCCTTTTTGTTATCACCTCACTACTTGGCTATTCGTTAAAGTGAGTTGTGGGTGTGGTGGGAGGTGTATTTGAGGTTTGGAAAACTTTGCCCCCTCCTGGTAGGAATGTATATCCCATACATCACTAGTTCATGGACTCTTGCCAATATGAAATAAATTAATTTATCAGGTAAGTTCTTACATAAATTTTGTTTTCTTAGGTAGTCTTACGACACTTATAGTTTTATTTATTTCCTAAGATATGGTGAGTCCACAGCATCATCATCAATTACTGTTGGGAATATCACTCCTGGCTAGCAGGAGGAGGCAAAGAGTACCACAGCAAAGTTGTTTAGTATCACTTCCCTTCCAACAACCCCCAGTCATTCTCTTTGCCTTCGGTGCAAGGAGGTAAAATGTTTGGTGTCTGAGAATTGATTTCACTCCAATCAAGATTTTATTATTTTGAATGCCAGAGTAGGTTTACTATGAACTTCCTCTCAAGATTGGGTATAGCCGTACTCCAGGTTATTCTCTTCAGGAGAGCAGTGATGGTTTTAAAGCAGTTAGGAACTTGTGGAGGAGGATTCACTGCATTTTGCTAACATGTTGCTGCCCTGGTATAGAAAGTATGAGTAGGTTTACTCTATCCTTTCTTTGTTTACAGGTCTCTGTGAGGAGTGGCATCCTTTGTGGCTGATAAGCCTACATGTGGCTTAGTGGTACAGTCTAGGCTTTTTAGTTCTGCAGTTGCAGGTTCAATATTTTTGTTTCCTTCACACTTCTGGCGTTTCCTTTCTAGGATGAGACCTTGTTTGGACTTGGTCAGCCATAAATTTCCTCTGACTTTTCGGGAGAAAAGAGGTTTTTCTTCCACACGTCAAGAGAGTAAGACTACAGGAAAGTTTCCTTTTCCTCTTTCTGCGGGATCAGTTCATGTCTTTTGGAGTCCTATCTAAGATTTCCTCCCTAGGGCAGATTTCTCCTTCTAGAGTATCTACGATTAAGGTATGATTAGAGACATTCCTTGAACTGGTTTCAGGACCTTCCTTTCTGGGAGTGATCGTCTCCAGTACCAGTCTGGGAACGGCATCTGGGTAAATACCTCTTGTATCTCAGGTTCTGACCTTCAAAGTAGTATCCTTTCTCCTTTGGTTCATAAGGGCCTGTTTATTACAAGCTTAGATCTGAAGGATTTAATGTTCCCTTGATAGAGATCTTCTCAAATTTCTGAGAAAGACTTTTAGGTCTTGGGGTATTGCAAAAATGTTTTTCTGGACAATATATGGTTCGGGTGTCATCCCTCCTTTGAGCAATGCCTCTTTAAGAGATCTTGTCAATCTACTTTCCCATGGATGGGAATAAATATGGGGAACAGTTCCCTTGACCAATCTACAAGAGTGATTAGTGGATACTCACTTCCGTCTGATCTCTGAAGTTAAGTAGGGCGAGCCCTGGTCAGTACCAGGATGGGAGCCCACCTGAGAACTCCAGGTCTGGTAGACTTGGAGCTTTATAGATTCTCTATCTAGGAGACAATGTCTATAAGAGGTTAGATAATTAAGGTTTTTCTCCTTTTCCTCTCTCTGCAGTCTAATGTCCAGCCACAGCATGCTCTAGTGGTCCGGTAGATGACTTCGCCATCTTGCAACCAGGAGGTTGGGAGTTTGGATCTAGCTGCAGTTGTTTTTTCTTCACTTTTCAGTGACTCGATGTATGGAGGGAATTGGTCTGATGGTTTCCATGGATTATAGCGCTGCGGAATCTGTTGGCGCTCTACAAATAACCGATAATAATAACATAATTTCCTTTGTTATTTTCCATAAAATGTAGAACATTTGGATCTGTCTCAGAGGATAGATCTAATTCTGTCTCAAGAGACTCTCCCATAGTGGTTTTTCAGGAGTATCTGTCTCAGAGCGCATGCTTCTAGAGACATCCTGGGTGATGTGACATGGACGCCAGCCTGCTGGGCTGGTAAGCAGTCTGGGTTTTGTTTACGGCATTTATGGACTCGGAAGTGTCTGCTCTCCTCTCTAACATCTTAGAGTTGAGAGCGATTTACAATGATCTGATAGCTCGGTTCCTGTCGGACTATATCATCTTATTGGTTTATATCAACCACCAGAGTGGAACTCTGAGTTCCCTAGCCGATAGGAGGTGACTTGAAATGTTCAATGGGTGGAAGCTCACAATTGCTGTCTAATCTGCCATCCACATTCCAAGAGTGGACAACTGGGAAGCGGATTTTCTAAGTGAACAGACTTTTCATCCCAGGGGAGTGGGAACTCCATCCGGAGGTGTTCTCCAGTTTAACTCTCAGATGGGGGGTGCTGGAACTGGATTTGATGGGGTCTCGGCAGAATGCCAAGCTTCCAAGTATGGTTCTAGTTCAATGGATCCACAGGCCGCTCTGATAGACACTCTGGCGGTCCCTTGGGATTTCAGGTTGGCTTACCTGTTTCCTCTGTTTGCTCTCCTTCCATGAGTCATTACTTGAATAGACAGGAGAGAGTGTCAGTGATTTGAATAGCTCCTGCGTGGCCTCGCAGGATTGGGTATGCAAACCTAGTGGAGATGTCGTCTCTCCCATTTGGGAGACTGTCTCTGAGGAAGGACCTTCTGGTTCGGGGTCCCTTTTTAATCCAAATCTCATTTCTTTGAAGCTGACTGCTTGGAGATTAAACGCTTATTTCTATCTAAGCATGTTTTTTCTGAGTCGGTTATTGAGACCATGATTCAGGCTCACAAGCCTGCTACTAGAACATAAGATATGGCATAGATATCTGTATTGGTGAGAATCCAAGAGCGACTCTTGGAGTAGGGTCAGGATTCCTAAGATTTTGTCCTTCCTCCCGGACTGGCGAAGGGTTTGTCAGTCAGTACCCTGAAGGGTCAGATTTCTGCATTATCTATTTTGATACGTAAGCATCTGGCGGATGTGCCAGATGTGCAAACTTTTGTCAGGTTATGGTCAGCATCAGGCCTGTGTTTAAATCTATTGCTCCTCCTTGGAGACTTATCCCGGTTGTTAAGTTATGCAGCAGGCTCGATTTGAGCTTTGCATTTCAGGGATATTAAGGTTTTGTTTCTTATACTATCTCTTCTGCTCAGAGAGTTTCGGAAATCTCAGCTTTGCAGTGTGATTCGCCTTATCTTATCCTTCATGCCGATAAGGCGGTTCTTCGTACTAAGTTAAGTTTTCTTCCTAAAGTTGTATCAGATAGAAATATTGTTTCTTTTCATAAGGATCGACCTAAGGATTTTCGACAAGTCTTCTATCCTGTTTGTTTGTTTCTCTGGAAAACGTACAGGTCAGAAAGCTTCTGCTACTTCTCTTCTCTTTGGTTGAAAAGTATAATCATTTTGCTTATTTGAATGCTGGACAGCAGTCTCCTGAGAGAGTTACAGCTCATTTCACTAGGGCTGTCTCTGCTTCTTGGGCTTCAAGAATGCAGCTTCTATGGAGCAGATTTGCAAGACTGCAACTACATTCCCCCCCCCCCTAATTTTTACAAATGTTATGTTTTTGCCTCGGCTGAGGCTTCTTTTGGGAAAAGGTTTCTTCAAGCAGTGGTGCCTTCTGTTTAGGTTATATGTCTTGTCCCTCCCTAATCATCTGTGTACTCTAGCTTGGGTATTGAATCCCAACAGTAATTGATGATGATGCTGTGGACTTACCATATCTTAAAAAATTATCAGGTAAGCATAAATTTTGCTTTCTTTCCTTTCTTTCCGGATAAAGTGAGTCCACAGCCCCGCCATTTATTTTAAGACGGTTATTTTTTTACTGAAACCTCAGGCACCTCTGCACCTGGTGTTGCTTCTTTTTCTCTATTTACCTTCGGTCGAATGACTGGGGGTTGTGGGAAGGGAAGTGATAATTAACAGCTTTGCTGTGGTGCTCTTTGTCTCCTCCTGGCCAGGAGTGATATTCCCAACAGTAATTGGTGATGATGCCGTGGACTCACCATATCCGGAAAGAAAGAAATTTATCAGGTAAGCATAAATTTTGTTTTTTATGTGACCCTTGTTTGTCTATTTGGACACTATTTTATAATCTCTTTCATATTGAAGTGATTCTGAAATGTCTGTGACATCATATTTTGTCCAATGTTATATGTATATATAAATAAAAAATAAATAAATATATATATATATATTTTTTTTTTTTTTCCTTGGGACGATCTTTGTGCTCTTAGATGATAATTTCATCTTTCTCTTGTTGAGGAGATTTTATTCTTATGTCCGTGACATCTGATATGGTCCTAGGTTGGATGTTTTCCTGTCTTAGGAAATAAGCCCTTTGGTGGCGCAGGAACAGAGAAGCAGTCTGTGAATCAGGAATCCCAGGTTCAAATCTGGGCATGGCTATGACAACAATTTCTGTGCAATAACGTTACTCTAATGGGTTATTTCTTCTTATATTTTTTAGATAGAATTCCATAATATTTTCCATACGAGAAGGTATTATGCCTAGGACTGTTACATCTTGTCCTATTCCAAATCTTATTATTTATTCAGTAGCTTACATTTCTCTTCTGAGAATTGTGTCAGCTAGTAGTCATGGTGGTTTCATCATCTTGCATATATATGATTGATCCCAAGGAAGGGTGTTTGGTATCTTAAATAACTCAACAAATTTCTCAAGGTTCCGTCTTCAAATTGGAGTCTATTTGTTCTCTTCTCCCTTTGGTTCAGGAGGGTCAGTTCATGACCACCAGTTCATGACCACCATCGACCTGAAGGAGGCCTACCTTCATGTTCCTATCCACAAGGATCATTTTCAATTCCTACGTTTTTTTTCTGCCTGTTTTTCTCTTCAGTCATCTGTCCGACCCTTGGTAGCTCAGTGTGTGGATGTACTTGGTCCCATGGTGGCTTCCATGGACATAATTCCTTTTGTTCGATTCCATCTGAGACCTCTACAGTTGTGCATGCTCAGACAATGGGAAGCAGTCCACTCAGACATTTCTCAGAGGATAATCCTAGAACGGATGCCAGCCTTTTTGGCTGGGGAGCAGTTTGGGGCTCCTTGGGAGCTCTGGGAATCTTTGATGCTCTGATAGCTTGATCCAAACTGAGTGGATCTGGTTTATCAGATTTCAATCGGACAACATCACTTTGGCTGATATCAACCTTCAAGGAGGCACAAGGAGTTCCCTAGCAATAAAAGAGGTGACTCTTATCCTTCGGTGGATGGAGTTTCTCAACTGCCTTTTTTTCTGCCATTCTCATCCCAGGTGTGGACAACTGAGAGGTGTATTACCTGAGCAGGCAGACTTTTCTCCCAGGGGAGTGGGCTCTTCATCCAGAGGTGTTCTCAATGACACCCTCAGGTGGGGGGGGGGGGGGTTCTGGAGTTGGACAGGATGGCGTTTCGTCTAAACTCCAAGCATTCCAGATACGGATCCAGATCAGGGATCCGCCAGCAGTGCTGGTGGACGTTCTAGCGGTTCCGTGGGTTTTCGGTCTGATTTACCTGTTTCCACTGTTTGCCCTCCTTTCTCTTGGCATTAGGTGAGAGTTCCCTGTACTCTTTCCTTTCTCCAGGAGGGTCTGGAAAAGGTTTTGTCAGTTAGTTCTCTGAAGGGTCAGATTTCTGCCCCTTCTATTCTGTTTCATAAACATTTGGCCGATTGACCAGATGTTCAATCATTTGTTTAGGCAAGTGTTTAATCCTGTTGCTCCTCCGTGGAGCCTTATTCTTGTTCTTTGGGTTCTGCAGCAGGGTCTGTTTGAGCCTATGCACTCTATTGATATTAAGTTGTTGTCTTGGAAAGTTTTGTTTTTACTAGCTTCTGCTCTTAGAATCCCAGAGCTTTCGGCTCTACAGTGTGTTTCCCTTTATCTTATTTTCCTTTGTGGATAAGGCGGTCCTTCGTGCCAAATTGGTTTCTAAGGATTTTCGGCAATCTTCTGCGCTTTTTGTAGTGTTTTCTGTCAAACATAAGGGCCAGAAGGCCACGTCTACTTCTCTTTCCTTTTGGTTGAGAAGTGTTATTCGTATTGCTTTGAGTCAGCTGGACTTTCACCTCCTGAGAGGATTGCGGCTCATTCTACTAGGGCTGTTTCTTTTTCCTGGGCCTTTAACATCAAGGCTCCTGGGGAGAAATTTTGCAAGGCGGCCACTTGGTCCTTGTTGCATACTTTTTCAAAATTTTTCAAATTATGGCGTTTTTGCCTCTGCTCTGGCTTCTTTTGGGAGGAAAGTTCTTCTAGTGGTGGTGCCCTCAGTTTAGGTCTGCCTGTCTTGTTTTCTCCCTCCCTTTCCATTCTGTGTCCTCTAGCTTGGGTATTGGTTCCCACTAGTAATTAGAATGGATTTGTGGACTCTCCATACCATTGGAAAGAAAACAAAATGTATGCTTACCTGATAAATTTTTTTTCATGGCATGGAGAGTCCACGACCCACCCTTGTTTAATTTCAAGACAGCTTATTTTATTTTGCTTTTCTCTAAAACTTCAGGCACCTCTATACCCTTAGTGTTCCTCTTCTCTTTCCATGTTCACTCCGCTGAATGTTTCAGGTTAGGAAATGTCCAGAAAAAGACCCAAATGCTAGGGCGAACTTAAAAACACCCTTGCACTCTGAGTTTAATCCAGGACATGACCCCACGACAACCTCTAAAAAACAATGTACTCACGATATGGAGCAGAGTTAGCCTGAGTCCAAAGTAATTCAAGATATCAGCCAAATAGACTTCTGAGTAAGGAACTGGTTTCAGGAAATGTCTTCCACAGAATCAGGAGAGCAGGAATAGTCCACTTATACTCAGACAGAGGAAGGGTAAAACAAGAAACAGTTAATAATGCAGGAGTAGGTAACTTGTTATCAGGCAGTTTGAGGGTTAACACTGTGTAGTCAGTCAGTCCTTGCAGAGTTTGGCAACAGGTTATCAGGCAGTTTGTAGATTAATACTGAATAGTCAGTACATGCAGAGTTAGACAACAGGATATCAGGAAGTTGGAGGGTTAATACAGATTAATCAGTACTTGCAGAGATTGGCAACAGGTTATCATGCAGTTTGAGAGTTTACACTGAATAAACAGTATTTGCAGAGTTTGGCAACAGGATATCAAGCAGTTTGAAGGTTTACACTGAATAAACGGTTTGTCAACAGGTTATCAGGAAGTTTGAGGGTTAACCCAGCATAGTCAGTCTTTGCCGAGCTTCCCAGCGGCCGAGCGTGACAGAATGACTGGGGGGGTTATGAGGGATACTTATAGCTTTGCTGGGGTATTCTTTGCCTCCTCCTGGTGGCCAGGAGTTGAATTCCCACTAGTAATTAGAATGGATTTGTGGACTCTCCATGCCAGGAAAGAAAATAATTTATCAGGTAAGCATACATTTTGTTATTAAGGTAATAATTTTTTCTCCTTCCAATAAAGTACAGCTTTTGATCCAGTAGGTTCTGTGTTTTTCCCTCAATAAAAAAATAGTAAAAAATAAATCAATTACAATTCAGTACAATGTCCCTTTAAAAGGAATTTTATTTAGAGTATTTCCTTCTTAATATGAGGAGAGTCCACGGAATCATTCTTTACTGTTGGGAAATACTGAACCTGGAGGAGGTAAAGACAACCCAGCCAAAGGCTTAAATACTCCCCTACTTCCCTCATATCCCAGTCATTCTTTGCCTTTTGTCACAGGAGGTTGGCAGAGAAGTGTCAGAAGATACAGAGTAGTTCCTTATGGAGGGTATCTACCCTTCAAAATGGGACTGGAGTTTTAAGTAGTTTTGTCAGCCTCTCAGTGAGAGCATTGATGAAAGTTAGAGTCTGGAGATGCAGGGAGCACACATCACCTGACACCTCCCTCTGTATACACTGCACACAGCTCCTGACACCTCCCTCTGTATACACTGCACACAGCTCCTGACACCTCCCTCTGTATACACTGCACACAGCTCCTGACACCTCCCTCTGTATACACTGCACACAGCTCCTGACACCTCCCTCTGTATACACTATACACAACACCTGACACCTCCCTCTGTATACACTGCACACAGCACCTGACACCTCCCTCTGTATACACTGCACACAGCACCTGACACCTCCCTCTGTATACACTGCACACAGCTCCTGATACCTCCCTCTGTATACACTGAACACAGCTCCTGACACCTCCCTCTGTATACACTGCACACAGCTCCTGACACCTCCCTCTGTATACACTGCACACAGCTCCTGAAAACTCCCTCTGTATACACTGCACACAGCTCCTGACACCTCCCTCTGTATACACTGCACACAGCTCCTGACACCTCCCTCTGTATACACTGCACACAGCTCCTGACACCTCCCTCTGTATACACTGCACACAGCTCCTGACACCTCCCTCTGTATACACTGCACACAGCTCCTGACACCTCCCTCTGTATGCACTGCACACAGCACCTGACACCTCCCTCTGTATACACTGCACACAGCTCCTAACACCTCCCTCTGTATACACTGCACACAGCTCCTGACACCTCCCTCTGTATACATTGCACACAGCTCCTGACACCTCCCTCTGTATACACTGCACACAGCTCCTGACACCTCCCTCTGTATACACTGCACACAGCTCCTGACACCTCCCTCTGTATACACTGCACACAGCTCCTGACACCTCCCTCTGTATACACTGCACACAGCTCCTGACACCACCCTCTGTATACATTGCACACAGCTCCTGACACCTCCCTCTGTATACACTGAACACAGCTCCTGACACCTCCCTCTGTATACACTACACACAGCTCCTGACACCTCCCTCTGTATACACTGCACACAGCACCTGACACCTCCCTCTGTATACACTGCACACAGCTCCTGACACCTCCCTCTGTATACACTGCACACAGCACCTGACACCTCCCTCTATATACACTGCACACAGCACCTGACACCTCCCTCTGTATACACTGCACACAGCACCTGACACCTCCCTCTGTATACACTGTACACAGAACCTGACCCCTCCCTCTGTATACACTGCACACAGCACCTGACACCTCCCTCTATATACACTGCACACAGCACCTGACACCTCCCTCTGTATACACTGCACACAGCACCTGAAACCTCCCTCTGTATACACTGCACACAGCACCTGACACCTCCCTCTGTATACACTGCACACAGCACCTGACACCTCCCTCTGTATACACTGTACACAGAACCTGACCCCTCCCTCTGTATACACTGCACACAGCACCTGACACCTCCCTCTATATACACTGCACACAGCACCTGACACCTCCCTCTGTATACACTGCACACAGCACCTGACACCTCCCTCTGTATACACTGGACACAGCACCTGACACCTCCCTCTGTATACACTGCACACAGCTCCTGACACGTCCCTCTGTATACACAGCACCTGACACCTCGCTCTGTATACACTGCACACAGCTCCTGACACCTCCCTCTGTATATACTGCACACAGCACCTGACACCTCCCTCTGTATACACTGCACACAGCTCCTGACACCTCCCTCAGTATACACTGCACACAGCACCTGACACCTCCCTCTGTATACACTGCACACAGCACCTGACACCTCCCTCTGTATACACTGCACACAGCACCTGACACCTCCCTCTGTATACACAGCACCTGACACCTCGCTCTGTATACACTGCACACAGCTCCTGACACCTCCCTCTGTATACACTGCACACAGCACCTGACACCTCTCTCTGTATACACTGCACACAGCTCCTGACACCTCCCTCTGTATACACTGCACACAGCACCTGACACCTCCCTCTGTATACACTGCACACAGCACCTGACACCTCCCTCTGTATACACTGTACACAGCTCCTGACACCTCCCTCTGTATACACTGCACACAGCTCCTGAAACCTCCCTCTGTATACACTGCACACAGCTCCTGACACCTCCCTCTGTATACACTGCACAAAGCTCCTGACACCTCCCTCTGTATACACTGCACACAGCTCCTGACACCTCCCTCTGTATACACTGCACACAGCTCCTGACACCTCCCTCTGTATACACTGCACACAGCTCCTGACACCTCCCTCTGTATACACTGCACACAGCACCTGACACCTCCCTCTGTATACACTGCACACAGCTCCTGACACCTCCCTCTGTATACACTGCACACAGCTCCTGACACCTCCCTCTGTATACACTGCACACAGCTCCTGACACCTCCCTCTGTATACACTGCACACAGCTCCTGACACCTCCCTCTGTATACACTGCACACAGCTCCTGACACCTCCCTCTGTATACACTGCACACAGCTCCTGACACCTCCCTCTGTATACACTGCACACAGCTCCTGACACCACCCTCTGTATACATTGCACACAGCTCCTGACACCTCCCTCTGTATACACTGAACACAGCTCCTGACACCTCCTTCTGTATACACTGCACACAGCACCTGACACCTCCCTCTGTATACACTGCACACAGCTCCTGACACCTCCCTCTGTATACACTGCACACAGCACCTGACACCTCCCTCTGTATACACTGCACACAGCATCTGACACCTCCCTCTGTATACACTGTACACAGCTCCTGACACCTCCCTCTGTATACACTGCACACAGCACCTGACACCTCCCTCTGTATACACTGCACACAGCTCCTGACACCTCCCTCTGTATACACTGCACACAGCTCCTGACACCTCCCTCTGTATACACTGCACACAGCTCCTGACACCTCCCTCTGTATACACTGCACACAGCTCCTGACACCTCCCTCTGTATACACTGCACACAGCTCCTGCCACCTCCCTCTGTATACACTGCACACAGCACCTGCCACCTCCCTCTGTATACACTGCACACAGCACCTGACACCTCCCTCTGTATACACAGCACACAGCACCTGACACCTCCCTCTGTATACACTGCACACAGCATCTGACACCTCCCTCTATATACACTATACACAGCACCTGACACCTCCCTCTGTATACACTGCACACAGCTCCTGACACTTCCCTCTGTATACACTGCACACAGCTCCTGACACCTCCCTCTGTATACACTGCACACAGCACCTGCCACCTCCCTCTGTATACACTGCACACAGCTCCTGACACCTCCCTCTGTATACACAGCACACAGCACCTGACACCTCCCTCTGTATACACTGCACACAGCACCTGACACCTCCCTCTGTATACACTGCACACAGCACCTGACACCTCCCTCTGTATACACAGCACACAGCACCTGACACCTCCCTCTATATACACTGCACACAGCACCTGACACCTCCCTCTGTATACACTGCACACAGCACCTGACACCTCCCTCTGTATACACTGCACACAGCACCTGACACCTCCCTCTGTATACACTGCACACAGCACCTGACACCTCCCTCTGTATACACTGCACACAGCACCTGACACCTCCCTCTATATACACTGCACACAGCACCTGACACCTCCCTCTGTATACACTGCACACAGCACCTGATACCTCCCTCTGTATACACTGCACACAGCACCTGACACCTCCCTCTGTATACACTGCACACAGCACCTGATACCTCCCTCTGTATACACTGCACACAGCACCTGACAACTCCCTCTGTATACACTGCACCTGATACCTCCCTCTGTATACACTGCACACAGCTCCTGACACCTCCCTCTATATACACTGCACACAGCACCTGAAACCTCCCTCTGTATACACCGCACCTGACACCTCCCTCTGTATACACTGCACACAGCTCCTGACACCTCCCTCTGTATATACTGCACACAGCTCCTGACACCTCCCTCTGTATACACTACACACAGCTCCTGACACCTCCCTCTGTATACACTGCACACAGCTCCTGACACCTCCCTCTGTATACACTGCACACAGCACCTGACACCTCCCTCTGTATACACTGTACACAGCACCTGACACCTCCCTCTGTATACACAGCGCCTGACACCTCCCTCTGTATACACAGCACACACCACCTGACACCTCCCTCTGTATACACTGCACACAGCTCCTGATACCTCACTCTGTATACACTGTACACAGCACCTGACACCTCCCTCTGTATACACAGCACACAGCTCCTGACACCTCCCTCTGTATACACTGCACACAGCACCTGATACCTCCCTCTATATACACTGCACACAGCACCTGACACCTCACTCTGTATACACTGCACACAGCACCTGACACCTCCCTCTGTATACACTGCACACAGCACCTGACACCTCCCTCTGTATACACTACACACAGCTCCTGACACCTCCCTCTGTATACACTATACACAGCACCTGACACCTCCCTATGTATACACAGCACACAGCACCTGACACCTCCCTCTGTATACACTACACACAGCACCTGACACCTCCCTCTGTATACACTGCACACAGCACCTGACACCTCCCTCTGTATACACTGCACACAGCTCCTGACACCTCCCTCTGTATACACTGCAAACAGCACCTGACACCTCCCTCTGTATACACAGCACCTGACACCTCCCTCTATATACACTGCACACAGCACCTGACACCTCCCTCTGTATACACTGCACACAGCACCTGACACCTCCCTCTGTATACACTATACACAGCACCTGACACCTCCCTCTGTATAAACTGCACACAGCTCCTGACACCTCCCTCTGTATACACTGCACACAGCACCTGACACCTCCCTCTGTATACACTGCATACACCTCCTGACACCTCCCTCTATATACACTGCACACAGCACCTGACACCTCCCTCTGTATACACTGCACACAGCACCTGACACCTCCCTCTGTATACACTATACACAGCACCTGACACCTCCCTCTGTATAAACTGCACACAGCTCCTGACACCTCCCTCTGTATACACTGCACACAGCTCCTGACACCTCCCTCTGTATACACTGCACACAGCTCCTGCCACCTCCCTCTGTATACACTGCACACAGCACCTGCCACCTCCCTCTGTATACACTGCACACAGCACCTGACACCTCCCTCTGTATACACAGCACACAGCACCTGACACCTCCCTCTGTATACACTGCACACAGCATCTGACACCTCCCTCTATATACACTATACACAGCACCTGACACCTCCCTCTGTATACACTGCACACAGCTCCTGACACTTCCCTCTGTATACACTGCACACAGCTCCTGACACCTCCCTCTGTATACACTGCACACTGCACCTGCCACCTCCCTCTGTATACACTGCACACAGCTCCTGACACCTCCCTCTGTATACACAGCACACAGCACCTGACACCTCCCTCTGTATACACTGCACACAGCACCTGACACCTCCCTCTGTATACACTGCACACAGCACCTGACACCTCCCTCTGTATACACAGCACACAGCACCTGACACCTCCCTCTATATACACTGCACACAGCACCTGACACCTCCCTCTGTATACACTGCACACAGCACCTGACACCTCCCTCTGTATACACTGCACACAGCACCTGACACCTCCCTCTGTATACACTGCACACAGCACCTGACACCTCCCTCTGTATACACTGCACACAGCACCTGACACCTCCCTCTATATACACTGCACACAGCACCTGACACCTCCCTCTGTATACACTGCACACAGCACCTGATACCTCCCTCTGTATACACTGCACACAGCACCTGACACCTCCCTCTGTATACACTGCACACAGCACCTGATACCTCCCTCTGTATACACTGCACACAGCACCTGACAACTCCCTCTGTATACACTGCACCTGATACCTCCCTCTGTATACACTGCACACAGCTCCTGACACCTCCCTCTATATACACTGCACACAGCACCTGAAACCTCCCTCTGTATACACCGCACCTGACACCTCCCTCTGTATACACTGCACACAGCTCCTGACACCTCCCTCTGTATATACTGCACACAGCTCCTGACACCTCCCTCTGTATACACTACACACAGCTCCTGACACCTCCCTCTGTATACACTGCACACAGCTCCTGACACCTCCCTCTGTATACACTGCACACAGCACCTGACACCTCCCTCTGTATACACTGTACACAGCACCTGACACCTCCCTCTGTATACACAGCGCCTGACACCTCCCTCTGTATACACAGCACACACCACCTGACACCTCCCTCTGTATACACTGCACACAGCTCCTGATACCTCACTCTGTATACACTGTACACAGCACCTGACACCTCCCTCTGTATACACAGCACACAGCTCCTGACACCTCCCTCTGTATACACTGCACACAGCACCTGATACCTCCCTCTATATACACTGCACACAGCACCTGACACCTCACTCTGTATACACTGCACACAGCACCTGACACCTCCCTCTGTATACACTGCACACAGCACCTGACACCTTCCTCTGTATACACTGCACACAGCACCTGACACCTCCCTCTGTATACACTACACACAGCTCCTGACACCTCCCTCTGTATACACTATACACAGCACCTGACACCTCCCTATGTATACACAGCACACAGCACCTGACACCTCCCTCTGTATACACTACACACAGCACCTGACACCTCCCTCTGTATACACTGCACACAGCACCTGACACCTCCCTCTATATACACTGCACACAGCACCTGACACCTCCCTCTGTATACACTGCACACAGCACCTGACACCTCCCTCTGTATACACTGTACACAGAACCTGACCCCTCCCTCTGTATACACTGCACACAGCACCTGACACCTCCCTCTATATACACTGCACACAGCACCTGACACCTCCCTCTGTATACACTGCACACAGCACCTGATACCTCCCTCTGTATACACTGCACACAGCACCTGACACCTCCCTCTGTATACACTGCACACAGCACCTGATACCTCCCTCTGTATACACTGCACACAGCACCTGACACCTCCCTCTGTATACACAGCACCTGACACCTCCCTCTGTATACACTGCACACAGCACCTGACACCTCCCTCTATATACACTGCACACAGCACCTGACACCTCCTTCTGTATACACTGCACACAGCACCTGACACCTCCCTCTGTATACACTGCACACAGCTCCTGACACCTCCCTCTGTATACACTGCACACAGCACCTGACACCTCCCTCTGTATACACAGCACCTGACACCTCCCTCTATATACACTGCACACAGCACCTGACACCTCCCTCTGTATACACTGCACACAGCACCTGACACCTCCCTCTGTATACACTATACACAGCACCTGACACCTCCCTCTGTATAAACTGCACACAGCTCCTGACACCTCCCTCTGTATACACTGCACACAGCACCTGACACCTCCCTCTGTATACACTGCATACACCTCCTGACACCTCCCTCTGTATACACTCCACAGAACACCTGACACCTCCCTCTTTATACACTGCACACAGCACCTCCCTCTATATACACTGCACACAGCACCTGACACATTCCTCTGTATACACTGCACACAGCACCTGACACCTCCCTCTGTTTACACTGCACACAGCACCTGACACCTCCCTCTGTATACACTGCACACAGCTCCTGACCCCTCCCTCTGTATACACAGCACACAGCTCCTGACACCTCCCTCTGTATACACTGCACACAGCACCTGACACCTCCCTCTGTATACACAGCACACAGCACCTGACACCTCCCTCTGTATACACTGCACACAGCACCTGACACCTCCCTCTATATACACTGCACACAGCACCTGACACCTCCCTCTGTATACACTGCACACAGCACCTGACACCTCCCTCTGTATACACTGTACACAGAACCTGACCCCTCCCTCTGTATACACTGCACACAGCACCTGACACCTCCCTCTATATACACTGCACACAGCACCTGACACCTCCCTCTGTATACACTGCACACAGCACCTGATACCTCCCTCTGTATACACTGCACACAGCACCTGACACCTCCCTCTGTATACACTGCACACAGCACCTGATACCTCCCTCTGTATACACTGCACACAGCACCTGACACCTCCCTCTGTATACACAGCACCTGACACCTCCCTCTGTATACACTGCACACAGCACCTGACACCTCCCTCTATATACACTGCACACAGCACCTGACACCTCCTTCTGTATACACTGCACACAGCACCTGACACCTCCCTCTGTATACACTGTACACAGAACCTGACCCCTCCCTCTGTATACACTGCACACAGCACCTGACACCTCCCTCTATATACACTGCACACAGCACCTGACACCTCCCTCTGTATACACTGCACACAGCACCTGATACCTCCCTCTGTATACACTGCACACAGCACCTGACACCTCCCTCTGTATACACTGCACACAGCACCTGATACCTCCCTCTGTATACACTGCACACAGCACCTGACACCTCCCTCTGTATACACTGCACCTGATACCTCCCTCTGTATACACTGCACACAGCTCCTGACACCTCCCTCTATATACACTGCACACAGCACCTGGCACCTCCCTCTGTATACACCGCACCTGACACCTCCCTCTGTATACACTGCACACAGCTCCTGACACCTCCCTCTGTATACACTGCACACAGCTCCTGACACCTCCCTCTGTATACACTACACACAGCTCCTGACACCTCCCTCTGTATACACTGCACACAGCTCCTGACACCTCCCTCTGTATACACTGCACACAGCACCTGACACCTCCCTCTGTATACACTGTACACAGCACCTGACACCTCCCTCTGTATACACAGCGCCTGACACCTCCCTCTGTATACACAGCACACACCACCTGACACCTCCCTCTGTATACACTGCACACAGCTCCTGATACCTCACTCTGTATACACTGTACACAGCACCTGACACCTCCCTCTGTATACACAGCACACAGCTCCTGACACCTCCCTCTGTATACACTGCACACAGCACCTGATACCTCCCTCTATATACACTGCACACAGCACCTGACACCTCTCTCTGTATACACTATACACAGCACCTGACACCTCCCTCTGTATACACTGCACACAGCACCTGACACCTCTCTCTGTATACACTATACACAGCACCTGACACCTCCCTCTGTATACACTGCACACAGCTCCTGACACCTCACTCTGTATACACTGTACACAGCACCTGACACCTCCCTCTGTATACACAGCACACAGCTCCTGACACCTCACTTTGTATACACTGTACACAGCACCTGACACCTCCCTCTGTATACACTACACACAGCACCTGGCGCCTCCATCTGTATACACTGCACCTGACACCTCCCTCTGTATACACTGCATACAGCACCTGACAACTCCCTCTGTATACACTGCACACAGCACCTGACACCTCCCTCTGTATACACTACACACAGCTCCTAACACCTCTCTCTGTATACACTGCACACAGCACCTGACACCTCACTCTGTATACACTGCACACAGCACCTGACACCTCCCTCTGTATACACTGCACACAGCACCTGACACCTCCCTCTGTATACACTGCACACAGCACCTGACACCTCCCTCTGTATACACTACACACAGCTCCTGACACCTCCCTCTGTATACACTATACACAGCACCTGACACCTCCCTATGTATACACAGCACACAGCACCTGACACCTCCCTCTGTATACACTGCACACAGCACCTGACACCTCCCTCTGTATACACTGTAAACAGCTCCTGACACCTCCCTCTGTACATACTGCACACAGCACCTGACACCTCCCTCTGTATACACTAAACACAGCACCTGACACCTCCCTCTGTATACACAGCACAGAGCACCTGACACCTCCCTCTGTATACACTGCACACAGCACCTGACACCTCCCTCTGTATACACTGCACACAGCACCTGACACCTCCCTCTGTATACACTGCACACAGCTCCTGACACCTCCCTCTGTATACACTGCACACAGCACCTGACACCTCCCTCTGTATACACTGTACACAGCTACTGACCTCTCCCTCTGTATACACTGCACACAGCACCTGACAACTTCCTCTGTATACACTGCACACAGCACCTGACACCTCCCTCTGTATACACTACACACAGCACCTTACACCTCCCTCTGTATACACTGCACACAGCACCTGACACCTCCCTCTGTATACACTGCACACAGCACCTGACACCTCCCTCTGTATACACTGCACACAGCTCCTGACACCTCCCTCTGTATACAAAGCACCTGACACCTCCCTATGTATACACAGCACCTGACACCTCCCTCTGTATACACTATACACAGCACCTGACACCTCCCTCTGTATACACTGCACACAGCACCTGACACCTCCCTCTGTATACACTGCACACAGCACCTGACACCTCCCTCTGTATACACAGCACAGAGCACCTGACACCTCCCTCTGTATACACTGCACACAGCACCTGACACCTCCCTCTGTATACACTGCACACAGCACCTGACACCTCCCTCTGTATACACTGCACACAGCTCCTGACACCTCCCTCTGTATACACTGCACACAGCACCTGACACCTCCCTCTGTATACACTGTACACAGCTCCTGACCCCTCCCTCTGTATACACTGCACACAGCACCTGGCACCTCCCTCTATATACACTGCACACAGCACCTGACACCTCCCTCTGTATACACTGCACACAGCACATGACACCTCCCTCTATATACACTGCACACAGCACCTGACACCTCCCTCTGTATACACTGCACACAGCTCCTGACCCCTCCCTCTGTATACACTGCACACAGCACCTGACACCTCCCTCTATATACACTGTACACAGCACCTGACACCTCCCTCTGTATACACTGTACACAGCTCCTGACCCCTCCCTTTGTATACACTGCACACAGCACCTGACACCTCCCTCTATATACACTGCACACAGCACCTGACACCTCCCTCTGTATACACTGCACACAGCACCTGACACCTCCCTCTATATACATTGCACACAGCACCTGACACCTCCCTCTGTATACACTGCACACAGCACCTGGCACCTCCCTCTGTATACACTGTACACAGCACCTGACACCTCCCTCTATATACACTGCACACAGCACCTGACACCTCCCTCTGTATACACAGCACCTGACACCTCCCTCTGTATACACTGCACACAGCACCTGACACCTCCCTCTGTATACACTGCACACAGCTCCTGACACCTCCCACTGTATACACTGCACACAGCACCTGACACCTCCCTCTGTATACACTGTACACAGCTCCTGACCCCTCCCTCTGTATACACTGCACACAGCACCTGACACCTCCCTCTATATACACTGCACACAGCACCTGACACCTCCCTCTGAATACACTGCACACAGCTCCTAACACCTCCCTCTGTATGCACTGCACACAGCACCTGACACCTCCATCTGTATACACTGCACACAGCACCTGACACCTCCCTCTGTATACACTGTACACAGCACCTGACACCTCCCTATGTATACACTGCACACAGCTCCTGACACCTCCCTCTGTATACACTATACACAGCACCTGACACCTCCATCGTTATACACTACACACAGCACCTGACACCTCTCTCTGTATACACAGCACCTGACACCTCCCTCTGTATACACTGCACACAGCTCCTGACCCCTCCCTCTGTATACACTGCACACAGCACCTGACACCTCCCTCTATATACACTGCACACAGCACCTGACACCTCCCTCTGTATACACTGTACACAGCTCCTGACCCCTCCCTTTGTATACACTGCACACAGCACCTGACACCTCCCTCTATATACACTGCACACAGCACCTGACACCTCCCTCTGTATACACTGCACACAGCACCTGACACCTCCCTCTATATACATTGCACACAGCACCTGACACCTCCCTCTGTATACACTGCACACAGCACCTGGCACCTCCCTCTGTATACACTGCACACAGCACCTGACACCTCCCTCTATATACACTGCACACAGCACCTGACACCTCCCTCTGTATATACAGCACCTGACACCTCCCTCTGTATACACTGCACACAGCACCTGACACCTCCCTCTGTATACACTGCACACAGCTCCTGACACCTCCCACTGTATACACTGCACACAGCACCTGACACCTCCCTCTGTATACACTGTACACAGCTCCTGACCCCTCCCTCTGTATACACTGCACACAGCACCTGACACCTCCCACTATATACACTGCACACAGCTCCTGACACCTCCCTCTGTATACACTGCACACAGCACCTGACAACTCCCTCTGTATACACTGCATACAGCTCCTGACACCTCCCTATGTATACACTGCATACAGCACCTGACACCTCCCTCTGTATACACTGCACACAGCACCTGACACCTCCCTATGTATACACTGCACACAGCTCCTGACACCTCCCTCTGTATACACTATACACAGCACCTGACACCTCCATCGTTATACACTACACACAGCACCTGACACCTCCCTCTGTATACACAGCACCTGACACCTCCCTCTGTATATACTACACACAGCTCCTGACACCTCCCTCTGTATACACTGCACACAGCTCCTGACATCTCCCTCTGTATACACTATACACAGCTCCTGACACCTTCATCTGTATACACTACACACAGCACCTGAAGCCTCCCTCTGTATACACAGCACCTGACACCTCCCTCTGTATACACTACACACAGCTCCTGACACCTCCCTCTGTATACACTGCACACAGCTCCCGACACCTCTCTCTGTATACACTGCACACAGCTCCTAACACCTCCCTCTGTATACACTGCACACAGCACCTGACACCTCCCTCTGTATACACTGCACACAGCACCTGACACCTCCCTCTGTATACACTGCACACAGCTCCTGACACCTCCCTCTGTATACACTGCACACAGCACCTGACACCTCCCTCTGTATACACTGCACACAGCTCCTGACACCTCCCTCTGTATACACTGCACACAGCACCTGACAACTCCCTCTGTATACACTGCATACAGCTCCTGACACCTCCCTATGTATACACTGCATACAGCACCTGACACCTCCCTCTGTATACACTGCACACAGCACCTGACACCTCCCTCTGTATACACTGCACACAGCTCCAGACACCTCCCTCTGTATACACTGCACACAGCACCTGACACCTCCCTCTGTATACACAGCACAGAGCACCTGACACCTCCCTCTGTATACACTGCACACAGCACCTGACACCTCCCTCTGTATACACTGCACACAGCTCCTGACACCTCCCTCTGTATACACTGCACACAGCACCTGACACCTCCCTCTGTATACACTGTACACAGCTCCTGACCCCTCCCTCTGTATACACTGCACACAGCACCTGACACCTCCCTCTATATACACTGCACACAGCACCTGACACCTCCCTCTGTATACACTGCACACAGCACCTGACACCTCCCTCTATATACACTGCACACAGCACCTGACACCTCCCTCTGTATACACTGCACACAGCACCTGACACCTCCCTCTATATACACTGCACACAGCACCTGACACCTCCCTCTGTATACACAGCACCTGACACCTCCCTCTGTATACACAGCACACAGCACCTGACACCTCCCTCTGTATACACTGCACACAGCACCTGACACCTCCCTCTGTATACACTGTAAACAGCTCCTGACACCTCCCTCTGTACATACTGCACACAGCACCTGACACCTCCCTCTGTATACACAACACACAGCACCTGACACCTCCCTCTGTATACACAGCACAGAGCACCTGACACCTCCCTCTGTATACACTGCACACAGCACCTGACACCTCCCTCTGTATACACTGCACACAGCTCCTGACACCTCCCTCTGTATACACTGCACACAGCACCTGACACCTCCCTCTGTATACACTGTACACAGCTCCTGACCCCTCCCTCTGTATACACTGCACACAGCACCTGACACCTCCCTCTATATACACTGCACACAGCACCTGACACCTCCCTCTATATACACTGCACACAGCACCTGACACCTCCCTCTGTATACACTGCACACAGCTCCTGACCCCTCCCTCTGTATACACTGCACACAGCACCTGACACCTCCCTCTATATACACTGCACACAGCACCTGACACCTCCCTCTGTATACACTGTACACAGCTCCTGACCCCTCCCTTTGTATACACTGCACACAACACCTGACACCTCCCTCTATATACACTGCACACAGCACCTGACACCTCCCTCTGTATACACTGCACACAGCACCTGACACCTCCCTCTATATACACTGCACACAGCACCTGACACCTCCCTCTGTATACACAGCACCTGGCACCTCCCTCTGTATACACAGCACACAGCACCTGACACCTCCCTCTGTATACACTGCACACAGCACCTGACCCCTCCCTCTGTATACACTGCACACAGCACCTGACACCTCCCTCTATATACACTGCACACAGCACCTGACACCTCCCTCTGTATACACTGTACACAGCTCCTGACCCCTCCCTTTGTATACACTGCACACAGCACCTGACACCTCCCTCTGTATACACTGCACACAGCACCTGACACCTCCCTCTATATACATTGCACACAGCACCTGACACCTCCCTCTGTATACACTGCACACAGCACCTGGCACCTCCCTCTGTATACACTGTACACAGCACCTGACACCTCCCTCTATATACACTGCACACAGCACCAGACACCTCCCTCTGTATACACAGCACCTGACACCTCCCTCTGTATACACTGCACACAGCACCTGACACCTCCCTCTGTATACACTGCACACAGCTCCTGACACCTCCCACTGTATACACTGCACACAGCACCTGACACCTCCCTCTGTATACACTGTACACAGCTCCTGACCCCTCCCTCTGTATACACTGCACACAGCACCTGACACCTCCCTCTATATACACTGCACACAGCACCTGACACCTCCCTCTGAATACACTGCACACAGCTCCTGACACCTCCCTCTGTATGCACTGCACACAGCACCTGACACCTCCATCTGTATACACTGCACACAGCACCTGACACCTCCCTCTGTATACACTGTACACAGCACCTGACACCTCCCTATGTATACACTGCACACAGCTCCTGACACCTCCCTCTGTATACACTATACACAGCACCTGACACCTCCATCGTTATACACTACACACAGCACCTGACACCTCTCTCTGTATACACAGCACCTGACACCTCCCTCTGTTTACACTGCACACAGCTCCTGACCCCTCCCTCTGTATACACTGCACACAGCACCTGACACCTCCCTCTATATACACTGCACACAGCACCTGACACCTCCCTCTGTATACACTGTACACAGCTCCTGACCCCTCCCTTTGTATACACTGCACACAGCACCTGACACCTCCCTCTGTATACACTGCACACAGCACCTGACACCTCCCTCTATATACATTGCACACAGCACCTGACACCTCCCTCTGTATACACTGCACACAGCACCTGGCACCTCCCTCTGTATACACTGCACACAGCACCTGACACCTCCCTCTATATACACTGCACACAGCACCTGACACCTCCCTCTGTATACACAGCACCTGACACCTCCCTCTGTATACACTGCACACAGCACCTGACACCTCCCTCTGTATACACTGCACACAGCTCCTGACACCTCCCACTGTATACACTGCACACAGCACCTGACACCTCCCTCTGTATACACTGTACACAGCTCCTGACCCCTCCCTCTGTATACACTGCACACAGCACCTGACCCCTCCCTCTATATACACTGCACACAGCACCTGACACCTCCCTCTGAATACACTGCACACAGCTCCTGACACCTCCCTCTGTATGCACTGCACACAGCACCTGACACCTCCATCTGTATACACTGCACACAGCACCTGACACCTCCCTCTGTATACACTGTACACAGCACCTGACACCTCCCTATGTATACACTGCACACAGCTCCTGACACCTCCCTCTGTATACACTATACACAGCACCTGACACCTCCATCGTTATACACTACACACAGCACCTGACACCTCCCTATGTATACACAGCACCTGACACCTCCCTCTGTATATACTACACACAGCTCCTGACACCTCCCTCTGTATACACTGCACACAGCTCCTGACATCTCCCTCTGTATACACTATACACAGCTCCTGACACCTTCATCTGTATACACTACACACAGCACCTGAAGCCTCCCTCTGTATACACAGCACCTGACACCTCTCTCTGTATACACTGCACACAGCTCCTAACACCTCCCTCTGTATACACTGCACACAGCACCTGACACCTCCCTCTGTATACACTGCACACAGCACCTGACACCTCCCTCTGTATACCCTGCACACAGCTCCTGACACCTCCCTCTGTATATACTGCACACAGCACCTGACACCTCCCTCTGTATACACTGCACACAGCTCCTGACACCTCCCTCTGTATACACTGCACACAGCACCTGACAACTCCCTCTGTATACACTGCATACAGCTCCTGACACCTCCCTATGTATACACTGCATACAGCACCTGACACCTCCCTCTGTATACACTGCACACAGCACCTGACACCTCCCTCTGTATACACTGCACACAGCTCCAGACACCTCCCTCTGTATACACTGCACACAGCACCTGACACCTCCCTCTGTATACACAGCACAGAGCACCTGACACCTCCCTCTGTATACACTGCACACAGCACCTGACACCTCCCTCTGTATACACTGCACACAGCTCCTGACACCTCCCTCTGTATACACTGCACACAGCACCTGACACCTCCCTCTGTATACACTGTACACAGCTCCTGACCCCTCCCTCTGTATACACTGCACACAGCACCTGACACCTCCCTCTATATACACTGCACACAGCACCTGACACCTCCCTCTGTATACACTGCACACAGCACCTGACACCTCCCTCTATATACACTGCACACAGCACCTGACACCTCCCTCTGTATACACTGCACACAGCACCTGACACCTCCCTCTATATACACTGCACACAGCACCTGACACCTCCCTCTGTATACACAGCACCTGACACCTCCCTCTGTATACACAGCACACAGCACCTGACACCTCCCTCTGTATACACTGCACACAGCACCTGACACCTCCCTCTGTATACACTGTAAACAGCTCCTGACACCTCCCTCTGTACATACTGCACACAGCACCTGACACCTCCCTCTGTATACACTACACACAGCACCTGACACCTCCCTCTGTATACACAGCACAGAGCACCTGACACCTCCCTCTGTATACACTGCACACAGCACCTGACACCTCCCTCTGTATACACTGCACACAGCACCTGACACCTCCCTCTGTATACACTGCACACAGCTCCTGACACCTCCCTCTGTATACACTGCACACAGCACCTGACACCTCCCTCTGTATACACTGTACACAGCTCCTGACCCCTCCCTCTGTATACACTGCACACAGCACCTGACACCTCCCTCTATATACACTGCACACAGCACCTGACACCTCCCTCTGTATACACTGCACACAGCACATGACACCTCCCTCTATATACACTGCACACAGCACCTGACACCTCCCTCTGTATACACTGCACACAGCTCCTGACCCCTCCCTCTGTATACACTGCACACAGCACCTGACACCTCCCTCTATATACACTGCACACAGCACCTGACACCTCCCTCTGTATACACTGTACAAAGCTCCTGACCCCTCCCTTTGTATACACTGCACACAGCACCTGACACCTCCCTCTATATACACTGCACACAGCACCTGACACCTCCCTCTGTATACACTGCACACAGCACCTGACACCTCCCTCTATATACACTGCACACAGCACCTGCCACCTCCCTCTGTATACACAGCACTTGGCACCTCCCTCTGTATACACAGCACACAGCACCTGACACCTCCCTCTGTATACACTGCACACAGCACCTGACACCTTCCTCTGTATACACTGTAAACAGCTCCTGACACCTCCCTCTGTACATACTGCACACAGCACCTGACACCTCCCTCTGTATACACTAAACACAGCACCTGACACCTCCCTCTGTATACACAGCACAGAGCACCTGACACCTCCCTCTGTATACACTGCACACAGCACCTGACACCTCCCTCTGTATACACTGCACACAGCACCTGACACCTCCCTCTGTATACACTGCACACAGCTCCTGACACCTCCCTCTGTATACACTGCACACAGCACCTGACACCTCCCTCTGTATACACTGTACACAGCTACTGACCTCTCCCTCTGTATACACTGCACACAGCACCTGACAACTTCCTCTGTATACACTGCACACAGCACCTGACACCTCCCTCTGTATACACTACACACAGCACCTTACACCTCCCTCTGTATACACTGCACACAGCACCTGACACCTCCCTCTGTATACACTGCACACAGCACCTGACACCTCCCTCTGTATACACTGCACACAGCTCCTGACACCTCCCTCTGTATACAAAGCACCTGACACCTCCCTATGTATACACAGCACCTGACACCTCCCTCTGTATACACTATACACAGCACCTGACACCTCCCTCTGTATACACTGCACACAGCACCTGACACCTCCCTCTATATACACTGCACACAGCACCTGACACCTCCCTCTGTATACACAGCACCTGGCACCTCCCTCTGTATACACAGCACACAGCACCTGACACCTCCCTCTGTATACACTGCACACAGCACCTGACACCTTCCTCTGTATACACTGTAAACAGCTCCTGACACCTCCCTCTGTACATACTGCACACAGCACCTGACACCTCCCTCTGTATACACTAAACACAGCACCTGACACCTCCCTCTGTATACACAGCACAGAGCACCTGACACCTCCCTCTGTATACACTGCACACAGCACCTGACACCTCCCTCTGTATACACTGCACACAGCACCTGACACCTCCCTCTGTATACACTGCACACAGCTCCTGACACCTCCCTCTGTATACACTGCACACAGCACCTGACACCTCCCTCTGTATACACTGTACACAGCTACTGACCTCTCCCTCTGTATACACTGCACACAGCACCTGACAACTTCCTCTGTATACACTGCACACAGCACCTGACACCTCCCTCTGTATACACTACACACAGCACCTTACACCTCCCTCTGTATACACTGCACACAGCACCTGACACCTCCCTCTGTATACACTGAACACAGCACCTGACACCTCCCTCTGTATACACTGCACACAGCTCCTGACACCTCCCTCTGTATACAAAGCACCTGACACCTCCCTATGTATACACAGCACCTGACACCTCCCTCTGTATACACTATACACAGCACCTGACACCTCCCTCTGTATACACTGCACACAGCACCTGACACCTCCCTCTGTATACACTGCACACAGCACCTGACACCTCCCTCTGTATACACTGCACACAGCACCTGACACCTCCCTCTGTATACACTGCATACAGCTCCTGACACCTCCCTATGTATACACTGCACACAGCACCTGACACCTCCCTCTGTATACACTGCATACAGCGCCTGACACCTCCCTCTGTATACACTGCACACAGCACCTGACACCTCCCTCTGTATACACTGCATACAGCACCTGACACCTCCCTCTGTATACACTGCACACAGCACCTGACACCTCCCTCTGTATACACTGCACACAGCACC
This sequence comes from Bombina bombina, assembly GCF_027579735.1. Taxonomy (NCBI): domain Eukaryota; kingdom Metazoa; phylum Chordata; class Amphibia; order Anura; family Bombinatoridae; genus Bombina; species Bombina bombina. The sequence goes on from NC_069502.1 coordinate 1,226,027,872, forward strand.
TGGCACCTCCCTCTGTATACACTGCACACAGCACCTGACACCTCCCTCTGTATACACTGCACACAGCTCCTGACACCTCCCTCTATATACACTGTACACAGCTCCTGACACCTCCCTCTATATACACTGCACACAGCTCCTGACACCTCCCTCTGTATACACTGCACACAGCACCTGACACCTCCCTCTGTATACACTGCACACAGCACCTGACACCTCCCTCTGTATACACTGCACCTGACACCTCCCTCTGTATACACTGCACCTGACACCTCCCTCTGTATACACTGCACCTGACACCTCCCTCTGTATACACTGCACACAGCACCTGACACCTCCCTCTGTATACACTACACACAGCACCTGACACCTCCCTCTATATACACTGCACACAGAACCTGACACCTCCCTCTGTATACACTGCACACAGAACCTGACACCTCCCTCTGTATACACTGCACACAGCACCTGACACCTCCCTCTGTATACACTGCACACAGCACCTGACACCTCCCTCTATATACACTGCACACAGAACCTGACACCTCCCTCTGTATACACTGCACACAGCACCTGACACCTCCCTCTATATACACTGCACACAGAACCTGACACCTCCCTCTGTATACACTGCACACAGCACCTGACACCTCCCTCTATATACACTGCACACAGCACCTGACACCTCCCTCTGTATACACTGCACACAGCACCTGACACCTCCCTCTGTATACACTGCACACAGCACCTGACACCTCCCTCTATATACACTGCACACAGCACCTGACACCTCCCTCTGTATACACTGCACACAGCACCTGACACCTCCCTCTGTATACACTGTACACAGCTCCTGACCCCTCCCTCTGTATACACTGCACACAGCACCTGACCCCTCCCTCTGTATACACTGCACACAGCACCTGACACCTCCCTCTGTATACACAGCACACAGCACCTGACACCTCCCTCTGTATACACTGCACACAGCACCTGACACCTCCCTCTGTATACACTGCACACAGCACCTGACACCTCCCTCTATATACACTGCACCTGACACCTCCCTCTATATACACTGCACACAGAACCTGACACCTCCCTCTGTATACACTGCACCTGACACCTCCCTCTATATACACTGCACACAGAACCTGACACCTCCCTCTGTATACACTGCACACAGAACCTGACACCTCCCTCTGTATACACTACACACAGCACCTGACACCTCCCTCTATATACACTACACACAGCACCTGACACCTCCCTCTATATACACTACACACAGCACCTGACACCTCCCTCTGTATACACTACACACAGCACCTGACACCTCCCTCTGTATACACAGCACAGAGCACCTGACACCTCCCTCTGTATACACTGCACACAGCACCTGACACCTCCCTCTGTATACACTGCACACAGCTCCTGACCCCTCCCTCTGTATACACTGCACACAGCACCTGACACCTCCCTCTATATACACTACACACAGCTCCTGACACCTCCCTCTGTATACACTGCACACAGCACCTGACACCTCCCTCTGTATACACAGCACCTGACACCTCCCTCTGTATACACTGCACACAGCACCTGACACCTCCCTCTGTATACACTGTACACAGAACCTGACACCTCCCTCTGTATACACTGCACACAGCTCCTGACACCTCCCTCTGTATACACTGCACACAGCACCTGACACCTCCCTCTGTATACACTGCACACAGCACCTGACACCTCCCTCTGTATACACTGCACACAGCACCTGACACCTCCCTCTGTATACACTGCACACAGCACCTGACACCTCCCTCTATATACACTACACACAGCACCTGACACCTCCCTCTATATACACTACACACAGCACCTGACACCTCCCTCTGTATACACTACACACAGCACCTGACACCTCCCTCTATATACACTACACACAGCACCTGACACCTCCCTCTGTATACACTACACACAGCACCTGACACCTCCCTCTATATACACTACACACAGCACCTGACACCTCCCTCTGTATACACTGCACCTGACACCTCCCTCTGTATACACAGCACACAGCACCTGACACCTCCCTCTATATACACTACACACAGCACCTGACACCTCCCTCTGTATACACTGCACCTGACACCTCCCTCTGTATACACAGCACACAGCACCTGACACCTCCCTCTGTATACACAGCACACAGCACCTGACACCTCCCTCTGTATACACTACACACAGCACCTGACACCTCCCTCTGTATACACTACACACAGCACCTGACACCTCCCTCTGTATACACTGTACACAGCACCTGACACCTCCCTCTGTATACACTACACACAGAACCTGACACCTCCCTCTGTATACACTGCACCTGACACCTCCCTCTGTATACACTGCACACAGCACCTGACACCTCCCTCTATATACACTGCACACAGCACCTGACACCTCCCTCTGTATACACTGCACACAGCACCTGACACCTCCCTCTGTATACACTGCACACAGCACCTGACACCTCCCTCTATATACACTGCACACAGCACCTGACACCTCCCTCTGTATACACTGCACACAGCACCTGACACCTCCCTCTGTATACACTGTACACAGCTCCTGACCCCTCCCTCTGTATACACTGCACACAGCACCTGACCCCTCCCTCTGTATACACTGCACACAGCACCTGACACCTCCCTCTGTATACACAGCACACAGCACCTGACACCTCCCTCTGTATACACTGCACACAGCACCTGACACCTCCCTCTGTATACACTGCACACAGCACCTGACACCTCCCTCTATATACACTGCACCTGACACCTCCCTCTATATACACTGCACACAGAACCTGACACCTCCCTCTGTATACACTGCACCTGACACCTCCCTCTATATACACTGCACACAGAACCTGACACCTCCCTCTGTATACACTGCACACAGAACCTGACACCTCCCTCTGTATACACTACACACAGCACCTGACACCTCCCTCTATATACACTACACACAGCACCTGACACCTCCCTCTATATACACTACACACAGCACCTGACACCTCCCTCTGTATACACTACACACAGCACCTGACACCTCCCTCTGTATACACAGCACAGAGCACCTGACACCTCCCTCTGTATACACTGCACACAGCACCTGACACCTCCCTCTGTATACACTGCACACAGCTCCTGACCCCTCCCTCTGTATACACTGCACACAGCACCTGACACCTCCCTCTATATACACTACACACAGCTCCTGACACCTCCCTCTGTATACACTGCACACAGCACCTGACACCTCCCTCTGTATACACAGCACCTGACACCTCCCTCTGTATACACTGCACACAGCACCTGACACCTCCCTCTGTATACACTGTACACAGAACCTGACACCTCCCTCTGTATACACTGCACACAGCTCCTGACACCTCCCTCTGTATACACTGCACACAGCACCTGACACCTCCCTCTGTATACACTGCACACAGCACCTGACACCTCCCTCTGTATACACTGCACACAGCACCTGACACCTCCCTCTGTATACACTGCACACAGCACCTGACACCTCCCTCTATATACACTACACACAGCACCTGACACCTCCCTCTATATACACTACACACAGCACCTGACACCTCCCTCTGTATACACTACACACAGCACCTGACACCTCCCTCTATATACACTACACACAGCACCTGACACCTCCCTCTGTATACACTACACACAGCACCTGACACCTCCCTCTATATACACTACACACAGCACCTGACACCTCCCTCTGTATACACTGCACCTGACACCTCCCTCTGTATACACAGCACACAGCACCTGACACCTCCCTCTATATACACTACACACAGCACCTGACACCTCCCTCTGTATACACTGCACCTGACACCTCCCTCTGTATACACAGCACACAGCACCTGACACCTCCCTCTGTATACACAGCACACAGCACCTGACACCTCCCTCTGTATACACTACACACAGCACCTGACACCTCCCTCTGTATACACTACACACAGCACCTGACACCTCCCTCTGTATACACTGTACACAGCACCTGACACCTCCCTCTGTATACACTACACACAGAACCTGACACCTCCCTCTGTATACACTGCACCTGACACCTCCCTCTGTATACACTACACACAGCACCTGACACCTCCCTCTGTATACACAGCACCTGACACCTCCCTCTGTATACACAGCACCTGACACCTCCCTCTGTATACACAGCACCTGACACCTCCCTCTGTATACACTACACACAGCACCTGACACCTCCCTCTGTATACACAGCACCTGACACCTCCCTCTGTATACACAGCACCTGACACCTCTGTTACGGTACCAACTGTGTACCAAGGGTTAACCCCAGATGAACAATGTCCTGCATAGACAATCAGCAATTCACAACCCAGCCAGTTTCAGGTTTAAAACAGAATGACAACTTTATTTGAAGGCAGCACACAGATTTATACAGGTTTTTGACCCCCCCTCAGATGGGGGTTGAAAGAATGTTGTACATTAGATAAAAGGGAGAAGCGCCCTTGACATGATACAATAGAATTATATTACTTAAATACTTATATATAACAACTTAAACACATTTGGCTTGTCTTATCACCTAGCCTCTGTTCTCTGAGGGTGATTAAACAATGGCCTGTTTATTACTTAAATGTAATTATAGCACACAATAGCTGAGGCCAGAAAACCTGTCTTTATAAATTAGATTCTTAAAGCTAAACACAGTTAACTCTTTCAGTCCTGACAGAAGGGTCTGTCACATAGCTCCCCCCTTGTGGAACACTCCGGCAGACCCGGCTTGACCCTTTTGCGGGTCAACCTGGGGATGACCGGACTAGGAGGTGGTAGGCATGTCAGTTTGCTGGGACAATCCATCTGTATTCCCGTTATGAGAGAGAATCCCTGTCTGTATAAATAAGGGTTCAACCTCTTCAGTGCCCCGACTAGGGCTAAACAGTCCTTCAAAATATCATCGGCTTCTTTACGTGGTTTTTGTACCTGCTCTTTATAGGTATCCACAATCCCTTCATACTGACATAGGGTGCCCTTGAGTTGCTGCACCTCCCTATGAGCCAGCGTCAGCTTCTCCTCCAGTGTCACTAAGTTTGTCCTTAATGTTTCATGTTCCACTCTCAAGCTGGTGTTTTCTGCAGTCTGTCGGTGCAGCTTGTCTAGCAGAGATTCCTGTTCTAAACGTGCTTTTTCCTCTGCACTCCTCTTCTCTCCCGCTAGCACTGTTACATGATTATTTAACGTGACCATTTTATCCTCTACGTGACTCTTCTCCTTCATCAGCGCATTGTAACGTGACTCCCACATATCAATAGCGGATAGAGATTTACTGAGCTCAGCGTCCTGGGGCTTAGCAGCAGGGGGGTCAGTCTCTGCTGCACGGATCTGAGCACGGGTAGTCACAGGGTTAACATCAGCGGGACCCATGGGAGCATAGGCAGAAACAAGGGGGACCAAGGTATTTCCAAGGAGAACATCAGCTGGTAAATCCTTCATGACCCCCACATTCACAGGTCTAGCGCCCCCTCCCCAATCCAAATGCACCCTGGCAACAGGTAGGCGGAACACAGTGCCCCCTGCTACCCTCACAGCCACAGTGTCTCCTGTGTGCTGTTTCTCAGACACCAAGTTCTTTCGAAGCAAAGTCATGGTAGCACCAGTATCCCGTAGACCACTGACCTCCTTCCCATTCACTTTAACCAGTTGCCGGTTATTCCGGTGGGCAGCTTGCACAAGGTCTGCCTCATGTAGGATGCCCCAGCATTCTTGCGCCTCTACATAGCGGGCCGCAGGCTGAGGATTACGTGGGATTCCGCTAGCGGGTCTTCTCCAGGACTGTACTTGGTTCGCTGCGTTTAGGGGACACTCTGGTCTTTTGTGCCCTAGTTGCTTACATCCAAAGCACCGAATAGGTTGTGAGTAGCCCCGCAAATTGAACCAGGCTCTCTGAGGGTAGTTTGTGGCCCGAGACCGTGTGGTATAGCGGTGTGCTGGGGGTTGGTAACTGGCAGGTGCTGGGGTGACTGGGGGTCTGTACTCCACTCTGGCAGGGGGCTTAGTGGTAGCAGTGTCCAGTTTGCGGGCATCCGTATACTCATCTGCCAAGCGAGCCGCTTCATGCAGGGTGGAGGGTTTACGGTCCCGAACCCACTCTCGAACTCCTGCGGGTAACTTGTCGAAGCAATGTTCCAACAGGAATAGCTGCAGCACCTCTTCCCCAGATACGGCTTGGCACCCCGCTATCCAGTGAGCTGCTGTGCGGTGCACCTTACATGCCCACTCAAGGTAGGAATCACCAGCCAATTTAACAGTGTCTCTGAACCGCCTCCGGTATGCCTCCGGTGTAACCGCATACCTGGAGAGCAGAGCCTCTTTTACAGTATTATAATCCCCGACTTCCTCATCTGGAATGGCCCGAAAAGCCTCACTGGCCCGGCCGGATAATTTTCCGGATAATATCGTGACCCAGTCCTCTGCGGGTACCTTGTGTAGTGCACATTGCCTCTCAAAATCTGCAAGGTACCCATCAATCTCTCCTTCTGTTTCCAGGAAGTTTTTAAAAGCTGCAAAATTTACTTTTCTCTTTTCCACTGGGTTTGCTGCAGCGCCGCTTTGGCGAAGTAGGTTGGCCTCCACAGCTGCTATGACCCGGTCGATAATTTCCGCAGATGGGTTGGGGCCATAATGTGCCAGTCTTATTTTAACCGCCCGATCAAAGCTTGCTTCTGCGGGGGTTCTGTCTGCTATGCTGGGCCCATTGGTTCCTTCTGTCCCTGGTACTCTTTCCATCTTAGTCAGTATTGTAATAATCCCCCTCTTCCTGAGGTTACTGGCTTGTGTAGTTGCTCTTCTGGGCGATAAGGATTCTCCCGTCGCTTGCCACCAATGTTACGGTACCAACTGTGTACCAAGGGTTAACCCCAGATGAACAATGTCCTGCATAGACAATCAGCAATTCACAACCCAGCCAGTTTCAGGTTTAAAACAGAATGACAACTTTATTTGAAGGCAGCACACAGATTTATACAGGTTTTTGACCCCCCCTCAGATGGGGGTTGAAAGAATGTTGTACATTAGATAAAAGGGAGAAGCGCCCTTGACATGATACAATAGAATTATATTACTTAAATACTTATATATAACAACTTAAACACATTTGGCTTGTCTTATCACCTAGCCTCTGTTCTCTGAGGGTGATTAAACAATGGCCTGTTTATTACTTAAATGTAATTATAGCACACAATAGCTGAGGCCAGAAAACCTGTCTTTATAAATTAGATTCTTAAAGCTAAACACAGTTAACTCTTTCAGTCCTGACAGAAGGGTCTGTCACAACCTCCCTCTGTATACACAGCACCTGACACCTCCCTCTGTATACACAGCACCTGACACCTCCCTCTGTATACACTACACACAGCACCTGACACCTCCCTCTGTATACACAGCACCTGACACCTCCCTCTGTATACACTACACACAGCACCTGACACCTCCCTCTGTATACACAGCACCTGACACCTCCCTCTGTATACACAGCACCTGACACCTCCCTCTGTATACACAGCACACAGCACCTGACACCTCCCTCTATATACACTGCACACAGCACCTGACACCTCCCTCTGTATACACTGCACACAGCACCTGACACCTCCCTCTGTATACACTGCACACAGCACCTGACACCTCCCTCTGTATACACAGCACACAGCACCTGACACCTCCCTCTATATACACTGCACACAGCACCTGACACCTCCCTCTGTATACACTGCACACAGCACCTGACACCTCCCTCTATATACACTGCACACAGCACCTGACACCTCCCTCTGTATACACTGTACACAGCACCTGACACCTCCCTCTGTATACACTGCACCTGACACCTCCCTCTGTATACACTGCACCTGACACCTCCCTCTGTATACACTGCACACAGCACCTGACACCTCCCTCTATATACACTACACACAGCACCTGACACCTCCCTCTGTATACACTGCACACAGCACCTGACACCTCCCTCTATATACACTACACACAGCACCTGACACCTCCCTCTGTATACACTGTACACAGCACCTGACACCTCCCTCTGTATACACTACACACAGCACCTGACACCTCCCTCTGTATACACTGTACACAGCTCCTGACACCTCCCTCTGTATACACTGCACCTGACACCTCCCTCTGTATACACTACACACAGAACCTGACACCTCCCTCTGTATACACTGCACCTGACACCTCCCTCTGTATACACTACACACAGCACCTGACACTTTATACTCAGTATAACTCACTCTATACAACTGCATGAGATCTAATACAGGAAGTGGGTTGGGATGTGTGGGCGTGGCCTAATAATGACAGTACTGCGGTTGCTATAGAGACCGTCCGGCATCACCGTCAGCCAGCTGATCCCAGACACAGGCCCGAGGTAACCGGGGACCGGAGGTGAAACGGGCGCTTAGATCTGGCTGTGGCTACTGAGAGGGTGAGAACAAATAGTCTGGTAACTACCGCGTGTAACCGGGACCCGGAGATGGTGATACTGTCTCTACCGGAGGTGTCTGTGTAACGGGGGTGCATCTGTCGGTGTCTGTATAACGGGGTGCATCTGTCTGTGTCTGTATTCTCAGGGGAGCAGCTGTCTGTGTCTGTATAACCGGGGGTGCAGCTGTCTGTGTCTGTATAACCGGGGGTGCAGCTGTCTGTGTCTGTATAACCGGGGGTGCAGCTGTCAGTGTCTGTATAACCGGGGGGTGCAGCTGTCAGTGTCTGTATAACCGGGGGGTGCAGCTGTCTGTGTCTGTATAACGGGGGTGCAGCTGTCTGTGTCTGTATAATGGGGGTGCAGCTGTCAGTGTCTGTATAACCGGGGGGGGGGGGGGTGCAGCTGTCAGTGTCTGTATAACCAGGGGGTGCAGCTGTCAGTGTCTGTATAACGGGGGGTGCAGCTGTCGGTGTCTGTATAACCAAGGGGTGCAGCTGTCTGTGTCTGTATAACCAGGGGGTGCAGCTGTCGGTGTCTGTATAACCAGGGGGTGCAGCTGTCGGTGTCTGTATAACCAGGGGGTGCAGCTGTCGGTGTCTGTATAACCGGGGGTGCAGCTGTCTGTGTCTGTATAACCAGGGGGTGCAGCTGTCTGTGTCTGTATAACCGGGGGGTGCAGCTGTCTGTGTCTGTATAACCGGGGGGTGCAGCTGTCAGTGTCTGTATAACCGGGGGGTGCAGCTCCCAGTGTCTGTATAACCGAGGGGTGCAGCTCCCAGTGTCTGTATAACCAGGGGGTGCAGCTGTCAGTGTCTGTATAACCGGGGGGTGCAGCTGTCAGTGTCTGTATAACCGGGGGGGTGCAGCTGTCAGTGTCTGTATAACCAGGGGGTGCAGCTGTCGGTGTCTGTATAACCGGGGGGTGCAGCTGTCAGTGTCTGTATAACCAGGGGGTGCAGCTGTCAGTGTCTGTATAACCGGGGGGGGGGGTGCAGCTGTCAGTGTCTGTATAACCAGGGGGTGCAGCTGTCTGTGTCTGTATAACCAGGGGGGACAGCTGTCGGTGTCTGTATACTCAGGGGGTGCAGCTGTTGGTGTCTGTATTCTCAGGGGGTGCAGCTGTCGGTGTCTGTATTCTCAGGGGGTGCAGCTGCCGGTGTCTGTATTCTCAGGGGGTGCAGCTGTCGGTGTCTGTATTCTCAGGGGGTGCAGCTGCCGGTGTCTGTATTCTCAGGGGGTGCAGCTGTCGGTGTCTGTATTCTCAGGGGGTGCAGCTGCCGGTGTCTGTATTCTCAGGGGGTGCAGCTTATTCCCAGGGGGTGCAGCTGCCGGTGCCTGTATTCTCAGGGGGTGCAGATGCCGGTGCCTGTATTCTCAGGGGGTGCAGCTTCCGGTGCCTGTATTCTCAGGGGGTGCAGCTGCCGGTGCCTGTATTCTCAGGTTGGGGCAGCTGCCGGTGTCTGTATTCTCAGGTTGGGGCAGCTGTCGGTGTCTGTATTCTCAGGGGGTGCAGCTGCCGGTGTCTGTATTCTCAGGTTGGGGCAGCTGCCGGTGTCTGTTTTCTCAGGGGGTGCAGATGTCAGTGTCTGTATTCTCAAGGGGTGCCGCTGCCGGTGTCTGTATGCTCAGGGGGTGGGCAGCTTCCGGTGTCTGTATTCTCTGGGAGTGCAGTTCTCGGGTGACCGTATTCTCAGGGGGTGCAGCTGTCAGTGTCTGTATTCTCAGGGGGTGCAGTTCTCGGGTGTCTGTATTCTCAGGGGGGACAGCTGTCAGTGTCTGTATTCTCAGGGGGGACAGCTGTCGGTGTCTGTATACTCAGGGGGTGCAGCTGTTGGTGTCTGTATTCTCAGGGGGTGCAGCTGTCGGTGTCTGTATTCTCAGGGGGTGCAGCTGTCGGTGTCTGTATTCTCAGGGGGTGCAGCTGCCGGTGTCTGTATTCTCAGGGGGTGCAGCTGTCGGTGTTTGTATTCTCAGGGGGTGCAGCTGCCGGTGTCTGTATTCTCAGGGCGTGCAGCTTATTCCCAGGGGGTGCAGCTGCCGGTGCCTGTATTCTCAGGGGGTGCAGATGCCGGTGCCTGTATTCTCAGGGGGTGCAGCTGCCGGTGCCTGTATTCTCAGGTTGGGGCAGCTGCCGGTGTCTGTATTCTCAGGTTGGGGCAGCTGCCGGTGTCTGTATTCTCAGGTTGGGGCAGCTGCCGGTGTCTGTATTCTCAGGGGGTGCAGCTGCCGGTGCCTGTATTCTCAAGGGGTGCAGCTGCCGGTGTCTGTATTCTCAGGGGGTGCAGCTGCCTGTGTCTGTATTCTCAGCGGGTGCAGCTGCCGGTGCCTGTATTCTCAAGGGGTGCAGCTGCCGGTGTCTGTATTCTCAGGGGGTGCAGCTGCCTGTGTCTGTATTCTCAGGGGGTGCAGCTGCCTGTGTCTGTATTCTCAGGGGGTGCAGCTGCCGGTGCCTGTATTCTCAAGGGGTGCAGCTGCCGGTGTCTGTATTCTCAGGGGGTGCAGCTGCCTGTGTCTGTATTCTCAGGTTGGGGCAGCTGCCGGTGTCTGTATTCTCAGGTTGGGGCAGCTGCCGGTGTCTGTATTCTCAGGTTGGGGCAGCTGCCGGTGTCTTTATTCTCAGTGGGTGCAGCTGCCGGCGTCTGTATTCTCAGGGGGTGCAGCTTATTCTCAGGGGGTGCAGCTGCTGGTGTCTTTATTCTCAGGGGGTGCAGCTGCCAGTGTCTGTATTCTCAGGGGCTTCATCTGTCGGTGACTGTATTCTCAGGGGCTTCATCTGTCGGTGACTGTATTCTCAGGGGGTGCAGCTGTCGGGTGTCTGTATTCTCAGGGGGTGCAGCTCTCGGGTGACTGTATTCTCAGGGGGTGCAGCTGCCGGTGTCTGTATTCTCAGGGGGTGCAGCTCTTGGGTGACTGTATTCTCACTGGGTGCAGCTCTTGGGTGACTATATTTTCAGGCGGTGCAGCTCTCGGTTGACTGTTTTCTCAGGGGGTGCAGCTCTCGGGTGACTGTATTCTCAGGGGGTGCAGCTGCCGGTGTCTGTATTCTCAGGGGGTGCAGCTGCCGGTGTCTGTATTCTCAGGGGGGGCAGCTGTCGGTGTTTGTATTCTCAGGGGGTGCAGCTGTCGGTGTCTGTATTCTCAGGGGGTGCAGCTGCCTGTGACTGTATTCTCAGGGGGTGCAGCTGCCGGTGTCTGTATTCTCAGGGGGTGCAGCTGCCGGTGTCTGTATTCTCAGGGGGGGCAGCTGTCTGTGTCTGTATTCTCAGGGGGTGCAGCTGTCTGTGTCTGTATTCTCAGGGGGTGCAGCTGCCGGTGTCTGTATTCTCAGGGGGTGCAGCTGCCGGTGTCTGTATTCTCAGGGGGTGCAGCTGCCGGTGTCTGTATTCTCAGGGGGTGCAGCTGCCGGTGTCTGTATTCTCAGGGGGTGCAGCTGCCGGTGTCTGTATTCTCAGGGGGTGCAGCTGCCTGTGTCTGTATCCTCAGTGGGTGCAGCTGCCTGTGTCTGTATTCTCAGGGGGGGCAGCTGTCTGTGTCTGTATTCTCAGGGGGTGCAGCTGCCTGTGTCTGTATCCTCAGTGGGTTCAGCTGTCTGTGTCTGTATTCTCAGGGGGTGCAGCTGCCGGTGTCTGTATTCTCAGGGGGTGCAGCTGTCAGTGTCTGTATTCTCAGGGGGTGCAGCTGCCGGTGTCTGTATTCTCAGGGGGTGCAGCTGCCTGTGTCTGTATCCTCAGTGGGTGCAGCTGCCGGTGTCTGTATTCTCAGGGGGGGGGCAGCTTATTCTCAGGGGGTGCAGCTGCCGGTGCCTGTATTATCAGGGGGTGCAGCTGCCGGTGTCTTTATTCTCAGGGGGTGCAGCTGTCGGTGTCTGTATTCTCAGGGGGTGCAGCTGTCGGTGACTGTATTCTCAGGGGGAGCAGCTGCTGGTGTCTGTAATCTCAGGGGGTGCAGCTGCCGGTGTCTGTATTCTCAGGGGGTGCAGCTGCCGGTGTCTGTATTCTCAGGGGGTGCAGCTGCCGGTGTTTGTATTCTCAGGGGGTGCAGCTGCCTGTGTCTGTATTCTCAGGGGGTGCAGCTGTCTGTGTCTGTATTTTCAGGGGGTGCAGCTGCCTGTGTCTGTATCCTCAGTGGGTGCAGCTGCCGGTGTCTGTATTCTCAGGGGGGGCAGCTTATTCTCAGGGGGTGCAGCTGTCTGTGTCTGTATAACCGGGGGGTGCAGCTGTCAGTGTCTGTATAACCGGGGGGTGCAGCTCCCAGTGTCTGTATAACCGAGGGGTGCAGCTCCCAGTGTCTGTATAACCAGGGGGTGCAGCTGTCAGTGTCTGTATAACCGGGGGGTGCAGCTGTCAGTGTCTGTATAACCGGGGGGGTGCAGCTGTCAGTGTCTGTATAACCAGGGGGTGCAGCTGTCGGTGTCTGTATAACCGGGGGGTGCAGCTGTCAGTGTCTGTATAACCAGGGGGTGCAGCTGTCAGTGTCTGTATAACCGGGGGGGGGGGGTGCAGCTGTCAGTGTCTGTATAACCAGGGGGTGCAGCTGTCTGTGTCTGTATAACCAGGGGGGACAGCTGTCGGTGTCTGTATACTCAGGGGGTGCAGCTGTTGGTGTCTGTATTCTCAGGGGGTGCAGCTGTCGGTGTCTGTATTCTCAGGGGGTGCAGCTGCCGGTGTCTGTATTCTCAGGGGGTGCAGCTGTCGGTGTCTGTATTCTCAGGGGGTGCAGCTGCCGGTGTCTGTATTCTCAGGGGGTGCAGCTGTCGGTGTCTGTATTCTCAGGGGGTGCAGCTGCCGGTGTCTGTATTCTCAGGGGGTGCAGCTTATTCCCAGGGGGTGCAGCTGCCGGTGCCTGTATTCTCAGGGGGTGCAGATGCCGGTGCCTGTATTCTCAGGGGGTGCAGCTTCCGGTGCCTGTATTCTCAGGGGGTGCAGCTGCCGGTGCCTGTATTCTCAGGTTGGGGCAGCTGCCGGTGTCTGTATTCTCAGGTTGGGGCAGCTGTCGGTGTCTGTATTCTCAGGGGGTGCAGCTGCCGGTGTCTGTATTCTCAGGTTGGGGCAGCTGCCGGTGTCTGTTTTCTCAGGGGGTGCAGATGTCAGTGTCTGTATTCTCAAGGGGTGCCGCTGCCGGTGTCTGTATGCTCAGGGGGTGGGCAGCTTCCGGTGTCTGTATTCTCTGGGAGTGCAGTTCTCGGGTGACCGTATTCTCAGGGGGTGCAGCTGTCAGTGTCTGTATTCTCAGGGGGTGCAGTTCTCGGGTGTCTGTATTCTCAGGGGGGACAGCTGTCAGTGTCTGTATTCTCAGGGGGGACAGCTGTCGGTGTCTGTATACTCAGGGGGTGCAGCTGTTGGTGTCTGTATTCTCAGGGGGTGCAGCTGTCGGTGTCTGTATTCTCAGGGGGTGCAGCTGTCGGTGTCTGTATTCTCAGGGGGTGCAGCTGCCGGTGTCTGTATTCTCAGGGGGTGCAGCTGTCGGTGTTTGTATTCTCAGGGGGTGCAGCTGCCGGTGTCTGTATTCTCAGGGCGTGCAGCTTATTCCCAGGGGGTGCAGCTGCCGGTGCCTGTATTCTCAGGGGGTGCAGATGCCGGTGCCTGTATTCTCAGGGGGTGCAGCTGCCGGTGCCTGTATTCTCAGGTTGGGGCAGCTGCCGGTGTCTGTATTCTCAGGTTGGGGCAGCTGCCGGTGTCTGTATTCTCAGGTTGGGGCAGCTGCCGGTGTCTGTATTCTCAGGGGGTGCAGCTGCCGGTGCCTGTATTCTCAAGGGGTGCAGCTGCCGGTGTCTGTATTCTCAGGGGGTGCAGCTGCCTGTGTCTGTATTCTCAGCGGGTGCAGCTGCCGGTGCCTGTATTCTCAAGGGGTGCAGCTGCCGGTGTCTGTATTCTCAGGGGGTGCAGCTGCCTGTGTCTGTATTCTCAGGGGGTGCAGCTGCCTGTGTCTGTATTCTCAGGGGGTGCAGCTGCCGGTGCCTGTATTCTCAAGGGGTGCAGCTGCCGGTGTCTGTATTCTCAGGGGGTGCAGCTGCCTGTGTCTGTATTCTCAGGTTGGGGCAGCTGCCGGTGTCTGTATTCTCAGGTTGGGGCAGCTGCCGGTGTCTTTATTCTCAGTGGGTGCAGCTGCCGGCGTCTGTATTCTCAGGGGGTGCAGCTTATTCTCAGGGGGTGCAGCTGCTGGTGTCTTTATTCTCAGGGGGTGCAGCTGCCAGTGTCTGTATTCTCAGGGGCTTCATCTGTCGGTGACTGTATTCTCAGGGGCTTCATCTGTCGGTGACTGTATTCTCAGGGGGTGCAGCTGTCGGGTGTCTGTATTCTCAGGGGGTGCAGCTCTCGGGTGACTGTATTCTCAGGGGGTGCAGCTGCCGGTGTCTGTATTCTCAGGGGGTGCAGCTCTTGGGTGACTGTATTCTCACTGGGTGCAGCTCTTGGGTGACTATATTTTCAGGCGGTGCAGCTCTCGGTTGACTGTTTTCTCAGGGGGTGCAGCTCTCGGGTGACTGTATTCTCAGGGGGTGCAGCTGCCGGTGTCTGTATTCTCAGGGGGTGCAGCTGCCGGTGTCTGTATTCTCAGGGGGGGCAGCTGTCGGTGTTTGTATTCTCAGGGGGTGCAGCTGTCGGTGTCTGTATTCTCAGGGGGTGCAGCTGCCTGTGACTGTATTCTCAGGGGGTGCAGCTGCCGGTGTCTGTATTCTCAGGGGGTGCAGCTGCCGGTGTCTGTATTCTCAGGGGGGGCAGCTGTCTGTGTCTGTATTCTCAGGGGGTGCAGCTGTCTGTGTCTGTATTCTCAGGGGGTGCAGCTGCCGGTGTCTGTATTCTCAGGGGGTGCAGCTGCCGGTGTCTGTATTCTCAGGGGGTGCAGCTGCCGGTGTCTGTATTCTCAGGGGGTGCAGCTGCCGGTGTCTGTATTCTCAGGGGGTGCAGCTGCCGGTGTCTGTATTCTCAGGGGGTGCAGCTGCCTGTGTCTGTATCCTCAGTGGGTGCAGCTGCCTGTGTCTGTATTCTCAGGGGGGGCAGCTGTCTGTGTCTGTATTCTCAGGGGGTGCAGCTGCCTGTGTCTGTATCCTCAGTGGGTTCAGCTGTCTGTGTCTGTATTCTCAGGGGGTGCAGCTGCCGGTGTCTGTATTCTCAGGGGGTGCAGCTGTCAGTGTCTGTATTCTCAGGGGGTGCAGCTGCCGGTGTCTGTATTCTCAGGGGGTGCAGCTGCCTGTGTCTGTATCCTCAGTGGGTGCAGCTGCCGGTGTCTGTATTCTCAGGGGGGGGGCAGCTTATTCTCAGGGGGTGCAGCTGCCGGTGCCTGTATTATCAGGGGGTGCAGCTGCCGGTGTCTTTATTCTCAGGGGGTGCAGCTGTCGGTGTCTGTATTCTCAGGGGGTGCAGCTGTCGGTGACTGTATTCTCAGGGGGAGCAGCTGCTGGTGTCTGTAATCTCAGGGGGTGCAGCTGCCGGTGTCTGTATTCTCAGGGGGTGCAGCTGCCGGTGTCTGTATTCTCAGGGGGTGCAGCTGCCGGTGTTTGTATTCTCAGGGGGTGCAGCTGCCTGTGTCTGTATTCTCAGGGGGTGCAGCTGTCTGTGTCTGTATTTTCAGGGGGTGCAGCTGCCTGTGTCTGTATCCTCAGTGGGTGCAGCTGCCGGTGTCTGTATTCTCAGGGGGGGCAGCTTATTCTCAGGGGGTGCAGCTGTCTGTGTCTGTATTCTCAGGGGGTGCAGCTGCCTGTGTCTGTATCCTCAGTGGGTGCAGCTGCCGGTGTCTGTATTCTCAGGGGGGGCAGCTTATTCTCAGGGGGTGCAGCTGTCGGTGTCTGTATTCTCAAGGGGTGCAGCTGTCGGTGACTGTATTCTCACTGGGTGCAGCTCTTGGGTGACTGTATTCCCAGGGGGTGCAGCTCTCGGGTGATTGTATTCCCATGGGGTGCAGCTCTCGGGTGACTGTATTCCCAGGGGGTGCAGCTCTCGGGTGATTGTATTCCCATGGGGTGCAGCTCTCGGGTGACTGTATTCTCAGGGGGTGCAGCTCTCGGGTGACTGTATTCTCAGGTGCTACAGGCTCTTGAGTGACTGTATTCTCAGGGGGTACAGCTCTTGAGTGACTGTATTCTCAGGGGGTACAGCTCTTGAGTGACTGTATTTTCAGGGGGTGCAGCTCTTGAGTGACTGTATTCTCAGGTACAGCTCTTGAGTGACTGTATTTTCAGGGGGTGCAGCTCGAGTGACTGTATTCTCAGGGGGTGCAGCTCTTGAGTGACTGTATTCTCAGGTACAGCTCTTGAGTGACTGTATTTTCAGGGGGTGCAGCTCTTGAGTGACTGTATTTTCAGGGGGTGCAGCTCTCGAGTGACTGTACTCTCAGGTGGTGCAGCTCTCGGGTGACTGTATTCTCAGGTGGTGCAGCTCTTGAGTGACTGTATTTTCAGGGGGTGCAGCTCGAGTGACTGTATTCTCAGGGGGTGCAGCTCTCGGGTGACTGTTTTCTCAAGGGGTGCAGCTGCCGGTGTTTGTATTCTCAGGGGGTGCAGCTGCCTGTGTCTGTATTCTCAGCGGGTGCAGCTGCCTGTGTCTGTATTCTCAGGGGGTGCAGCTGCCGGTGTCTGTATTCTCAGGGGGTGCAGCTGCCGGTGTCTGTATTCTCAGGGGGTGCAGCTGCCGGTGCCTATATTCTCAGGGGGTGCAGCTGCCGGTGTTTGTATTCTCAGGGGGTGCAGCTGCCTGTGTCTGTTTCCTCAGTGGGTGCAGCTGCCGGTGTCTGTATTCTCAGGGGGGGCAGCTTATTCTCAGGGGGTGCAGCTGCCGGTGTCTTTATTCTCAGGGGGTGCAGCTGTCGGTGTCTGTATTCTCAAGGGGTGCAGCTGTCGGTGACTGTATTCTCACTGGGTGCAGCTCTTGGGTGACTGTATTCCCAGGGGGTGCAGCTCTCGGGTGACTGTATTCCCAGGGGGTGCAGCTCTCGGTTGACTGTATTCCCATGGGGTGCAGCTCTCGGGTGACTGTATTCTCAGGGGGTGCAGCTCTCGGGTGACTGTATTCTCAGGTGCTACAGGCTCTTGAGTGACTGTATTCTCAGGGGGTACAGCTCTTGAGTGACTGTATTCTCAGGGGGTACAGCTCTTGAGTGACTGTATTGTCAGGGGGTACAGCTCTTGAGTGACTGTATTTTCAGGGGGTGCAGCTCTTGAGTGACTGTATTCTCAGGTACAGCTCTTGAGTGACTGTATTTTCAGGGGGTGCAGCTCGAGTGACTGTATTCTCAGGGGGTGCAGCTCTTGAGTGACTGTATTCTCAGGTACAGCTCTTGAGTGACTGTATTTTCAGGGGGTGCAGCTCTCGAGTGACTGTACTCTCAGGTGGTACAGCTCTCGGGTGACTGTATTCTCAGGTGGTGCAGCTCTTGAGTGACTGTATTTTCAGGGGGTGCAGCTCGAGTGACTGTATTCTCAGGGGGTGCAGCTCTCGGGTGACTGTTTTCTCAGGTGCTACAGGCTCTTGAGTGACTGTATTTTCAGGGGGTGCAGCTCTTGAGTGACTGTATTTTCAGGGGGTGCAGCTCTTGAGTGACTGTATTTTCAGGGGGTGCAGCTCTTGAGTGACTGTATTTTCAGGGGGTGCAGCTCTTGAGTGACTGTATTTTCAGGGGGTGCAGCTCTTGAGTGACTGTATTTTCAGGGGGTGCAGCTCTCGAGTGACTGTACTCTCAGGTGGTACAGCTCTCGGGTGACTGTATTCTCAGGTGGTGCAGCTCTTGAGTGACTGTATTTTCAGGGGGTGCAGCTCGAGTGACTGTATTCTCAGGGGGTGCAGCTCTCGGGTGACTGTTTTCTCAGGTGCTACAGGCTCTTGAGTGACTGTATTTTCAGGGGGTGCAGCTCTTGAGTGACTGTATTCTCAGGTACAGCTCTTGAGTGACTGTATTTTCAGGGGGTGCAGCTCTTGAGTGACTGTATTTTCAGGGGGTGCAGCTCTTGAGTGACTGTATTTTCAGGGGGTGCAGCTCTCGAGTGACTGTACTCTCAGGTGGTGCAGCTCTCGGGTGACTGTATTCTCAGGTGGTGCAGCTCTTGAGTGACTGTATTCCCAGGGGGTACAGCTCTTGGGTGACTGTATTCTCTCAGGTGACTGTATTCTCAGAGGGTGCAGCTCTCAGGTGACTGTATTCCCAGGGGGTGCAGCTCTTGAGTGACTGTATTTTCAGGGGGTGCAGCTCTTGAGTGACTGTATTTTCAGGGGGTGCAGCTCTTGAGTGACTGTTTTCTCAGGTGGTGCAGCTCTCGGGTGACTGTATTCCCAGGGGGTGCAGCTCTTGGGTGACTGTATTCCCAGGGGGTGCAGCTCTCGGGTGACTGTATTCTCACTGGGTGCAGCTCTTGGGTGACTGTATTCCTACGGGGTGCAGCTCTCGGGTGTCTGTATTCTCAGGGGGGGCAGCTCTCGGGTGACTGTATTCCCAGGGGGTGCAGCTCTCGGGTGACTGTATTCCCAGGGGGTGCAGCTCTCGGGTGACTGTATTCTCACTGGGTGCAGCTCTTGGGTGACTGTATTCCTACGGGGTGCAGCTCTTGGGTGACTGTATTCTCAGGGGGTGCAGCTCTCGGGTGACTGTATTCTCTCAGGTGACTGTATTCTCTCAGGTGACTGTATTCTCAGGGGGTGCAGCTCTCGGGTGACTGTATTCTCACTGGGTGCAGCTCTCGGGTGACTGTATTCTCACTGGGTGCAGCTGTTGGTTGACTGTATTTCTACGGGGTGCAGCTCTTGGGTGACTTTGCTTCCAGGAGTTACCATTCTCTTGACTGTATTCCTTTAAGATATATTAATAACTATAGGTTATCGCTGTGCCATTTTTTTGTTGCTTATTGGAGCCTTTTCTGCCTCTTGTGTTAGGCACGATGCTGCCCGGGTCCATCCAGATGTCAGGGGAGACCCTGTCTGGGGCAGAGGTGAAAGGTGTATGTGAGGGCTTGGCAGAGGGCACTGTCCGCCTTTTGTCCCTTCGTGGCTGCCACCTCTCAGATCGAGACTTTGCTCGTCTATGTCAGGGGGTGTCACAGTCTCCTTCACTTGTTCAGCTCAATCTTAATCTGGGTGTTGTGTCCAGTGCCACACGGGTCCAGCAGCTGGCACACAGTCTTCACACCAACCGGTCCCTGCAGTCCCTCTTGTGAGTATTTGGCTACAGGTGGGTACAGAGATTAGCTCTATAGCAGTATTAGTTTCTATAGTATCTGCTACAGGCATGTGTAGTATATCAGTAGCTCAGCAACAGACACTAACTGCCCTACCCTCTACTTTGTTTTAGTGTAGGTGCATTTATTGTAATGCCAGCTCTCCCAGCAGATATATGCATGTGTAAAACTCTTACATGGGTGTATCTGTAGTATAGGTGTATATACTGACCTCCCCCCCTGCAGATGTATATGTAACATAGGTGTATATACTGACCTCTCCCCCTGCAGATGTATATGTAACATAGGTGTATATACTGACCTCTCCCCCTGCAGATGTATATGTAACATAGGTGTATATACTGACCTCCCCCCCTGCAGATGTATATGTAACATAGGTGTATATACTGACCTCTCCCCCTGCAGATGTATATGTACCATAGGTGTATATACTGACCTCTCCCCCTGCAGATGTATATGTACCATAGGTGTATATACTGACCTCTCCCCCTGCAGATGTATATGTACCATAGGTGCATATACTGACCTCTCCCCCTGCAGATGTATATGTAACATAGGTGTATATACTGACCTCTCCCCCTGCAGATGTATATGTAACATAGGTGTATATACTGATCTCTCCCGCTGCAGATGTATATGTACCATAGGTGTATATACTTACCTCTCCCCCTGCAGATGTATATGTAACATAGGTGTATATACTGATCTCTCCCCTGCAGATGTATATGTAACATAGGTGTATATACTGACATATCCCCCTGCAGATGTATATGTACCATAGGTGTATATACTGACCTCTCCCCCTGCAGATGTATATGTACCATAGGTGTATATACTGACCTCTCCCCCTGCAGATGTATATGTACCATAGGTGTATATACTGACCTCTCCCCCATGCAGATGTATATGTACCATAGGTGTATATATTGCCCTCTCCCGCTGCAGATGTATATGTACCATAGGTGTATATACCGACTGTTACGGTACCAACAGGATACCAAGGGTTAATACCCGATGAACGATCTCCTGAATATGGGATCAGCAACTCACAACCCAGCTAATTCCCCCCTCAAACATGAGACCAGGCTCCACATTGAATGTAAAAACAGAATGTTCTTTATTGAAGGCTATATGCCCAGTATTTATGCAGGTCTGACCCCAGATGGGGGGTTGAAAGAATATTGTACATTAGATAGAGGGAAAACGCCCTTTGACATGATACAATAGAATTACATTACTTAAGCAGATAAACAATTTAGTCTTTCTTATCACCTGGGCGTCTGCTCTCTGGATGTGATTAAACAATGTGAATGTTTATCACTAAACTTAATTACAGTACAGAATAGCTGAGGCTAGCAACCTTGTCTTTAGAAAATAGCTTCTTAAAGCTGAACAAAGTTAACTCTTTCAGTACTGACAGAAGGGTCTTTCACACTGACCTCTCCCCCTGCAGATGTATATGTACCATAGGTGTATATACTGACCTCTCCCCCTGCAGATGTATATGTACCATAGGTGTATATACTGACCTCTCCCGCTGCAGATGTATATGTACCATAGGTGTATATACTGACCTCTCCCCCTGCAGATGTATATGTACCATAGGTGTATATACTGACCTCTCCCCCTGCAGATGTATATGTACCATAGGTATATATACTGACCTCTCCCCCTGCAGATGTATATGTACCATAGGTGTATATACTGACCTCTCCCCCTGCAGATGTATATGTAACATAGGTGTATATACTGATCTCTCCCCCTGCAGATATATATGTGCCATAGGTGTATATACTGACCTCTCCCGCTGCAGATGTATATGTACCATAGGTGTATATACTGACCTCTCCCGCTGCAGATGTATATGTACCATAGGTGTATATACTGACCTCTCCCCCTGCAGATGTATATGTAACATAGGTGTATATACTGACCTCTCCCCCTGCAGATGTATATGTAACATAGGTGTATATGCTGACCTCTCCCCCTGCAGATGTATATGTAAAACATAGGTGTATATACTGATCTCTCCCCCTGCAGATGTATATGTAACATAGGTGTATATACTGACCTCTCCCCCTCCAGATGTATATGTACCATAGGTGTATATACTGACCTCTCCCGCTGCAGATGTATATGTACCATAGGTATATATACTGACCTCTCCCCCTGCAGATGTATATGTAACATAGGTGTATATACTGACCTCTCCTCCTGCAGATGTATATGTACCATAGGTGTATATACTGACCTCTCCCCCTGCAGATGTATATGTAACATAGGTGTATATACTGACCTCTCCCGCTGCAGATGTATATGTACCATAGGTGTATATACTGACCTCTCCCCCCTGCAGATGTATATGTACCATAGGTGTATATACTGATCTCTCCCCCTGCAGATGTATATGTACCATAGGTGTATATACTGACCTCTCCCCCTGCAGATGTATATGTACCATAGGTGCATATACTGACCTCTCCCCCTGCAGATGTATATGTACCATAGGTGTATATACTGACCTCTCCCCCTGCAGATGTATATGTACCATAGGTGTATATACTGACCTCTCCCCCTGCAGATGTATATGTAA
Source organism: Bombina bombina (assembly GCF_027579735.1). Lineage (NCBI taxonomy): Eukaryota > Metazoa > Chordata > Amphibia > Anura > Bombinatoridae > Bombina > Bombina bombina. Next base: position 1,226,050,209 of record NC_069502.1, read on the forward strand.
CATAGGTGTATATACTGACCTCTCCCGCTACAGATGTATATGTAACATAGGTGTATATACTGACCTCTCCCCCTGCAGATGTATATGTAACATAGGTGTATATACTGACCTCTCTGGCTGCAGATGTATATGTACCATAGGTATATATACTGACCTCTCCCCCTGCAGATGTATATGTACCATAGGTGTATATACTGACCTCTCCCCCTGCAGATGTATATGTACTATAGGTGCATATACTGACCTCTCCCCCTGCAGATGTATATGTAACATAGGTGTATATACTGACCTCTCCCGCTGCAGATGTATATGTACCATAGGTATATATACTGACCTCTCCCCCTGCAGATGTATATGTACCATAGGTGTATATACTGATCTCTCCCACTGCAGATGTATATGTACCATATGTGTATATACTGATCTCTCCCCCTGCAGATATATATGTACCATAGGTATATATACTTATCCCTCCCCCTGTAGATGTATATGTACCATAGGTGTATATACTGACCTCTCCCCCTGCAGATGCATATGTACCATAGGTATATATACTGACCTCTCCCCCTGCAGATGTATATGTAACATAGGTGTATATACTTATCCCTCCCCCTGCAGATGTATATGCACCATAGGTGTATATACTGACTGCTCCCCCCTGCAGGCATATACAGAGGCATAGCGAATACTGACTATAGTACATAAGTATATATTATACTCTCAGGACCCTCTGACAGGTCAGGGTTAGAGCATATTCTTGAGCACTGGTGACTTGTTAGGGGCTTTGTGTGTTTATATATTCCCTGATCATTATAATGTAGAATCTTATCCCCTGACCTCTCTCTCTACCTTTGGTTTGTTCTGTATTCTGTTCTTGGCACTTTTACAGCCTACATGGAAACCCACTGACTGATACCGGTCTGTCCCTGCTGAATCCTGCCCTGGCTATGCACCCTTCACTGGTGTCTCTGGATCTTGGGGACTGCATGATTGGTGATGAGGGGATTAGTCTGATCTGTGGCCTGCTCCCTCCGGATGGGGCTAAACCTGGTGAGTACAGTTCCCCTGAAAGTAACTGCTTCCTCTATGCCACTGCGCTGACTTTGCTTACTACATACTGCACTGACTGTACTTACTACACACTGCACTGACTGTACTTACTACATACTGCACTGACTGTACTTACTACACACTGCACTGACTGTACTTACTACACACTGCACTGACTGTACTTACTACATAATGCACTGACTGTACTTACTACACACTGTACTGACTGTACTTACTACACACTGCACTGACTGTACTTACTACACACTGTACTGACTGTACTTACTACACACTGCACTGACTGTACTTACTACATACTGCGCTGACTGTACTTACTACACACTGCACTGACTGTACTTACTACACACTGCACGGACTGTACTTACTACACACTGCACTGACTGTACTTACTACATACTGCGCTGAATGTACTTACTACATACTGCACTGACTGTACTTACTACATACTGCAGGTGCTGACTGTACTTACTACATACTGCACTGACTGTACTTACTACACACTGCACGGAGTGTACTTACTACACACTGCACTGACTGTACTTACTACATACTGCGCTGAATATACTTACTACATACTGCACTGACTGTACTTACTACACACTGCACGGACTGTACTTACTACACACTGCTCTGACTGTACTTACTACATACTGCACTGACTGTACTTACTACATACTGCGCTGAATGTACTTACTACATACTGCACTGACTGTACTTACTACACACTGCACGGACTGTACTTACTACACACTGCACTGACTGTACTTACTACAAACTGCACTGACTGTACTTACTACATAATGCTCTGACTGTACTTACTACATACTGCACTGACTGTACTTACTACACACTGCACTGACTGTACTTACTACATACTGCACTGACTGTACTTACTACACACTGCACTGACTGTACTTACTACATACTGCACTGACTGTACTTACTACAAACTGCACTGACTATACTTACTACATACTGCAGGTGCTGACTGTGCTTACTACATACTGCACTGACTGTACTTACTACATGCTGCACTGATTGTACTTACTACACACTGCACTGACTGTATTTACTACATACTGCACTGACTGTACTTACTACACACTGCACTGACGGTACTTACTACATACTGCAGGTGCTGACTGTGCTTACTACATACTGCACTGACTGTACTTACTACACACTGCACTGACTGTACTTAATACATACTGCACTGACTGTACTTACTACATACTACAGGTGCTGGCTGTACTTACTACACACTGCACTGACTGTACTTACTACATACTGCACTGACTGTACTTACTACATACTACAGGTGCTGGCTGTACTTTCTAAATACTGCACTGACTGTACTTATTACATACTGCACTGACTGTACTTACTACACACTGCACTGACTGTACTTACCACATACTGCACTGACTGTACTTACTACATACTGCACTGACTGTAATTACTACATACTACAGGTGCTGACTGTATTTACTACATACTGCACTGACTGTACTTACTACATACTACAGGTGATGGCTGTACTTTATACATATTGCACTGACTGTACTTACTACACACTGCACTGACTGTACTTACTACACACTGCAGGTGCTGACTGTGCTTACTACATACTGCACTGACTGTACTTACTACACACTGCTTTGACTGTACTTACTACATACTACACTGATTGTACTTACTACACACTGCACTGACTGTACTTACTACATACTGCACTGACTGTACTTACTACACACTGCACTGACTGTACTTACTACATAATGCAGGTGCTGACTGTGCTTACTACATGCTGCACTGACTTACTTACTACATGCTGCACTGACTGTACTTACTACACGCTGCACTGACTGTACTTACTACACGCTGCACTGACTGTACTTACTACACACTGCACTGACTGTACTTACTACATACTGCAGGTGCTGACTGTGCTTACTACATACTGCACTGACTGTACTTTATACACACTGCACTGACTGTACTTTATACACACTGCACTGCCTGTACTTACTACATACTGCACTGACTGTACTTACTACATACTACAGGTGCTGGCTGTACTTACTACACACTGCACTGACTGTGCTTACTACATACTGCACTGACTGTACTTACTACATACTACAGGTGCTGACTGTACTTACTACACACTGCACTGACTGTACTTACTACATACTGCACTGACTGTACTTACTTCATACTACAGGTGCTGGCTGTACTTTCTACATACTGCACTGACTGTACTTACTACACACTGCACACACTGTACTTACTACATACTGCACTGAATGTACTTACTACACACTGCACTGACTGTACTTACTACATACTACAGGTGCTGACTGTATTTACTACATCCTGCACTGACTGTACTAACTACATACTGCACTGAATGTACTTACTACGTACTACAGGTGCTGGCTGTACTTAATACATATTGCACTGACTGTACTTACTACATACTGCACTGACTGTACTTACTACACACTGCACTGACTGTACTTACTACACACTGCAGGTGCTGACTGTGCTTACTACATACTGCACTGACTGTACTTACTACACACTGCATTGATTGTACTTACTACATACTGCACTGACTGTACTTACTACATACTGCACTGACTTTACTTACTACACACTGCACTTACTGTACTTACTACATACTTCAGGTGCTGACTGTGCTTACTACATACTGCAGATGCTGACTGTGCTTACTACATACTGCACTGACTGTACTTACTACATGCTGCACTAACTGTAATTACTACACACTGCACTGACTGTACTTACTACATACTGCACTGACTGTACTTACTACATACTACAGGTGCTGGCTGTACTTTCTAAATACTGCACTGACTGTACTTATTACATACTGCACTGACTGTACTTACTACACACTGCACTGACTGTACTTACCACATACTGCACTGACTGTACTTACTACATACTGCACTGACTGTAATTACTACATACTACAGGTGCTGACTGTATTTACTACATACTGCACTGACTGTACTTACTACATACTACAGGTGCTGGCTGTACTTTATACATATTGCACTGACTGTACTTACTACACACTGCACTGACTGTACTTACTACACACTGCAGGTGCTGACTGTGCTTACTACATACTGCACTGACTGTACTTACTACACACTGCTTTGACTGTACTTACTACATACTACACTGATTGTACTTACTATATACTGCACTGACTCTACATACTACACACTGCACTGACTGTACTTACTACATACTGCACTGACTGTACTTACTACACACTGCACTGACTGTACTTACTACACACTGCACTGACTGTACTTACTACATAATGCAGGTGCTGACTGTGCTTACTACATGCTGCACTGACTTACTTACTACATGCTGCACTGACTGTACTTACTACACGCTGCACTGACTGTACTTACTACATACTGCACTGACTGTACTTACTACACACTGCACTGACTGTACTTACTACATACTGCAGGTGCTGACTGTGCTTACTACATACTGCACTGACTGTACTTTCTACACACTGCACTGACTGTACTTACTACATACTGCACTGACTGTACTTACTACATACTACAGGTGCTGGCTGTACTTACTACACACTGCACTGACTGTGCTTACTACATACTGCACTGACTGTACTTACTACATACTACAGGTGCTGACTGTACTTACTACACACTGCACTGACTGTACTTACTACATACTGCACTGACTGTACTTACTTCATACTACAGGTGCTGGCTGTACTTTCTACATACTGCACTGACTGTACTTACTACACACTGCACTCACTGTACTTACTACATACTGCACTGAATGTACTTACTACACACTGCACTGACTGTACTTACTACATACTACAGGTGCTGACTGTATTTACTACATCCTGCACTGACTGTACTAACTACATACTGCACTGAATGTACTTACTACGTACTACAGGTGCTGGCTGTACTTAATACATATTGCACTGACTGTACTTACTACATACTGCACTGACTGTACTTACTACACACTGCACTGACTGTACTTACTACACACTGCAGGTGCTGACTGTGCTTACTACATACTGCACTGACTGTACTTACTACACACTGCATTGATTGTACTTACTACATACTGCACTGACTGTACTTACTACATACTGCACTGACTGTACTTTCTACACATTGCATAGACTGTACTTACTACATACTACACTGATTGTACTTGCTACATACTGCAATGACTGTACTTACTACACACTGCACTGACTGTACTTACTACATACTGCAGATGCTGACTGTGCTTACTACATACTGCACTGACTGTACTTACTACATGCTGCACTGACTGTAATTACTACACACTGCACTGACTGTACTTACTACATACTGCACTGACTTTACTTACTACACACTGCACTTACTGTACTTACTACATACTTCAGGTGCTGACTGTGCTTACTACATACTGCAGATGCTGACTGTGCTTACTACATACTGCACTGACTGTACTTACTACACGCTGCACTGACTGTAATTACTACACACTGCACTGAGTGTACTTACTACATACTGCACTGACTTTACTTACTACACACTGCACTTACTGTACTTACTACATACTTCAGGTGCTGACTGTGCTTACTACATACTGCACTGACTGTACTTACTACATACTGCACTGACTGTACTTACTACATACTACAGGGGCTGGCTGTACTTACTACACACTGCACTGACTGTATTTACTACATACTGCACTGACTGTACTTACTACATACTACAGGTGCTGACTGTACTTATTACATACTGCACTGACTGTACTTACTACACACTGCACTGACTGTACTTACTACATACTGCACTGACTGTACTTACTACACACTGCACTGACTGTACTTACTACATACTGCACTGACTGTACTTACTACACACTGCACTGACTGTACTTACTACATACTACAGGTGCTGATTGTACTTATTACATACTGCACTGACTGTACTTACTACACACTGCACTGACTGTACTTACTACATGCTGCACTGACTGTAATTACTACACACTGCACTGACTGTACTTACTACATACTGCACTGACTTTACTTACTACACACTGCACTTACTGTACTTACTACATACTTCAGGTGCTGACTGTGCTTACTACATACTGCACTGACTGTACTTACTACATACTGCACTGACTGTACTTACTACATACTACAGGGGCTGGCTGTACTTACTACACACTGCACTGACTGTACTTACTACACACTGCACTGACTGTACTTACTACATACTGCACTGACTGTACTTACTACACACTGCACTGACTGTACTTACTACATACTGCACTGACTGTACTTACTACACACTGCACTGACTGTACTTACTACATACTACAGGTGCTGATTGTACTTATTACATACTGCACTGACTGTACTTACTACACACTGCACTGACTGTACTTACTACATACTGCACTGACTGTACTTACTACACACTGCACTGACTGTACTTACTACATACTGCACTGACTGTACTTACTACACACTGCACTGACTGTACTTACTACATACTACAGGTGCTGATTGTGCTTACTACACACTGCACTCACTGTACTTACTACACACTGCACTGACTGTACTTACTACACACTGCACTGATTGCACTTACTACACACTGCACTGACTGTACTTACTACACACTGTACTGACTGTACTTACATACTGCATTGACTGTACTTACTACATACTGAACTGACTGTACTTACTACACACTGCACTGACTGTACTTACTACATACTGCACTGACTGTACTTACTACACACTGCACTGACTGTACTTACTACATACTACAGGTGCTGATTGTACTTACTACACACTGCACTGACTTTACTTACTACACACTGCACTGATTGTACTTACTACACACTGCACTGATTGTACTTACTACACACTGCACTGACTGTACTTACTACACACTGTACTGACTGTACTTACATACTGCACTGACTGTACTTACTACACACTGTACTGACTGTACTTACTACACACTTACTGACTGTACTTACTACACACTCTACTGACTGTACTTACTACACACTTACTGACTGTACTTACATACTGCACTGACTGTACTTACTACATATGCCGCACGGTCTGACTGCGTATAACGATAGCTGCAGAGGCTGACTGCCTATAATGAATATGAATATGAGCTTTACGACTGAAAATTATATACATTGTCCTTCTGTCCTTCCATAAATGATAATGTTCTTCCTACTTCCTCAAATAACTGATCATGTTTCCCATGCTTCACCCAATAACTCCCTAAATCATCATTTAGATGAATGTAGCAATCCGCGTTCTCCACAGAAAATGTCACCAGCCGGGTGGCATTAGGAAGTAGCATGGTGGCATTGTGTAGTAACCGGGTGGCAATGTGAAGTAGCCGGGTGACATTATGAACTAACTGGGTGGCATTGTGAAGTACCCGGGTGACATTATGAAGTAGCCGGGTGACATTGTGAAGTAGCCGGGTGACATTGTGAAGTAGCCGGGTGACATTGTGAAGTAGCCGGGTGACTACACTGCACTGACTGTATTTACTACATACTGCACTGACTGTACTTACTACACACTGCACTGACTGTACTTACTACATACTGCACTGACTGTACTTACTACACACTGCACTGACTGTACTTACTACATACTACAGGTGCTGATTGTACTTACTACACACTGCACTGACTGTACTTACTACATACTGCACTGACTGTACTTACTACACACTGCACTGACTGTACTTACTACACACTGCACTGACTGTACTTACTACATACTGCACTGACTGTACTTACTACACACTGCACTGACTGTACTTACTACATACTACAGGTGCTGATTGTACTTACTACACACTGCACTGACTGTACTTACTACACACTGCACTGACTGTACTTACTACACACTGTACTAACTGTACTTACATACTGCACTGACTGTACTTACTACATACTGCACTGACTGTACTTACTACACACTGCACTGACTGTACTTACTACATACTGCACTGACTGTACTTACTACACACTGCACTGACTGTACTTACTACATACTGCACTGACTGTACTTACTACACACTGCACTGACTGTACTTACTACATACTGCACTGACTGTACTTACTACACACTGCACTGACTGTACTTACTACATACTACAGGTGCTGATTGTACTTACTACACACTGCACTGACTGTACTTACTACACACTGCACTGACTGTACTTACTGCACTGATTGCACTTACTACACACTGCACTGACTGTACTTACTACACACTGTACTGACTGTACTTACTACATACTGCACTGACTGTACTTACTACACACTGCACTGACTGTACTTACTACATACTACAGGTGCTGATTGTACTTACTACACACTGCACTGACTGTACTTACTACACACTGCACTGACTGTACTTACTACACACTGTACTGACTGTACTTACATACTGCACTGACTGTACTTACTACATACTGCACTGACTGTACTTACTACACACTGCACTGACTGTACTTACTACATACTGCACTGACTGTACTTACTACACACTGCACTGACTGTACTTACTACATACTACAGGTGCTGATTGTACTTACTACACACTGCACTGACTGTACTTACTACACACTGCACTGATTGTACTTACTACACACTGCACTGACTGTACTTACTACATACTGCACTGACTGTACTTACTACACACTGCACTGACTGTACTTACTACATACTGCACTGACTGTACTTACTACACACTGCACTGACTGTACTTACTACACACTGCACTGATTGTACTTACTACACACTGCACTGACTGTACTTACTACATACTGCACTGACTGTACTTACTACACACTGCACTGACTGTACTTACTACATACTGCACTGACTGTACTTACTACACACTGCACTGACTGTACTTACTACATACTACAGGTGCTGATTGTACTTACTACACACTGCACTGACTGTACTTACTACACACTGCACTGATTGTACTTACTACACACTGCACTGACTGTACTTACTACACACTGTACTGACTGTACTTACATACTGCACTGACTGTACTTACTACACACTGTACTGACTGTACTTACTACACACTGTACTGACTGTACTTACATACTGCACTGACTGTACTTACTACACACTGTACTGACTGTACTTACTACACACTTACTGACTGTACTTACTACACACTGTACTGACTGTACTTACTACACACTGTACTGACTGTACTTACTACACACTCTACTGACTGTACTTACTACACACTTACTGACTGTACTTACTACACACTGTACTGACTGTACTTACTACACACTTACTGACTGTACTTACTACACACTTACTGACTGTACTTACTACACACTGTACTGACTGTACTTACTACACACTGTACTGACTGTACTTACTACACACTTACTGACTGTACTTACTACACACTGTACTGACTGTACTTACTACACACTTACTGACTGTACTTACTACACACTTACTGACTGTACTTACTACACACTGTACTGACTGTACTTACTACACACTTACTGACTGTACTTACTACACACTTACTGACTGTACTTACTACACACTGTACTGACTGTACTTACTACACACTTACTGACTGTACTTACTACACACTGTACTGACTGTACTTACTACACACTGCACTGACTGTACTTACTACACACTTACTGACTGTACTTACTACACACTCTACTGACTGTACTTACTACACACTTACTGACTGTACTTACTACACACTGTACTGACTGTACTTACATACTGCACTGACTGTACTTACTACACACTGTACTGACTGTACTTACATACTGCACTGACTGTACTTACTACACACTGTACTGACTGTACTTACATACTGCACTGACTGTACTTACTACACACTGTACTGACTGTACTTACTACACACTTACTGACTGTACTTACTACACACTCTACTGACTGTACTTACTACACACTGTACTGACTGTACTTACTACACACTTACTGACTGTACTTACTACACACTCTACTGACTGTACTTACTACACACTGTACTGACTGTACTTACTACACACTTACTGACTGTACTTACTACACACTTACTGACTGTACTTACTACACACTGTACTGACTGTACTTACTACACACTTACTGACTGTACTTACTACACACTCTACTGACTGTACTTACTACACACTTACTGACTGTACTTACATACTGCACTGACTGTACTTACTACATATGCCGCACGGTCTGACTGCGTATAACGATAGCTGCAGAGGCTGACTGCCTATAATGAATATGAATATGAGCTTTACGACTGAAAATTATATACATTGTCCTTCTGTCCTTCCATAAATGATAATGTTCTTCCTACTTCCTCAAATAACTGATCATGTTTCCCATGCTTCACCCAATAACTCCCTAAATCATCATTTAGATGAATGTAGCAATCCGCGTTCTCCACAGAAAATGTCACCAGCCGGGTGGCATTAGGAAGTAGCATGGTGGCATTGTGTAGTAACCGGGTGGCAATGTGAAGTAGCCGGGTGACAATGTGAAGTAGCCGGGTGACATTATGAAGTACCCGGGTGACATTATGAACTAACTGGGTGGCATTGTGAAGTACCCGGGTGACATTATGAAGTAGCCGGGTGACATTGTGAAGTAGCCGGGTGACATTGTGAACTAACTGGGTGGCATTGTGAAGTACCCGGGTGACATTATGAAGTACCCGGGTGACATTGTGAAGTAGCCGGGTGACATTGTGAAGTAGCCGGGTGACATTGTGAAGTAGCCGGGTGACATTGTGAAGTAGCCGGGTGACATTGTGAAGTAGCCGGGTGACATTGTGAAGTAGCCGGGTGACATTGTGAAGTAACTCAGTGGGGGCAGTGTAATATTTTCTAATATTATATGATTTATAGCCATCCAAATAACACATTAACTGCATAATGTAACATAAATGTATATTTAATGATAATTTGTGCAATTAAAACATTTTTAATACCAGCTAATTTTAGTTTAATATTGGCTACAATTGTAGCCGTGTGATCCATAAAATCAACCAGGTGGTGCACCCGCTAAATAGGTTGTGGGGAGAACACTAGGAATGATAGCTAAATAATGCTCCGTAGACCACCACCTCACTCTATTGAGGGGCTATTGCCTCCATTGCACCCTAAGCATTTTTCAGATAAAGACGAATAAAACAGACAGGTGATGGTTTCAGGTTGGATGGTATTAGACACATGCACAGGTTAGAGTTTGCTAGGAGATACTAATACATCTGCAGACAAGACACTAGTTCTTTAAGGGAGGAGTCTGTCTTACTGTTTCTGTTTGGATTTACATACAGGTCTAAGGGAGCTTACGCTCTCTGCTAACCCAGCGATAACCTGCACTGGTTGGGCACGGCTGGCTATTGCTGTAGCTCATAGCTCCCAAATACGGACATTAAACCTGGACTACAATCCTCTGGGTAAGCAGAGAAAAAAATTACTACCTTTGTATTTGTGCTGGGTCTCTACAACTGTAATAGTTGTGTGTCATTGTGCAACTACCTGTGACTGTGTAAGGGATCACACTGTTTGTTAGTTGTGTGTCATTGTGCAACTGTCTGTGACTGTGTAAGGGATCACACTGTCTGTTAGTTGTGTGTGTGTCATTGTGCAACTGTCTGTGACTGTGTAAGGGATCACACTGTCTGTTAGTTGTGTGTGTCATTGTGCAACTGTCTGTGACTGTGTAAGAGATCACACTGTCTGTTAGCTGTGTGTGTCATTGTGCAACTGTCTGTGACTGTGTAAGGGATCACACTGTCTGTTAGTTGTGTGTGTCATTGTGCAACTGTTTGTGGCTGTGTAAGGGATCACACTGTTTGTTAGTTGTATGTGTCATTGTGCAACTGTCTGTGACTGTGTAAGGGATCACACTGTCTGTTAGTTGTGTGTGTCATTGTGCAACTGTCTGTGACTGTGTAAGGGATCACACTGTCTGTTAGCTGTGTGTGTCATTGTGCAACTGTTTGTGGCTGTGTAAAGGATCACACTGTTTGTTAGTTGTGTGTGTCATTGTGCAACTGTCTGTGACTGTGTAAGGGATCACACTGTCTGTTAGTTGTGTGTGTCATTGTGCAACTGTCTGTGACTGTGTAAGGGATCACACTGTCTGTTAGTTGTGTGTGTCATTGTGCAACTGTCTGTGGCTGTGTAAGGGATCACACTGTCTGTTAGTTGTGTGTTTCATTGTGCAACTGACTGTGTAAGGGATCACACTGTATGTTAGTTGTGTGTGTCATTGTGCAACTGTCTGTGACTGTGTAAGGGATCACACTGTCTCTGTTAGTTGTGTGTGCCATTGTGCAACTGACTGTGACTGTGTAAGAGATCACACTGTTTCTGTTAGTTGTGTATCATTGTGCGACTGGTTTTGTCGGTATAATACACGCATTGTCTCTGTTAGCTGTGTGTGTCATTGTGCAACTGACTGTAACTGTGTAAGGGATCACACTGTCTCTTTTAGCTGTGTGTGTCATTGTGCAACTGACTGTGACTGTGTAAAGGATCACACTGTCTGTTAGTTTTGTGTGTCATTGTACAACTGACTGTGTAAGGGATCACACTGTCTGTTAGTTGTGTGTGTCTTTGTGCAAGTGACTGTGTAAGGGATCACACTGTCTGTTAGTTGTGTGTGTCATTGTGCAACTGTCTGTGACTGTGTAAGGGATCACACTGTCTGTTAGTTGTGTGTGTCATTGTGCAACTGTCTGTGACTGTGTAAGGGACCACACTGTCTGTTAGTTGTGTGTGTGTCATTGTGCAACTGACTGTAACTGTGTAAGGAATCATATTGTCTCTGTTAGTTGTGTGTCATTGTGCAACTGACTGTAACTGTGTAAGGGATCACACTGTCTGTTAGTTGTGTGTGTCATTGTGCAACTGACTGTGTAAGGGATCACACTGTCTGTTAGTTGTGTGTGTGTCATTGTGCAACTGACTGTAACTGTGTAAGGGATCATATTGTCTCTGTTAGTTGTGTGTCATTGTGCAACTGACTGTAACTGTGTAAGGGATCACACTGTCTCTTTTAGTTGTGTGTGTGTCATTGTGCAACTGACTGTGACTGTGTAAGGGATCACACTGTCTGTTAGTTGTGTGTTTCATTGTACAACTGATTTGTAAGGGATCACACTGTCTCTGTTAGTTGTGTGTGCCATTGTGCAACTGACTGTGACTGTGTAAGAGATCACACTGTTTCTGTTAGTTGTGTATCATTGTGCGACTGGTTTTGTCGGTATAATACATGCATTGTCTCTGTTAGCTGTGTGTGTCATTGTGCAACTGACTGTAACTGTGTAAGGGATCACACTGTCTCTTTTAGCTGTGTGTGTCATTGTGCAACTGACTGTGACTGTGTAAAGGATCACACTGTCTGTTAGTTTTGTGTGTCATTGTACAACTGACTGTGTAAGGGATCACACTGTCTGTTAGTTGTGTGTGTCTTTGTGCAAGTGACTGTGTAAGGGATCACACTGTCTGTTAGTTGTGTGTGTCATTGTGCAACTGACTGTGACTGTGTAAGGGATCATACTGTCTGTTAGTTGTGTGTTATTGTGCAACTGACTGTGACTCTGTACAGGATCACACTGTCTGTTAGTTGTGTGTCATTGTGCAACTGACAGTAACTGTGTAAGGGATCACACTGTCTCTTTTAGTTGTGTGTGTGTGTCATTGTGCAACTACCTGTGACTGTGTAAGGGATCATACTGTCTGTTAGTTGTGTGTTTCATTGTGCAACTGACTGTGACTGTGTAAGGGATCACACTGTCTTTTACTTGTGTGTGTCATAGTGCAACTACCTGTGACTGTGTAAGGGATCACACTGTCTGTTAGTTGTGTGTGCCATTGTGCAACTGACTGTGACTGTGTAAGGGATCATACTGTCTCTGTTAGTTGTGTATCATTGTGCAACTGGTTTTGTTGGTATAATACACGCATTGTCTCTGTTAGCTGTGTGTGTCATTGTGTGATGTTGTGTCTGTACAATACACACATTGTCTCTGTTAGCTGTGTGTGTCAGTCTGTGACTGGTTGTGTCTGTACAATACACGCATTGTCTGTTAGCTGTGTGTGTCTCGTGCGACTGGTTGTGTCTGTACAATACACACAGTGTCTCTGTTAGCTGTGTGTGTCTTATTGTGCGACTGGTTGTGTCTGTACAATACACGCATTGTCTCTCTTAGTTGTGTGTGACTGGTTGTGTCTGTACAAAACACACATTGCCTCTGTTAGCTGTGTGTGTCATTGTGTGACTGGTTTTGTCTGTGCAATACACACATTGGGTCCGAATTATCAAAGGTCTTGCGGACCTGATCCGACAATGCGGATCAGGTTCGCAATACCTCGCTGAATGTGGAGAGTAATACACTCTCCGTATTCAGCATTGCACCGGCAGCTCACAAGAGCTGCTAGTGCAACGCCACCCCCTGCTGACTCGCGGCCAATCGGCCACCAGCAGGGTGGTGTCAATCAGCCCGATCGTACTAGATCGGGTTGATTTGTGGCGATTCCTGTCCGCCTGCTCAGATAGGGTTATGGAGCAGCGGTCTTTAGACCGCTGCTTCATAACTGCTGTTACTGGCGAGTCTGAAGAGCTTGATAAATGGGCCTCATTGTCTCTGTTAGTATTGTGTGACTGGTTGTGTCTGTGCAATACACACATTGTCTCTGTTAGCTGTGTGGGTCAGTGTCAGGGTTTTTTCCCTGTTTAGTTTGCCATGTGCTGCTGGCAGCCATTTTACTCACCTCTCTTGCTGATTCTGGTGCATACTGGGTGATGCTGCTCATTTCCTGCACTTCCTTTTATGGCCAGACTGGTGTACATCATCCGTGTGATACAGGATTCAGTCTAAGAATTGTGATGTCATCACTTATTATTTAAAGGACCTCTGTTCAGTATGCTTTGCCGTTGCGTTGTCTCAGACCTGTTTGTGAGAGCTCCTGTGTATTACCTGACTGTCTGATGTCCCTCCTGGTTCCTGATCCCTGGCTTGTTCCTGACTCTGCTGTTTTCCTTGTTCCTGATTCCGGCTCGTCTGACTACTCGCTTTGGCTCCTGACTCGGCTCGTCTGACTACCAGCTCTGGTTTTGATTTCTGGCTTGTTATTTGACTTGTGGATTTTGTATTATTTTTTGCTATTAATAAAGGTGTGATTATTTTTGCACTTCTCATCTCAGTCTGATTCCTGGCACCCTGACAGTCCGTTTGTGACTGGTTGTGTCTGTACAATGCACACATGGTCTCTGTTAGCTGTGTGTGTCATTCTGTGACTGGTTGTGTCTGTACAATACACACATTGTCTCTGTTAGCTGTGTGTGTCAATTTGTGACTGGTTGTGTCTGTACAATGCACACTGGCTATTGCTGTAGCTCATAGCTCCCAAATACGGACATTAAACGTGGACTACAATCCTCTGGGTAAGCAGATACCAAAATTACTACCTGTGTATTTGTGCTGGGTCTCTACAACTGCAATAGTTGTGTGTCATTGTGCAACTACCTGTGACTGTGTAAGGGATCACACTGTCTGTTAGTTGTGTGTGTCATTGTGCAACTGACTGTGACTGTTTAAGGGATCACACTGTCTTTGTTAGCCGTGTGTCATGTGCAACTACCTGTGACTGTGTAAGGGATCACACTGTCTCTGTTAGCTGTGTGTAATTGTGCAACTACACGTGACTGTGTAAGGGATCACCATGTCTCTTTTAGTTGTGTTTGTCATTGTGCAACTACTTGTCTCTGTTAGCTGTGTGTGTCATTGTGTGATTGTGTCTGTACAATACACACATTGTCTCTGTTAGCTGTGTGTGTCATTGTGTGACTAGTTGTGTTTGTAAAATACACACATTGTCTATGTTAGCTGTGTGTGTCGTGTGACTGGTTGTCTCTGTTCAATACGCACATTGTCTCTGTTAGCTGTGTGTGTCATTGTGTGACTGGTTGTGTCTGTACAATACACACATTGTCTCTGTTAGCTGTGTGTGTCATTGTGTGATTGGTTGTGTCTGTACAATACACATATTGTATATGTTAGCTGTGTGTGTCATTGTGTCTGGTTGTGTCTGTACAATACACGCATTGTCTATGTTAGCTGTGCGTGTCATTGTGTGTCTGGTTGTGTCTGTACAATACACACATTGTCTCTGTTAGCTGTGTGTGTCGTGTGTCTGGTTGTGTCTGTACAATACACACATTGTCTCTGTTAGCTCTGCGTGTCATTGTGTGTCTGGTTGTGTCTGTACAATACACGCATTGTCTATGTTAGCTGTGCGTGTCATTGTGTGTCTGGTTGTGTCTGTACTATACACGCATTGTCTATGTTAGCTCTGTGTGTTATTGTGTGACTGATTGTCTCTGTTTAATACGCACATTGTCTCTGTTAGTTGTGTGTGTCATTGTGTGACTGGCTGTGTCTGTACAATATACGCATTGTCTCTGTTAGCTGTGTGTGTCATCGTGTGTCTGGTTGTGTCTGTACAATACACACTGTCTCTGTTAGCTCTGCGTGTCATTGTGTGTCTTGTTGTGTCTGTAAAATAAACACATTGTCTCTGTTAGCTCTGCGTGTCATTGTGTGTCTGGTTGTGTCTGTACAACACACACATTGTCTTTGTTAGGTGTGTGTGTCATTGTGTGATTGGTTGTGTCTGTACAATACACATATTGTGACTGGTTGTGTCTGTACAATACACACATTGTCTCTGTTAGCTGTGTGTGTCATTGTGTGATTGTGTCTATACAGTACACACATTGTCTCTGTTAGCTGTGTGTGTTATTGTGTGACTGGTTGTGTCTGTACAATACACACTGGAAATTGCTGTAGCTTATAGCTCCCAAATACGGACATTAAACGTGGACTACAATCCTATGGGTAAGCAGAGACCAAAATTACTACCTGTGTATTTGTGCTGGGTCTCTACAACTGTAATAGCTTGTGTGTCATTGTGCAACTACCTGTGGCTGTGTAAGGGATCACATTGTCTGTTAGTTGTGTGTGTCATTGTGCAACTGACTGTGACTGTGTAAGGGATCACACTGTCTCTGTTATTTGTGTGTGTCATTGTGCAACTGACTGTGACTGTGTAAGGGATCACACTGTCTTTTAGTTGTGTGTTTCATTGCGCATCTGACTGTGACTGTGTAAGTGATCACAATGTCTTTGTTAGTTGTGTGTCATTGTGCAACTACATGTGACTGTGTAAGTGATCACAATGTCTCTGTTAGTTCTGTGTGTCATTGTGCAACTACTTGTCTCTGTTAGCGGTGTGTGTCATTGTGTGACTAGTTCTGTCTGTACAATACACACATTGTCTCTGTTAGCTGTGTGTGTCGTGTGATTGGTTGTGTCTGTTCAATACACACATTGTCTTTGTTAGCTGTGTGTGTCATTGTGTGACTGGTTGTGTCTGTACAATACACACATGGTCTTTGTTAGTTGTGTGTGTCATTGTGCAACTACTTGTCTCTGTTAGCGGTGTGTGTCATTGTGTGACTAGTTCTGTCTGTACAATACACACATTGTCTCTGTTAGCTGTGTGTGTCGTGTGATTGGTTGTGTCTGTACAATACACACATTGTCTTTGTTAGCTGTGTGTGTCATTGTGTGACTGGTTGTGTCTGTACAATACACACATTGTCTCAGTTAGCTGTGTGTGTCATTGTGCGACTGGTTGTGTCTGTACAATACACACAGGGTCTCTGTTAGCTGTGTGTGTCATTGTGCGACTGGTTATGTCTGCGCAATACACGCATTGTCTCTGTTAGCTGTGTGTGTCATGACTGGTTGTGTCTGTACAATACACGCATTGTCTCTGTTAGCTGTGTGTGTCATGTGACTGGTTGTGTCTGTACAATACACGCATTGTCTCTGTTAGCTGTGTGTGCCGTGTGACTGGTTGTGTCTGTACAATACACGCATTGTCTCTGTTAGCTTTGTGTGTCATGTGACTGGTTGTGTCTGTACAATACATGCATTGGCATCTATTTATCAAGCGGTCAACTTACTTGCATTCGACGGCATCGATCTTGCTGCTCTTCGGCTTTTTCCCAGCTTTCTTGGTACCCTGTCACTAAACACCCACACTATACTATACTGTTTACCACCTATACCGCCGCTCCGGGAGCCCACCGCAACTCTAATAAATGTATTAACCCCTAAGCCGCCGCTCACGGACCCCGCCGCAACTAAATAAAGTCTTTAACCCCTAATCTGCCACCCCCTACATTATATTTATTAACCCCTAATCTGCCTCCCCCCACACGTCCGCCACCTACATTATATTTATTAACCCCTAATCTGCCCCCCCTACACCTACCTACATTTATTAAACCCTAATCTGCTGCCCCCAACGTCGCTGCCACTATATTACATTTTTAACCCCTAACCCTAACACCCCCTAACTTAAATATAATTTAAATAAATCTAAATAAATATTCCTATCATTAAATAAATTATTCCTATTTAAAACTAAATACCTATAAAATAAACCCTAAGCTAGCTACAAAATAACTAATCGTTACATTGTAGCTATCTTAGGGTTTATTTTTATTTTACAGGCAACTTTGTATTTATTTTAACTAGGTACAATAGTTATTAAATAGTTATTAACTATTTAATAACTTCTTAGATAAAATAAATACAAATATACCTGTAAAATAAAACCTAACCTAAGTTACAATTACACCTAACACTACACTATAATTAAATTCCCTAAACTAAATACAATTAAATAAAATTATCTAAAGTACAAAAAAAACAAAACACTAAATTACAGAAAATAATAAACAAATTCCAAGATTTTTAAACTAATTACACCTAATCTAATCCCCCTAACAAAATAAAAAAAGTCCCCCCAAAATAAAAAAAAGCCCTACCCTACACTAAATTACAAATAGCTTTTAAAAGGCCTTTTGCGGGGCATTGCCCCAAAGTAATCAGCTCTTTTACCTGTAAAAAAAATGACAACCCCCCCAACATTAAAACCCACCACCCACACAACCAACCCTACTCTAAAACCCACCTAATCCCCCCTTAAAAAAACCTAACACTAACCCCTTGAAGATCACCCTACCGTGAGAAGTCTTCAACGAAGCCGGCAGAAGTGGTCCTCCAGACGGGAAGAAGTAGTTCTCCAGACGGGCAGAAGTCTTCATCCAGACGGCATCTTCTATCTTCATCCGGCGCGGAGCGGCTCCATCTTCAAGACATCCGACGCGGAACATCCTTTTCTGACAACGTTTTCTTCAACAATGACGGTTCCTTTAAGTGACGTCATCCAAGATGGCATCCCTTCAATTCCGATTGGCTGATAGAATTCTATCAGCCAATTGGAATTAAGGTAGGAAAAATCCTATTGGCTGATGCAATCAGCCAATAGGATTGAAGTTCAATCATATTGGCCGATCCAATCAGCCAATTGGATTGAGCTCGCATTCTATTGTCTGTTCCAATCAGCCAATAGAATGCAAGCTCAATCCTATTGGCTGATAGGATCAGCCAATAGGATTGAACTTCAATCCTATTGGCTGATTGCATCAACCAATAGGATTTTTCCTACCTTAATTCCGATTGGCTGATAGAATTCTTTCAGCCAATCGGAATTGAAGGGACGCCATCTTGGATGACCGTCACTTAAAGGAACCATCATTGTTGAAGAAGACTTCGTCAGAAGAGGATGCTCCGCGTCGGATGTCTAGAAGATGGAGCCGCTCCGCGCCGGATGGATGAAGATAGAAGATGCCGCCTGGATGAAGACTTCTGCCCGTCTGGAGAACCATTTCTGCCCGTCAGGAGGACCACTTCTATCGGCTTCGTTGAGGACTTCTGCCCGGTTGGGTGAAGATTTTGCACGGTAGGGTGATCTTCAAGGGGTTAGTGTTTTTTTAAGGGGGGATTGGGTGGGTTTAAGAGTAGGGTTGGTTGTGTGGGTGGTGGATTTTAATGTTGGGGGGGTTGTAATTTGTTTTACAGGTAAAAGAGCTGATTACTTTGGGGCAATGCCCCGTAATAGGCCCTGTTAAGGGCTATTTGTAATTTAGTGTAGGGTAGGGCTTTTTTTTTTTTTTGGTGGGGGGGGGGGTTATTTTGTTTGGGGGATTGGAGTAGGTGTAATTAGTTTAAAAATCTTGGAATTTGTTTATTATTTTCTGTAATTTAGTGTTTTTTTTGTACTTTAGATAATTTTATTTAATTGTATTTAGTTTAGGGAATTTATTTAATTATAGTGTAGTGTTAAGTGTAATTGTAACTTAGGTTAGTTTTTACTTTACAGGTATACCTGTATTTATTTTAACTAGGAAGTTATTAAATAGTTAATAACTATTTAATAACTATTGTACCTAGTTAAAATAAATACAAAGTTGCCTGTAAAATAATAATAAACCCTAAGCTAGCTACAATGTTACTATTAGTTATATTGTAGCTAGCTTAGGGTTTATTTTATAGGTAAGTATTTAGTTTTAAATAGGAATAATTTATTTAATGATAGGAATATTTATTTAGATTTATTTATATTATATTTAAGTTAGTAGGGGTTAGGGTTAGACTTAGGTTTAGGGGTTAATAAATTTAATATAGTGGCGGTGTAGGGGGCGGCAGATTTGGGGTTAATAAGTATAATGTAGGTGGCGGCGGTGTAGGGTCAGCAGATTAGGGGTAATAAGTATAATGTAGGTGGCGGCGGTGTAGGGGCAGCAGATTAAGGGTTAATAAGTATAATGTAGGTGGCGGTGGGCTCCGGGGGCGGCGGTTTAGGGGTTAATATGTTTATTTAGTTGCAGCGGGGTCCGGGAGCTGCAGGATAGGGGTTAATAAGTGTATGTAGTTGCGGCGGGGTCCTCGAGCGGCGGGATAGGGGTTAATAACTTATTTAGGTGGCGGCGGTGTAGGGCTGGCAGATTAGGGGTTAATAAGTATAATGTAGGTGGCGGCGGTGTGGGGGGGCAGATTTAGGGGTGTTTAGTCTCAGGGTACATGTTAAGGTGTTAAGTGTAAACGTTCCCATAGGAATCAATGGGATATCGGGCAGCAGCAAACATGAGCTTTCGCTGCTTTCAGACTCCCATTGATTCCTATGGCATCGGCAGCTGATTGAAAACCAGGTATGCTGGGCCGGAATAGTGCCGAGCGTTCCTGGTAGAAAATTGATAACTAGCAAAAGTAGTCAGATAGTGCCGAATTTGCATTCGGAACATCTGTAATGACGTAAGCATCGATCTGTGTCGGACTGAGACCGGCGGATCGTATGTTACATCACAAAATTCTACTTTTGCCTGTCTGTATGGTTTGATAACTAAGGGGAATCAGGCTCGCCACAAATACGCTGCAGAATTCCAGCGTATTTGCGGTTGACGGCTTGATAAATAGATGCCATTGTCTCTGTTAGCTGTGTGTGTCATTGTGTGACTGGTTGTGTCTGTACAATACACATATTTTCTCTGTTAGCTGTGTGTGTCATTGTGTGACTAGTTGTGTCTGTACACTACACACTTTGTCTCTGTTAGCTGTGTGTGTCATTGTGTGATTGGTTGTGTCTGTACAATGCACACTGGCAATTGCTGTAGCTTATAGCTTCCAAATACGGACATTAAACGTGGAGTACAATCATCTGGGTAAACAGAGACCAAAATTACTACCTGTGTATTTGTGCTGAGTCTCTACAACTGCAATAGCTTGTGTGTCATTGTGCAACTACCTGTGGCTGTGTAAGGGATCACACTGTCTGTTAGTTGTGTGTTTCATTGTGCAACTCACTGTGACTGTGTAAGGGATCACACTGTCTTTTACTTGTGTGTGTCATTGTGCATCTACCTGTGACTGTGTAAGGGATCACACTGTCTTTTAGTTTTGTGTGTCATTGTGCAACTGACTGTGTAAGGAATCACACTGTCTCTGTTAGTTGTGTGTTATTGTGCAACTGACTGTCATACTCTGCAAGAGAGCAGGTTCAGGAGTAAGGAGCTGTTGTGCAGAGGTGTCAGGTTTTGGGGTTATTGTTGTGTTTTGTCTGCGTGAGTCTTTCCTTTTAGGCATAATTAAACAGGTACAAGGTTTTAGGAAATAAAGGAGATGGTTTTATTTATAGGATAAAGCAATGTAGAGATATGCAATTAGATAAGACAAAGTCTATAGGTTGTTGTATTAGGCAGGAATACAGTTCTTTGTAATAACAGGCAGGATACTTGCATATGCTGTAGACGACTGGAACAGTGAAATAACAGGCAGGAATGCAGGGCTTTGTAATAACAAGCAGGATACTTGCATATGCTGTAGAACTGGAACTATGTAGTATCAGGCAGGAAAGCAGAGCTTGTATAACAGACAGGATACTTGCATATACTGAAGACTGGAACTGTGTAATAACACGCAAGAATGCAGAGCCTTGTACTAACAAGCAGGATACTTGCATATGCTGTAGACTGGACACAGTTGTAACAAAATGGAAACTTACATACACTGCATACTGGTACTTTAAGGAAACTTGCATAAACTGCAAACTGGTACTTTGTAGAAACAAACAGGAAACTTGCATAAACTGCAAATTGGAACATTGTAGAAACAAACAGGATACTTGCATAGACTGCAATTTGACTCAGGAATAAGCAAGCAAAAGTACCTGAGTCAGTCCTTAGGAAAGAAAGTTTTAGGCAAGATCAATTGCCAGGAAATCAGTCCAAAAATGAAACACAGTGCCAAGGGATTATCCAGAAGAGTAGTCAGTAATTGTAGCAGAAATCAGGAACCAGGAAATCCAACAAATCTGTATTTCACACAGGATACAGGAGCAGAGAGTCTTTCAGAGTATAACTCTCAATGTCAAGGCCTAGAATTGCAAACAAACGTCCCAGATAAAGCAGGCTGCTGATTAAGTGATTTGTTTCAGCTGGCAAGCAGGTGGAGCCAGAGAGCCAAAGTTGCAGCAAACAGAAAAACACAATATTCTTATCCTGTGATCAAGCCATCTGGTGGCATAGTGGTAAAACAACAGTCTGGGAAAGAACAGCAGCAGAAATATAAACAGGTCCCAGGTTCAATTCCAGGCTGAACCGTGACAGTACCCCCTCCTCAAGGACGACCTCTGGGCGGACCCAGCATTCTCGTATAGCATCAGATCTTTAATACGTACCAGAGTGCCATTAGAGGCATATGTACAATCAGGGGGTATTTTCTTTTTTGAAGGGCTCTTCAGAAGAGGATTCTGGGGACTGGTATTATTAATATAAAGGGCCCCAACAGGACTGATCTTTGGTTTCTGTGCAGTTCTAGGCTTGTAGGTTCTGGAGAGGTGGGTCTGAGGTAGAGGTGGTAAAGGACCTTTTGACCGAACAGTTTGAAGCACTGTCCCTCCAGTGTCAGAATCGGTATCATCTTCAATGGTAGAATAGTTAGACATTTCTTCTGGAAAGCACAAAGATAAGAATGTAGCTGGATCTGGTAGGAAAATCTCTGGATTCATAGTACTGGGATTCTGTGGATGACATGTTAGTACTTCACAGGAATCAGAGTCTTTGGAAGGTGCAGTCCTAGGCTGAACAAATTGGGGATGTAAAATAGAACCCATGCAGAGCTCATCTCCAGAGGAAACCGAAATGGGATAACAGTTTGACTTCCTCTCTGTAGCCTGTCCATTTGATGACTCAGGATTTAGAGGTGGAGACCGCGGAACAGACTTCTTAGGGGGTCTCACTGGACAAAAGGATATTACATGCCCAGTAGCTCCACAATAGAAACATAAGCCATTATTTCTCATTCTGGCCATTTCATCAGTGTTAAGAGGGGTTGAAATCCTCCATTTGATTGATAAGGATACAGCCTTTGGGGTAGTGGGCACAGGAGTAGGAGTGTCAAACCCCAATTTTTTTGTATTGAAAAAGTCTTTCAGGCTATCCTGTAAAGTCTGGGATCCTCCAGTGAAATCTTGGATAAGTGACTTCAATGCATCTGGAAAAGATTTTAGAATCTGGTTAAGTTGTAGTAGATGAGAGTCCACAGACAAAATTCTCTCTGACACTTCAGTCAAAGAATGGATCACCTCAGCAAGCTCCAATGTAAGGCCTTGACATTCTGTCATACTCTGCAAGGGAGCAGGTTCAGGAGTAAGGAGCTGTTGTGCAGAGGTGTCAGGTTTTGGGGTTATTGTTGTGTTTTGTCTGCGTGAGTCTTTCTTTTGTTTTATTTATAGGATAAAGCAATGTAGAGATATGCAATTAGATAAGACAAAGTCTATAAGTTGTTGTATTAGGCAGGAATACAGTTCTTTGTAATAACAGGCAGGATTCTTGCATATGCTGTAGACGACTGGAACAGTGAAATAACAGGCAGGAATGCAGGGCTTTGTAATAACAAGCAGGATACTTGCATATGCTGTAGAACTGGAACTATGTAGTATCAGGCAGGAAAGCAGGGCTTGTATAACAGACAGGATACTTGCATATACTGAAGACTGGAACTGTGTAATAACACGCAAGAATGCAGAGCCTTGTACTAACAAGCAGGATACTTGCATATGCTGTAGACTGGACACAGTTGTAACAAAATGGAAACTTACATACACTGCATACTGGTACTTTAAGGAAACTTGCATAAACTGCAAACTGGTACTTTGTAGAAACAAACAGGAAACTTGCATAAACTGCAAATTGGAACTTTGTAGAAACAAACAGGATACTTGCATAAACTGCAAATTGGAACTTTGTAGAAACAAACAGGAAACTTGCATAAATTGCAATTTGGAACTTTGTAGAAACAAACAGGATACTTGCATAGACTGCAATTTGGAACTTTGTAGAAACAAACAGGATACTTGCATAGACTGCAATTTGGAATTTTGTAGAAACAAACAGGATATTTGCATAGACTGCAATTTAGAACTTTGTAGAAACAAACAGGATACTTGCATAGACTGCAAATTGGAACTTTGTAGTATCAGGAATAAGCAAGCAAAAGTACCTGAGTCAGTCCTTAGGAAAGAAAGTTTTAGGCAAGATCAATTGCCAGGAAATCAGTCCAAAAATGAAACACAGTGCCAAGGGATTATCCAGAAGAGTAGTCAGTAATTGTAGCAGAAATCAGGAACCAGGAAATCCAACAAATCTGTATTTCACACAGGATACAGGAGCAGAGAGTCTTTCAGAGTATAACTCTCAATGTCAAGGCCTAGAATTGCAAACAAACGTCCCAGATAAAGCAGGCTGCTGATTAAGTGA
The DNA here is from genome assembly GCF_027579735.1 of Bombina bombina. NCBI lineage: Eukaryota > Metazoa > Chordata > Amphibia > Anura > Bombinatoridae > Bombina > Bombina bombina. The sequence continues at coordinate 1,226,075,646 of NC_069502.1, forward strand.
TTTGTTTCAGCTGGCAAGCAGGTGGAGCCAGAGAGCCAAAGTTGCAGCAAACAGAAAAACACAATATTCTTATCCTGTGATCAAGTCATCTGGTGGCATAGTGGTAAAACAACAGTCTGGGAAAGAACAGCAGCAGAAATATAAACAGGTCCCAGGTTCAATTCCAGGCTGAACCGTGACAGTACCCCCTCCTCAAGGATGACCTCTGGGCGGACCCAGCATTCTCGTATAGCATCAGATCTTTAATACGTACCAGAGTGCCATTAGAGGCATATGTACAATCAGGGGGTATTTTCTTTTTTGAAGGGCTCTTCAGAAGAGGATTCTGGGGACTGGTATTATTAATATAGAGGGCCCCAACAGGACTGATCTTTGGTTTCTGTGCAGTTCTAGGCTTGTAGGTTCTGGAGAGGTGGGTCTGAGGTAGAGGTGGTAAAGGACCTTTTGACTGAACAGTTTGAAGCACTGTCCCTCCAGTGTCAGAATCGGTATCATCTTCAATGGTAGAATAGTTAGACATTTCTTCTGGAAAGCACAAAGATAAGAATGTAGCTGGATCTGGTAGGAAAATCTCTGGATTTATAGTACTGGGATTCTGTGGATGACATGTTAGTACTTCACAGGAATCAGAGTCTTTGGAAGGTGCAGTCCTAGGCTGAACAAATTGGGGATGTAAAATAGAACCCATGCAGAGCTCATCTGCAGAGGAAACCGAAATGGGATAACAGTTTGACTTCCTCTCTGTAGCCTGTCCATTTGATGACTCAGGATTTAGAGGTGGAGACCGCGGAACAGACTTCTTAGGGGGTCTCACTGGACAAAAGGATATTACATGCCCAGTAGCTCCACAATAGAAACATAAGCCATTATTTCTCATTCTGGCCATTTCATCAGTGTTAAGAGGGGTTGAAATCCTCCATTTGATTGATAAGGATACAGCCTTTGGGGTAGTGGGCACAGGAGTAGGAGTGTCAAACCCCAATTTTTTTGTATTGAAAAAGTCTTTCAGGCTATCCTGTAAAGTCTGGAATCCTCCAGTGAAATCTTGGATAAGTGACTTCAATGCATCTGGAAAAGATTTTAGAATCGGGTTAAGTTGTAGTAGATGAGAGTCCACAGACAAAATTCTCTCTGACACTTCAGTCAAAGAATGGATCACCTCAGCAAGCTCCAATGTAAGGCCTTGACATTCTGTCATACTCTGCAAGGGAGCAGGTTCAGGAGTAAGGAGCTGTTGTGCAGAGGTGTCAGGTTTTGGGGTTATTGTTGTGTTTTGTCTGCGTGAGTCTTTCTTTTGTTTTATTTATAGGATAAAGCAATGTAGAGATATGCAATTAGATAAGACAAAGTCTATAGGTTGTTGTATTAGGCAAGAATACAGTTCTTTGTAATAACAGGCAGGATACTTGCATATGCTGTAGACTGGAACAGTGAAATAACAGGCAGGAATGCAGGGCTTTGTAATAACAAGCAGGATACTTGCATATGCTGTAGAACTGGAACTGTGTAGTATCAGACAGGAAAGCAGAGCTTGTATAATAGACAGGATACTTGCATATGCTGAAGACTGGAACTGTGTAATAACACGCAGGAATGCAGATCCTTGTAATAACAAGCAGGATACTTGCATAAACTCCAACTGGTACTTTAAGGAAACTTACATAAACTGCAAACTGGTAGTTTGTAGAAACAAACAGGAAACTTGCATAAACTGCAAATTGGAACTTAGTAGAAACACACAGGAAACTTGCATAAACTGCAATTTGGAACTTTGTAGAAACAAACAGGATACTTGCATAGACTGCAATTTGGAACTTAGTAGAAACAAACAGGATACTTGCATAGACTGCAATTTAGAACTTTGTAGAAACAAACAGGATATTTGCATAGACTGCAAATTGAAACTTTGTAGTATCAGGAAACAAGTAAGCAAGCAAAAGTACCTGAGTCAGTCCTTAGGAAAGAAAGTTTTAGGCAAGATCAATTTCCAGGAAATCAGTCCAAAAATGAAACACAGTGCCAAGGGATTATTCAGAAGAGTAGTCAGTAATTGTAGCAGAAATCAGGAACCAGGAAATCCAACAAATCTGTATTTCACACAGGATACAGGAGCAGAGAGTCTTTCAAAGTATCACTCTTAATGTGAAGGCCTAGAATTGCAAACAAACATCCCAGATAAAGCAGGCTGCTGATTAAATGATTTGTTTCAGCTGGTAAGCAGGTGGAGCCAGAGAGCCAAAGTTGCAGCAAACAGAAAAACACAATATTCTTATCCTGTGATCAAGCCATCTGGTGGCATAGTGGTAAAACAACAGGCTGGGAAAGAACAGCAGCAGAAATAGAGACAGGTCCCAGGTTCAATTCCAGGCTGAACCATGACACTGACTGTGTGAGGGATCACACTGTGTCTGTTAGTTGTATGTGTCATTGTGCAACTACATGTGACTGTGTAAGGGATCACACTGTTTCTGTTAGTTGTATGTGTCGTGCAACTACATGTGACCGTGTAAGTGATCACACTGTCTTTGCTAGCTGTGTGTCATTGTGCAACTACATGTGACTGTGTAAGGGATCACAATGTCTCTGTTAGTTGTGTGTGTCATTGTGCAACCACTTGTCTCTGTTAGCTGTGTGTGTCATTGTGTGACTGTTTGTATCTGTACAATACACACATTGTCTCTGTTAGCTGTGTGTGTCATTGTGTGACTGGTTGTGTTTGTACAATACACACATTGTCTCTGTTAGCTGTGTGTGTCATTGTGTGACTAGTTGTATCTGTACAATACACACATTGTCTCTGTTAGCTGTGTGTGTCATTGTGTGACTAGTTGTGTCTGTACAATACACGCATTGTCTCTGTTAGCTGTGTGTGTCATTGTGTGACTGTTTGTATCTGTACAATACACACATTGTCTCTGTTAGCTGTGTGTGTCATTGTGTGACTAGTTGTATCTGTACAATACACACATTGTCTCTGTTAGCTGTGTGTGTCATTGTGTGACTAGTTGTGTCTGTACAATACACACATTGTCTCTGTTAGCTGTGTGTGTCATTGTGTGACTGGTTGTGTTTGTACAATACACACATTGTCTCTGTTAGCTGTGTGTGTCATTGTGTGACTAGTTGTATCTGTACAATACACACATTGTCTCTGTTATCTGTGTGTGTCATTGTGTGACTGTTTGTATCTGTACAATACACACATTGTCTCTGTTAGCTGTGTGTGTCATTGTGTGACTGGTTGTGTTTGTACAATACACACATTGTCTTTGTTAGCTGTGTGTGTCATTGTGTGACTGGTTGTGTTTGTACAATACACGCATTGTCTCTGTTAGCTGTGTGTGTCATTGTGTGACTGTTTGTATCTGTACAATACACACATTGTCTCTGTTAGCTGTGTGTGTCATTGTGTGACTGTTTGTATCTGTACAATACACACATTGTCTCTGTTAGCTGTGTGTGTCATTGTGTGACTAGTTGTATCTGTACAATACACACATTGTCTCTGTTAGCTGTGTGCTTCATTGTGTGACTGTTTGTATCTGTACAATACACACATTGTCTCTGTTAACTGTGTGTGTCATTGTGTGACTGGTTGTGTTTGTACAATACACACATTGTCTTTTTTAGCTGTGTGTGTCATTGTGTGACTGGTTGTGTTTGTACAATACACACATGGTCTCTGTTAGCTGTGTGTGTCATTGTGTGACTGGTTGTGTTTGTACAATACACACATTGTCTTTGTTAGCTGTGTGTGTCATTGTGTGGCAATGAAAAAGTAGATGGCGCTGGTCTGTGGAATAATATTTCTCTAAATGATGAAGAGAAAAAAGGGCTTGAGGTGCATGCAAAAACCGGTGAATATAAGTGCAGTATACTCACTCCATATGTTGTAGGAGTTCAGCTGCAGTGTGATATATTTCTAGGCAATGAAGGTCTCCAGAGCAAATATAAGATATTCAGGATATATCCTGAGCTGGTAGGTAGGTCTGTAAGTGAATAAAGACTCAAATTGACCAAAAGTTGTCCAGTGCATAAAGAAAAACAAAGTAGTAACTTACTCCATATAAAGGAGAATCTGGCTTGTCACAGCAGAGAAGAATATCAACAGTCTTCCAGCTATGATAAAAATATATATTTATTGTGTGTGTCATTGTGTGACTGGTTGTGTCTGTTCAATACACACATTGTCTGTGTTAGTATTGTGTGACTTGTGTCTGTGCAATACACACATTGTGTGACTGGTTGTGTCTGTAAAATATACGCATTGTCTCTGTTAGCTGTGTGTGTCATTGTGTGACTGGTTGTTTCTGTACAATACACACATTTTCTCTGTTAGCTGTGTGTGTCATTGTGCGACTGGTTATGTCTGTCCAATACACACATGGTCTCTGTTAGCTGTATGTGCGTCATTGTGTGATTGGTTTTGTCTGTAAAATACATGCATTGTCTCTGTTAGCTGTGTGTGTCATTGTGTGATTGTTTGTGTCTGTACAATACACACATTGTCTCTGTTAGCTGTGTGTGTCATTGTGTCTGTACAATGCACACATTGTCTCTGTTAGCTGTGTGTGCCATTGTGTGACTGGTTGTGTCTGTGCAATACACTCATTGTTTCTGTTAGCTGTGTGGTTGTGTCTGCGTAGTACGTGCATTGTCTCTGTTAGCTGTGTGTCATGTTTCTGGTTGTGTCTGTACAATACACGCATGGTCTCTGTTAGTGGTGTGTGTCGTGTGACTGGTTGTGTCTGTACAATACATACATTGTCTCTGTTAGCTGTGTGTGTCGTGTGACTGGTTGTGTCTGTACAATACACACATTGTCTCTGTTAGCTCTGCGTGTCATTGTGTGACTGGTTGTGTCTTTTCAATACACACATGGTCTGTGTTAGCTGTGCGTGTCATTGTGCGACTGGTTGTGTCTGTACAATACACACATGGTCTCTGTTAGTATTGTGTGACTGGTTGCGTCTGTAAATACACACAGAGTCTCTGTTAGCTGTGTGTGTCATTGTGTGACTGGTTGTGTCTGTACAATACACACATGGTCTGTGTTAGCTGTGTGTGTCATTGTGTGTTTGGATGTGTCTGTACAATACACACATGGTCTGTGTTAGCTGTGCGTGTCGTGTGACTGGTTGTGTTTGTACAATACACACATTGTCTCTGTTAGTATTGTGTGACTGGTTGCTTCTGTAAATACACACAGAGTCTCTGTTAGCTGTGTGTGTCATTGTGTGACTGGTTGTGTCTGTGCAATACACTTATTGTCTCTGTTAGCTATGTGGTTGTGTCTGCGCAATACACGCATTGTCTCTGTTAGTATTGTGTGACTGGTTGTGTCTGTACAATACACACATTATCTCTGTTAGCTGTGTGTGTCATTGTGTGACTAATTGTTTCTGTACAATACACACATTGTGTCAGGGTGCCAGGAATCAGACTGAGACGAGAAGCGCAAAAATAATCACACCTTTATTAATAGCAAAAAATAATAAAAAATCCACAAGTCAAATAACAAGCCAGGAATCAAAACCAGAGCTTTAGTCAGACGAGCCGAGTCAGGAGCCAAAGTGAATAGTCAGACGAGCCGAATCAGGAGCCAAAGCGAGTAGGCAGACGAGCCGGAATCAGAAAAAAGGAGAACAGCAGAGTCAATAACAAGCCAGGGATCAGGAACCAGGAGGGACGTCAGACAGCCAGGTAATACACAGGCGCTCTCACAAACAGGTCTGAGACAACGCAAGGGCAAAGCATACTGAACAGAGGCCATTTAAATAATAAGTGATGATATCACAATTCTGAGACTGTCTCACACGGATGATGTACACCAGTCTGGTCATAAAAGGAAGTGCAGGAAATGAGCAGCATCCCCCACAATGCACCATAGTCAGGAAGAGAGGTGAGTAAAATGGCTATATAGTACAAGATTGGAGTATTCTATTCTATTTAATTCCCACCCTCTGCCTCCTTAAAAACAAATTATCCCAAATTTAATTTGTGAAAACTAGTATTAAAAATGTATACAGGATTGGCGCAACTTAATGCTGGAGTGAGTATACAAAGAGATATAGATAATAAATATTATACGTGAAAAAGGAAAAATGAAAAGACCTTTTAGACACTAACTAGAAGCCTGCAATAAATAACAATCCAATAAATGAACAGCTCTAAATGAAGTGAAATGTAAATGATAAAGTATATAAAATATACAAATCACTAGAGGAGCTTTTTACTATATATATATATATATATTTAATAAAAACCTAATAATCACTCTGATACAAAATAGTAAATGTCAGACGTAATAAATCAGATAAACATGCCGGTGTAGCTCATTCACACTAAAAACAAAAATTGTTTCTAATAACAAAATATTTGTAAAAACAATCTACAGAAAAGACATTCAACTGATCTTCATAAAAGAAATGTCCATATTACAAAATCTAATAATAAACGAATGTTAGTTCCTAGGACTTAGGGCTAACACACTATCCTGATCCAAAGTCTCATGGAGGAATTAGTAAAATGATTTCCATAGAGGCTTGAAAGGGTATAACAAACTAATGGTTGTAATCCGTTTTCCTGTTCAAACTACAACAAATTCAACCCCAGGAACAAAGTCCTTTAACCAGGATACAAATGGTTTTACCGATACAATCAATCCTTTTGTGTCTTCAATTGATGTGAAACAAAGTTGCGGCTGTTAGGCAATTAAATGTTAGTAGTGGATACTATAGTGTATTCCCCACTACCCTCCTACCTTCCGTGACCTCCGGCAAACACTTCTGTGTCGGTCACTGTGTAGTACCAATCTCCCGCCCAATCTGTTTCCTGCTGTAAGTATATTCCTCAGATTTTACGTCTCTCAGGACTGTTTGATCTCCACCTTGTAGCAGACAAACTTACTACGTTGTATTCCTTTTTCCTCTCAGTGGATCACGTGACCGCAGGTAGCCTATGATTTTCTCAGCTTACCCAGCGTCACGTCTGGACCCGATTCAGATATTTGGCTGTGTCAGTTTCTCAAAGTAAAAGGTACAGTGAGTGCTCACTTTCTTTCAAGTTCCTTTTTACTTCTCGCTGAAGTTGCTCCTATTTGAATGTTCTCTTACAGTAGAGAATATGGCTGTCTCAACATGTTTCGGCTGGAGTGCCTTTATCAAGATGCCATATTCATTGTTTCAGCTTGTTATATATTCTCCAATTACTCCACCTCCTGTAATCATTGGTTCATTTCCAAGGTGTCGACGCCTCTAGCATTAGTTAACCCTTCATTTCCTTCTTTTTGAATGTTTATTCCTTACGTTTTATTTATCTTCATTTTTGATCAGCCCTTTCCACTCTTGATGGTGTTAAGTAAAATCTAGCCCTTAAAAATGTACATATAAATCCTATTTGCTCCTATATTAACTACTATTTTACATACTCCAATCCCATGTATTTGCTGAGTTCTATCACATTGTGGTTTCTCCATAATCATCCATTCATTCTATGTATTATATTTCTATAGATTAATAATAAAAAATAATAAATAAGTGAAACAAATCCCTAAAAGCAAGTGTATTCCTTCCCTAAAATCGTGAACTATTTAAGATTCTAATTCAATATGGATATTCAGTAGCTGAAAGTCTAAAATAAATAAATAAATAAATAATCGTGTTCATATCAAGTCATATAAATGACCTAAAATCGTGTTTTAAATAATAACAGTGTGTACATGAAATAAAGTATATATTGTGTTTCTATTGCGTTCAATAATTAAACTATAATGTGATCCTAAATACTATTAAAAACAAAACGTGGTTAATAATTATATATGTAAAATTTAGCTGCATCATAGATGATCATCCACCTTATAGTTATGCAAAGAAATATTAATTATATTTACTACATTCTATTTAATAATGAAAAACCTGCCAATAATGGAGTATTTTATAATAGAGAAATTGCCAATATTAAAATATTCTAATTCATGATAAAATTCAAATCTAGTTCACTATTAAGGCCTTTTGGATATAATGTTCCAAATTTATAAGTTAGTTCTGCTTCTTGCCTTAGTAGCCTATTCTCCATATTACCTCCTCTACTGTTTCTGACCAATTTCTTTATTCCCCAAAAAGTCAGATCTCTTGGATTTTTATAATGTTTATCAAAAAAATTTTTATAAAGTTTTGTGTCTGTTCTACCTCGTTCTATACTTGCAATATGCTCCCTAATCCTATCACGGAGCATTCTGCTCGTTTGTCCCAAATACTGATAATTACAAGTACACTGGAGTAGGTAGATTACATTTAGTGTCGGAGCATCTTATTGTTTCTTTAATGGTGTATTCTTCTTTAGAGCTTTGTGATTGGACTTTTTTAGTTTTTTTTACTATAGGCACATGACTTACACATGTGACAGGGAAACCCCCCCACTATTTAATCACCTAATAAGCTCTTATCTCTTATCATTGGTTCTCTTTTATATTCACTTGGGGAAAGGATGTTTTTAAAATTCTTTACTTTTCTAAAAATGAATTCAGGTTTTTTACTAATTTTTAGACCTATCAAAGGGTCACTTTTTAGCAAATGCCAGTGTCTAGCAATAATTTTCTCGATCTCTCTATGTTGGGACGAAAAATTTGTTATAAATGGTATTTTTATCTCACCATCCCCTATTAGATCTCTTTCTTTCTTTTAATTTTTTTAAAAAAATTTCTCTATCCATTTCTCTTATATCTTTTCTTTTTTTTTTTCTTTTAATATTTTTATTGAGGAAATACACATTACAGAAGCTGAATTCTCATCAAGACATACATTCATACAAACAAAAAAAAACATATTTTGAAGAAAGAACAAGAATGTACATCTTGTCTAAATGTCCTCGTTTTAGTCCCTTTTACTGAAGCTAAGGAACACTCTTGTATCCTTACAATTATTGTGTATAAAAGATAAAGGAATTTCTCCAACATTGGTGTGTCCGGTCCACGGCGTCATCCATTACTTGTGGGATATTCTCCTCCCCTACAGGGAAAGGCAAGGAGAGCACACAGCAGAGCTGCCCATATAGCTCCCCCTCTAGCTCCGCCCCCCAGTCATTCTCCTTGCCGCTCTGAACAAGTAGCATCTCCTCTGGGATGGTGAGGAGTTTGTGGTGTTAGTTGTAGTTTTTTATATCTTCTATCAAGAGTTTGTTATTTTAAAATAGTGCTGGCTTGTACTATTTACTCTACAACAGAAAAGTGATGAAGATTTCTGTTAAGAGGAATATGATTTTAGCACAAGTAACTAGAATCCATTGCTGTTACCACGCAGGACTGTTGAAACCAGAGAACTTCAGTTGGGGGTAACAGTTTGCAGACTCATCTGCTTCGGGTATGACTAGTCTCCTTCTAACAACACAGGCTAATGCTAGATGACAGTCATTTTTCCCCTCAGGGAAAATGGTAAGCCATTTTTCTTTCACCTCAGCAAAAAAGATAACAGGCTTCCCCTTTTTGATTTTTATGCTGGTAGACACTGTTAGGGGCAAAATCGATTGGTTTTTATTACAATATCATGGCATTTGAACTGTTTTATAAGCTCATATACACTTGGGAACGTTTTTTATTGATCTGGCATGTTTTAGACACCTAAATCTAGTCAGGAAGTCCCCTTCACTCTAGTGTGCTGAGGGAGGAAGCCTCATTTTGGCACTTCAGCTGTGCAGTTGATTTCAAGGCAGTGCATGCAGATTCATGTGAGAGGGTCCTGTGGTTCAGAAAGTGACTCCAGAAGGCTTATTTCTGTGGATGATTGACCCCTAAGGAAGGTAAAATGCTGCAGCAATGCTGTAGCAGGGATTGTAGTGTATAAAAACGGTTAAATCCAACAATTAGCTCTGGTTTGCTTGTTTTAAGAGCTAGTCTCCATATTTGCTGTGCAATACTTTCTAAGCATTAAGACACTGGGGTCCAAATTTCATAAAAATCGGATATTGCCTTCATAGTTTTTTGAACATTCAGAAATAAAGTGTGTAATTTTATTATTTAAAGAGACAGTAACGTTTTTGTTTAAAATCGTTTTTATTGCATTGTTTGCCTGCCTAAATCTGTTTAACATGTCTATGCCATCAGATAACCTATGTTCTGTGTGTGTAGAGACAAATGTGTTCCCCCTTTGAGTGTTTGTGATAATTGGGCCATAGCGTCCAAACAAAATAAGGACAGCTCTGTTACATTTCATAATGTTGCCCAAGATAATTTATCTAATGAAGGTAGTGAGGATAATTCTACATCCTCTCCTTCTGTGTCTACACCAGCTTCGCCCGCGCAGACGACACCTAGCGCGCCAGTGCTTATTTCTATGCAACAATTAACAGCAGTAGTGGATAATTCTATAGCAAATCTTTTATCCAAACACACCAATGTTGGAGAAAACAGAATTTATGCTTACCTGATAAATTACTTTCTCCAACGGTGTGTCCGGTCCACGGCCCGCCCTGGTTTTCCTAATCAGGTTGAAATTTTTTTTGTCTTTATACACTACAGTCACCACGGCACCCTATAGTTTCTCCTTTTTCTCCTAACCGTCGGTCGAATGACTGGGGGGCGGAGCTAGAGAGGGAGCTATATGGACAGCTCTGCTGTGTGCTCTCCTTGCCTTTCCCTGTAGGGGAGGAGAATATCCCACAAGTAATGGATGACGCCGTGGACCGGACACACCATTGGAGAAAGTAATTTATCAGGTAAGCATAAATTCTGTTTTTGTAAATTAGAACAGGGAAACGACCAACTAAAGCCCAAACTAAACCAACTTGAGCGATCTAAAAGGAAAAAAAAAATTAAACTCTGCTTTTAAACTGTACATGGGAATTATATATCTCATACAATAGTAATAATAAAAAATAAATAAAAAAAACATGTTTCTAATGGTGCTGACTCTGATTATCCTGTACAGCCATGCTTATTCTAAATATATGTGGTAAATGTTTCACAAAAGAGTGGAATGTTTCAATGCAATCATTATTAAGTTTAGTTTAAATTATGCCTAAACAATATATACTAAGGTCTATGTCCCTATATTGATAGATGACATATCCTCTTTGAGTCTCTCCCCTGACCTCGGCCGCAGGCCACGTGGGAGAACTTAGTGCTATGCCAGCTTGCAATCTAATATGATGGTGTTATATCCCTAGAAGTTCTGGCATTATCTATAGTGTTGCATCAGAGGCCCCACCTTACCCCCAACGTGAACACCCTTGTAAAAAGGACATCATTAGTGCGTTGAATATAACTATGTCAGCTCTAATATAATATTGCTTTCTGCATATTCTATATAAAATAATAATAATATAAAGTTTGCATCGGGAAACTTAAAGTTGTGACATGGCTGCCAACGTTATAAGAAATCTTAATCCTTATTGACATTCTCAAACTAGCTAACAGTGCTGTGTTAAAAGGAAAAAACATTAACAGAATAGAATACCATCAGATGATATATAAACTTTACACTCCTTTCAGAGATGTCTTCTCACAGTTCTTTGATTATGAGATATAAAAAGCTTGTACAAAAACCTTATTGTCATCACATGGACGATAATTGTCTTGCTTTGTTATCTGGGTATATCTAGTATTGTCATTTTTTGGCTTTCTACCAGGTATGTCCCAATATTTTATAATGTCCTGCTTTTGATGTGAACCCTTAGTACCGACAGGGTCGCCTGCTTCAGTCAAGATGTTGATCCTAGATGATGTTTGTGCCTGTTGAAGAGACGGGCTCTTGGCTCTACCGATGTCTCTCTTGGTTATTTTGAGTGCGATGGCCGTCTCGGATGCTGGACTTATCAGTGTCTCTGCAGTGACCCTTTGGGAGCCCCCCACTAACTCCCTCGTGGCCTCCGTCTGTAACTCTAATTCTTCCATCCGTGTAAGCTTTTTTATAACCTGCCGAGGTGCATTAGATAGTGACGCTGCTCGTAGCAATGTCAAGTCCCCTGTTGCAATTGGTAAGGGTTCCAAAGCTGTGAAGGCCTGTACGGTGTACAGGGAGCCATGTGTTGGATTAGAGACTTCTTTTACATGTTGCGGGCCTGCCGGCAAGGATCTCACTGTGCAAAGCTTACTTTCTAGCGTGTCCGCCACTGTTTTGGGCAATCTTCGGCTGGCGTTTATTTTGCTCAGCAGGAAGTCCCACAGAGCATTATCAACAAGCTTCTTGCAAATTGCCTCAAATTTGTGCCAGCAGGTATTAGCATCCTGAAGCGTGTTTTTTTCTATGTCAGCCATCTTAGATATGGTATGGTGATTTCTATTCGTGATGCTCGCTCTTGCTAGCTTTTCTCCTATGCAATCAAATATGTTAGCGTCGTCTTTGGAGCTTTACTGAGATGGCTAGTTGTGGCTAAGAACCTCGAGTTAATGAGGGGGAAGCGCTGCCTTTACTGGGCTGCCGCCCCAGGCCTCTTTTGTCTGCGTCGGGGCTCCGGCGTCAAAAATACAGCTAATTGCAGGATTAATTTTGAGCCCCAGCGTAGTGTTTAGCTTTTCTGAGATATTTTGATAAAATTCGCTGTAGTATTACTCCTGAAAACGGCGGTTTAAAAGAGGTTCAGCAGGAGCTCAGAGAAATGCGACTGGTTGAGATCGCTGTGCAGACACGCCCCCTCATATCTTTTCTTAAGTAAAATGGCTGCCAGCAGCACAAGGCAAACAAAGCAGGGAAAAAACCCTGACAGTACCCTCCCCTCAAAGACCCCTCCCCCGCGGGAGGACAAAAGGCTTATTGGGGAAACGGGCATGGAAGGCACAGAGGAGGGCTGGAGCATGAACATCAGAGGAGGGAACCCATGAACGCTCCTCCGGACCGTAGCCTCTCCAGTGAACCAAATACTGTACGCGGCCCCTGGACATACGAGAGTCAATAATGCTGCTGACCTCATACTCCTCATGGTTGTCAACAAAGATAGGACGGGAACGAGGCAACACAGTGGTAAACCGATTACAAACCAATGGTTTCAAGAGGGAGGCATGAAAAGCATTGGAGATGCGCATTGCAGGAGGAAGGTCAAGAGCGTAGGCCACAAGATTGACCCATTGGAGTATTCGAAAAGGACCAACATAATGGGGAGCCAGTTTATTGGAAGTCACACGAAGGTTCAAGTTGCGGGAGGACAGCCAAACTCTCTCACCAACCTGGTAGGAAGGCGCGGGCAGACGCCTACGATCAGCCTGGAACTTTTGGCGCTGCATAGAACGATGAAGGCAATCCTGAATCTGCACCCACGTGGAACGGAGTTGGCGGAGATGCTCCTCCAAAGCCGGAATACCCTGAAACATGAATGAATCGGGCAACAAGAATGGTTGAAACCCATAATTCGCCATGAACGGGGATAACTTGGAGGAAGCATTAATAGCACTATTACGAGCAAACTCTGGCCAAGGTAACAGTTCAGACCAATTATTGTGGTGATCTGAGACATAGCAACGGAGGAACTGTTCCAGAGCTTGATTAGACCGTTCCGCAGCCCCATTGGATTGAGGGTGATATGCCAAGGAGAAGGAAAGCTGGATCCCCATTTGAGCACAAAAGGAACGCCAAAATCTGGAGACAAACTGGCTACCCCGGTCCGACACTATCTCCTTGGGTAACCCATGTAAAAGGAAGACCTCCCGTGCAAAAATTGAAGCAAGCGCCTGAGTGGTAGGCAACTTCTTTAAGGGAATGCAATGTGACATTTTAGAAAAACGGTCAACCACCATAAGGATAACAGTATTGCCATTGGAAACAGGGAGCTCGACAATGAAGTCCATGGAAAGATGTGTCCAAGGACAATCACCATTAGCAATAGGTTGAAGAAGACCCACAGGAAGACGTCGAGGAGTCTTATTCTGTTCACAAACTGAGCAGGAGGCAACATACGCAGCAACATCAGAACGAAAACCTGGCCACCAGAATTGTCGAGTGACAGACCAGATCATTTGGTTCTTGTCTGGGTGACCTGCGGCTTTAGGATAGTGGTAAGGTTGCAAACGTTTAGTTCAAAGATTCTCAGGAACAAAACACTTACCACTAGGTTTCTCAGAAGGTGCATTGGTTTGTTCAGCCTGGATCTCCTCCCCGGATCTCCTCCCCCAAGGGAGAAGTCAAATTAGTACATATGGTAGCCAAAATATGGTCAGGAGCCCTAACATTCTTACTACCAGGCAGGTAGGAAACCACTTAATTAAACCGAGACAAAAATAGCGCCCATCTGGCCTGTCAGGGCGACAAACGTTTTGCTTCAGATAGATCATTTAAATTCTTGTGGTCAGTAAGAATGAGCACTGGCACGCTAGTACCCTCGAGAAGATGCCTCCATTCCTTGAGTGCCAAAATTATGGCCAGTAATTCCCTGTCGCCAATTTCATAATTGCACTCCACTGGAGACAATTTCTTAGAGAAGAAACCACATGGATGCAAGGGACCGTCAGGCATAGGACGTTGAGACAAAAGGGCACCTACTCCAGTCTCAGATGCATCGACCTCAAGAACAAAAGGCTGGACAGGGTTAGGATGAGCCAGAACTGGAGTGGCAGCAAAGGCCTTAATGGCAGTAGGTGACCAATGGAGTGGATCATTCTCTTTACGGGTCATGTCTCTGATAGGTTTGACCAAGGAAGAAACGTTTTTAATAAACTTTCTATAGTAATTGGTGAACCCCAAAAAACGTTGAATAGACCAAAGACCAACTGGGCGAGGCCACTGCAGAACTGCAGATAACTTGTCAGGATCCATGGAGAACCCTGCAACGGAGATAACATAGCCTAGGAAGGTTATGTAACCTTGAGTCTGATGGAACTCACATTTCTCGAGTTTACAAAACAGGCCATTCTCACGTAGTCTCTGAAGAACCTGTGTAACATCAGAACGATGAGCCTCAAGTGTGGGTGAGTGTATGAGGATGTTGTCTAAGTACACCACAACACACTGTTGCAATATATCTCGTAGGACATCATTAATAAATTCCTGGAAAACAGCAGGAGCATTACATAGGCCAAAGGGCATTACAAGGTACTCATAATGCCCGCTTCCTGGTGTTAAATGCTGTTTTCCATTCGTGGTCCTCCTTGATCCTAACGAGATTGTACGCTCCTCTCAAATCAAGTTTAGTAAAGACCGTAGCTCCCTTGAGGCGGTTAAAGAGTTCCGTAATAAGCAAAATAGGATAAGCATTCTTAATGGTAAGACGATTAAGACCCCCATAATCGATGCATGGTCTTAACTCGCCACCCTTTTTCTTCACAAAGAAGAAGCCAGCCCCTGCAGGAGAGCAGGATTTGCGGATGATCCCCCCTGACAGAGCAACGGCAACATACTCCTCCATAGCACAATTCTCCGCAACAGACAGAGGGTAAACCCGGCCCGAGGAGGAATGGCTCCGGTTGCAGGTCTATGGCACAATTGTAAGACCGGTGAGGAGGCAACGTACCGGCACGCACCTTGTCAAAAACGTCTAGGAACTCTCGGTACTCCTCTGGCAATTAAGATACCGAAGAAGTGCACAAGACTTTAACTGGTTTCTGAAAACAAGTGGAAATACATTGCGGAGACCACGACAAAATTTCGGACCTGCGCCAGTCAAGACTGGGATTGTGCTTTTGGAGCCAGAGAACAACCGTAAAATGCGGAGAGTTTATCACCTGGAACTGGAGGGTTTCAAAATGGAGAGCCCCAACAGCCATGGATAACGAAGCAGTTTCGTGAGTAACGAGTGTGGGCTTAAGGGGCCTGCCATCAATGGCCTCAATAGCAAACGGAACGGACCGAGGCAAAACGGGAATGGAGTGCTTTGATACAAAAGCACTGTCAATGAAATAGCCCACAGCACCGGAGTCAACAAGAGCCTGAGTGACTATGGAGGAGTCCACCAAGGAAAGGACATCCGTGACCAAAGGTTTCTCTTTTAGCGGTTCCGGGAATGAGGATAAACCACCCAAGGTCTGCACCCGACAGGACCTTAGGTGCGAGTGTTTCCTGGCCGTGTAGGACAAGACTTCAAAAGGTGGCCCTGTAACATACAATAGAGGCAGAGCCCCTCCCTCCTCCTAAAGGCCCTCTCCGCCACGGAGAGACGCGTGAATCCCAACTGCATCGGCTCAGCAGTACTTGGTGACTTGGGACCAGGAGACATGGGAGGAGAGGGAGGCATAGGTGGGAACGAACACATAGGAGACAAAGGAACAGGAGGCTTCTGCAAGCGCTCCTTGAAAGAGCACCTCTCAGTTAGTCTGATGTCAATTAGGATAAAAAAAGACACCAATGCCTCGAGATCTTCTGGTAAATCTCTGGCAGCAACTTCATCTTTAATCGCATCAGAGAGCCCATGAAAGAAGGCGGCAACAAGGGCTTCATTGTTCCAATCTACCTCTGCGGCAAGCTTACGGAACTCAATGGCATACTGAGCAACAGATCTTGTACCTTGCTGAATGGACTTGAGTCGTTTAGCAGCAGAGGAGGAGCGAGCCGGAACATCAAATACCCTTCAAAAGGAGGCCACAAATTCAAGGTAATTTGTAATCAAAGGTTTATTAGTCTCCCACAAGGGATTAGCCCAGGCAAGAGCTGTGTCAGCGAGTAACGAGATGAGAAATCCCACCATAGCTCTGTCAGAGGGAAACGCCTAAGGTAACATCTCAAAGTAAATGCCCACCTGGTTCAAAAACCCTCTGCACTGATTAGGATCGCCTCCATATCGCTGAGGTAGAGGTGCAGAACCGGACATGCTCCTGGTAGGCATAGGTGCAGCAGCGGAAACAGGAGCAGCCATAACTTGCGGGACACTTTGGTCCAAATGTGCAGTGCGAGTCAGCAGGGTTTGCAGGGCTAGTGCAAATTGATCCAAGCGGTGATCCTGTTCATCCATCCTGGAAATTATAGCAGGTAAAGGTGGATTATTAGCACTATCAGGATTCATGGCCCTTGTGTAATATTAGGGTGCCAGGAATCAGACTGAAACGAGAAGTGCAAAAATAATCACACCTTTATTAACGCCAAAAAAAAATAAAAAGTCCACAAGTCAAATAACAAGCCAGGTATCAAAACCAGAGCTGGAGTCAGACGAGCCGAGTCAGGAGCCAAAGCGAGTAGTCAGACGAGCTGGAATCAGGAACAAGGAGAACAGCAGAGTCAGGAACAAGCCAGGGATCAGGAACCAGGAGGGACGTCAGACAGCCAGGTAATACACAGGAGCTCTCACAAACAGGTCTGAGACAACGCAAGGGCAAAGCATACTGAACAAAGGCCCTTTAAATAATAAGTGATGACATCACAATTCTGAGACTGCATCCTGTCTCACACGGATTATGTACACCAGTCTGGCCATAAAAGGAAGTGCAGGAAATGAGCAGCATCACACAGTATGCACCAGAGTCAGCAAGAGAGGTGATTAAAATGGCTGCCAGCAGCACATGGCAAACAAAGCAGGGAAAAAACCCTGACGCATTGTCTCTGTTAGCTGTGTGTGTCATTGTGTGATTGGTTGTGTCTGTACAATACACACATTGTCCCTGTTGTGTATCATTATGTGACTGATTTTGTCTGTATAATACACACATTGTCTCTGTTAGCTGTGTGTGTCGTGTGACTAGTTGTGTCTGTACAATACACACATTTTCTCTGTTAGCTGTATGTATCATTGTGTCTGTACAATGCACACTGGCAATTGCTGTAGCTCATAGCTTCCAAATACGAAGATTAAACCTGGACTACAATCCTCTGGGTAAGCAGAGAACAAAATTACCACCTTTGTATTTGTGCTGAGTCTCTACAACTGTAATAGCTTGTGTGTCATTGTGCAACTACCTGTGACTGTGTAAGGGATCACACTGTCTGTTAGTTGTGTGTTTCATTGTGCAACTGACTGTGACTGTGTAAGGGATCACACTGTCTTTTACTTGTGTGTGTGTGTGTGTGTGTGTCATTGTGCAACTACCTGTGACTGTGTAAGGGATCACACTGTCTGTTAGTTGTGTGTTTCATTGTGCAACTGACTGTGACTGTGTAAGGGATCACACTGTCTTTTACTTGTGTGTGTCATTGTGCAACTACCTGTGACTGTGTAAGGGATCACACTGTCTGTTAGTTGTGTGTTTCATTGTGCAACTGACTGTGACTGTGTAAGGGATCACACTGTCTTTTACTTGTGTGTGTCATTGTGCAACTACCTGTGACTGTGTAAGGGATCACACTGTCTGTTAGTTGTGTGTGTCATTGTGCAACGGACTGTGACTGTGTAAGAGATCACACTGTGTTTTACTTGTGTGTGTCATTGTGCAACTACCTGTGACTGTGTAAGGGATCACACTGTCTTTTACTTGTGTGTGTCATTGTGCAACTACCTTTGACTGTGTAAGAAATCACACTGTCTTTTTGTTGTGTGTCATTGTGCAACTGACTGTGACTGTGTAAGGGATCACACTGTCTCTGTTAGTTGTGTGTGCCATTGTGCAACTATCTGGGACTGTGTAAGGGATCACACTGTCTCTGTTAGTTGTGTGTGTCATTGTGCAACTGACTGACTGTGTAAGGAATCACACTGTCTCTGTTAGCTGTGTGTCATTGTGCAACTTACTGTGTAAGGGATGACACTGTCTCTGTTAATTGTGTGTGTGTGTGTGTGTCATTGTGCAACTACATGTGACTGTTTAAGGGATCACACTGTTTCTGTTAGTTGTGTGTGTCATTGTGCAACTACATGTGACTGTGTAAGTGATCACACTATCTCTGTTAGCTGTGTGTGTCAGTGTGTGACTAGTTGTGTCTATGCAATATAAACATTGTCTCTGTTGTGTGTCATTGTGTGACTAGTTGTGTCTATACAATACACACATTGTCTCTGTTGTGTGTCATTTTGTGACTGGTTGTGTCTGTGCAATACACGCATTTTCTCAGTTAGCTGTGTGTGTCCTTGTGTGACTAGTTGTGTCTGTACAATACACGCGTTGCCTCTGTTAGCTGTGTGTGTCATTGTGTGACTGGTTGTATCTGTACAATACACACATTGTCTCTGTTAGCTGTGTGTGTCATTGTGTGACTAATTGTGTTTGTACAATACACACATTGTCTCTGTTAGCTTTGTGTTTCATTGTGTGACTGGTTGTGTCTGTACAATACATACATTGTCT
The DNA here is from genome assembly GCF_027579735.1 of Bombina bombina. Classification (NCBI taxonomy): domain Eukaryota; kingdom Metazoa; phylum Chordata; class Amphibia; order Anura; family Bombinatoridae; genus Bombina; species Bombina bombina. Next base: position 1,226,094,772 of record NC_069502.1, read on the forward strand.
TTGTTAGCTGTGTGTGTCGTGTGACTGGTTGTGTCTGTACAATACACACATTGTCTCTGTTAGCTCTGCGTGTCATTGTGTGACTGGTTGTGTCTGTACAATACACACATGGTCTCTGTTAGTATTGTGTGACTGGTTCTGTCTGTACAATACACACATTGTCTCTGTTAGCTGTGTGTGTCATTGTGCGACTGTGTCTTTACAATACACACATAGTCTCTGTTAGCTGTGTGTGTCATTGTGTGACTGGTTGTGTCTGTGCAATACACTCATTGTCTCTGTTAGCTGTGTGGTTGTATCTGCGCAGTACATGCATTGTCTCTGTCATCTGTGTTTGTCATGTGACTGGTTGTGTCTGTACAATGTTAGCTGTGTGTGTCGTGTGACTTGTTGTGTCTGTACAATACACGCATTGTCTCTGTTAGCTGTGTGTGTCATTGTGTGACTAGTTGTGTCTGTACAATACACGCATTGTCTCTGTTAGCTGTGTGTGTCATCGTGTGACTGGTTGTGTCTGTACAATACACACTCATTGTCTCTGTTAGCTGTGTGTGTCATTGTGTGACTAGTTGTGTCTGTACAATACACGCATGGTCTCTGTTAGCTTTGTGTGTCATGGTGTGATTAGTTGTGTCTGTACAATACACACATTGTCTCTGTTAGCTATATGTGTCATTGTGTGACTGGTTGTGTCTGTACATTACACATATTGTCTCTGTTTGCTGTGTGTGTCATTATGTAATTGGTTGTGTCTGTACAATACACACATTTTATCTGTTAGTTGTGTGACTAGTTGTGTCTATACAATACACACATTCAATACACACATTGTCTCTGTTAGTTGTGTGTCATTGTGTGACTGGTTGTGTCTGTGCAATACACTTATTGTCTCAGCTGTATGGTTGTGTCTGTGCAATACATACATTGTCTTTGTTAGCTATGTGTGTCGTGTGACGTGTTGTGTCTGTACAATACACACATTTTCTCTGTTAGCTGTGTGTGTTATTGTGTCACTAGTTGTGTCTATACAATACACACATTCATTACACACATTGTCTCTGTTAGTTGTGTGTCATTGTGTGACTGGTTGTGTCTGTGCAATACACTCATTGTCTCTGTTAGCTGTGTGTGTCATTGTGTGACTGGTTGTTTCTGTACAATACACTCATTGTCTCTGTTAGCTGTGTGTGTCATTGTGTGACTGGTTGTGTCTGTACAATACACACATTGTCTCTGTTAGCTGTGTGTGTCATTGTGTGACTGGTTGTGTCTGTACAATACACACATTGTCTCTGTTAGCTGTGTGTGTCATTGTGTGACTGGTTGTGTCTGTGCAATACACTCATTGTCTCTGTTAGCTGTGTGGTTATATCTGCGCGGTACACCCATTGGCCTCTATTTATCAAACCGTCAACCGCAAATACGCTGGAATTCTGCAGCGTAATTGTGGCGAGCCTGATTCGCCTAATTTATCAAAGCCTACAGACCGGCAAAAGTACAATTTTGTGACGTAACATACGATCCGCCGGTCCGACACAGATCGATGCTTACGTCATTACAGATGTTCCGAATACACATTCGGCACTATCTGACTACTTTTGCTAGTTAACAAATTCCTAGCAGGTACGCTCACCACTATTCTGGCTCAGCGTACCTGGTTTTCAATCCGCCGCCCTGGAGGCAGCGGTTGCCATAATAATCAATGGGAGTCTGAAAGCAGCGAAAGCTCATGTTCGCTGCTGCCCGATATCCCATTGATTCCTATGGGAGAATAAAGTACCGTTTACACCTAGCACCCTAACATGTACCCCGAGTCTAAACACCCCTTATCTGCCGCCCCCTACACCGCCGCCACCTACATTTAACTTATTAACCCCTAATCTGCCGCCCCCTACACCGCCGCCATCTACATAAAGTTATTAACCTCTATCCTGCCGCTCCCGGAGCCCACCGCAACTAAATAAATGTATTAACCCTTAAACTGCCAGCCCCCCACATCGCCATAAACTAAATTAACCTATTAACCCCTAAATCTAACAACCCGCTAACTTTATATTAAATATTAACTCATCCCTATCTTATAATAAATTTAAACTTACCTTTAGATTTAAATTAAACTATATTAAACTACTAATTAACCTATTCTAACTATTATAATAAAATTACATCAAACTATATTAAATTAATAAGTAACCTACCCTAACTATTATAATAAAATTACCTTAAACTATATTAAATTAATAATTAATCCAACCTAACATTTAAACTTAAATTACATTAAACTATATTAAAATAAAAATTAATCTAACCTAACTTTTATACTAAAATTACATAAAACTACAAATTAAATTAAATTAATTATATATTTAAAAACCTAACCCTACTCAAATAATTTAAATCTACACTGAAAAATTACTAAGTTACCAAAAACTAACAACTAAGTTACAAAAAATAACAAACACTAAGTTACACAAAAAAATAAACACTGTTACAAAAAATAAAAAAGAACATATCAAAGCTTTAAACTAATTACACCTAATCTAAGGGTCCTATGAAAAAGAAAAAAAAAACCAAAATAAAAAAAAACCCTAGCCTACAATAAACTACAAATAGCCCTTAAAAGGGCCTTTTGCGGGGCATTGCCCCAAAGTAATCAGCTCTTTTACCTGTAAAAAAAAATACAAATACCTCCCCAACAGTAAAACCCATCACCCACACAACCAACCCCCCAAATAAAAAGCTAAATAAAAAAAGCCTAAGCTCCTCATTGCCCTGAAAAGGGCATTTGGATGGGCATTTAGCTCTATTGCAGCCCAAGTCCTAATCTAAAACTAAAACCCACCCAATAAACCCTTAAAAAATGATAACACTAACCCCAGAAGATTTACTTACAGTTTTGAAGATCCAACATCCATCCTTCCAAGAAGCCGGGAGAAGTCCTCAACAAAGCGGCCAAAGTCTTCATCCAAGCCCGCAGAAGTCTTCATCTAGACGGCATCTTCTATCTTCATCCATCCAGCGCGGAGCGGCTCCATCTTCAAGACATCTGACGCGGAGCATCCTCTTCTGACGACGACTACCAACAAATGAGGTTTCTTTAAATGACGTCATCCAAGATGGCGTCCCTTAGATTCCGATTGGCTAATAGAATTCTATTAGCCAATCAGAATTAAGGTTGAAAAAATCCTATTGGCTGTTGCAATCAGCCAATAGGATTGAGCTTTCATCCTATTGGCTGATCCAATCAGCCATTAGAATGTGAGCTCAATCCTATTGGCTGATTGCAACAGCCAATATGATTTTTTCAACCTTAATTCTGATTGGCTGATAGAATTCTATCAGCCAATCGGAATCTAAGGGACGCCATCTTGGATGACGTCATTTAAAGAAACCTTCATTCGTTGGTAGTCGTCGTCAGAAGAGGATGCTCCGCGTCAGATGTCTTGAAGATGGAGCCGCTCTGCGCTGTATGGATGAAGATAGAAGATGCCGTCTAGATGAAGACTTCTGCGGGCTTGGATGAAGACTTCGGCCGCTTCATTAAGGTAAGTGCAGTCTGTGGGGGCGTGGCCAAGCACCACCGGGAGAGGACGCATATTCACTCAGCTCCAGATAGGGATCTCATATACCTTGACTTTTTTTCTGAAAACTAGATATCAGATGTGGGAAAATCTGATTCTATTACTTACACGAGAACCTACTGTTCAGGAATATACCTGGTTTTATTGATTTTATTGGGTATATATCCTAAACCAGGCCAGTGAGGCCTACATGCGCAAGAACCTCGTCGCCCTCTCCCGGTGTGAAGACTACAACTGTTACTCAAAATATATCTATTAACTAGTGGACTACGATGTCTTATACAAAGAGGACTCAGGGGACCCTACATGCTCTTCTGCAGGATTTGTTACGCCAGGCGGATGATCGCTTCACAGACCTATCTAACTCGCTGGCGGCGGCAATGGAGAGAGTGACTTACGAAACGTCAGACCGGTCAGTAATGGCCGACTCGCTTCATCTGACTTTGCCTAAGTGTGACTCGGGCCAACACCACCGGCTCCTGCGGCCCATCTACTCCAACGCTGACACAGAGGCTGCCGCTCAAAAACCGAAACATGGCTGTTACCACTAAGGGTCAGGATGACCTGAAGAAAGAGGAGGCTCCTTCTACACAGTTAACAGAGATTCTACAGCACTCGGCACCGCAAGCTCCTTCTTCTGAAGCGGTCTACTCTGGGCTACTACTTCGGAGCGACCACGATATGAAAGCTGTAGGAAACTGGAAGGTCGTGGGGGCCGGACTACTACAGTGGAGAGCCTTATCAGTAGTCGCGCATACACAAATCTCCCCACCCGAAGCCATTTTGTCAAGCAGTGAGGCAGATGGCTTACCTCTCTCAGCATGGGGTACGATCTATGTCTTCATAGATGAATCTGGGACTTCTGCGATCCTATTAGAAATAACGCCTAAGCTAGGCATTGGGTGAACCGTAGCAGTGCCTCAGGTTATGAGAATAGACTGCTGTTTTTGCTTTGGGACCTTACTATTCTTTGCCTTGTTTTTCTCACCATTTCGACTACCCATGGTAAATAAAAGACTTTTACACACATGAACAGTACGCATCGGACTGTTTCCTAAATTACTATGCTTCAGAGCATCTCATTTTGATATAATTTAAAATGTTCTATCTCCCTCCAAACTACAAATATGTATACCTTTGTTTCCAATAATGGAGATGTGGTTACTGTGATCATATGTTTATAATGTTTTTTGCTTCTATAGAACCCCACTTTACTTTATTTTATTACAGGAACTAAGAGGGGTAATTAGTGTATCTTAGTATATTGTTCAAGGCATGTTCCTAATCTCTTCTCTCTAACCCACTTCTAGCTAGGCTTCTCAGCTTATAACATGTTTAGCCATCTTTATTAACACTTAATACTTGCTGAAGTACCCCTAGTAAATGCATTTGTATTCTAATATATATTTTTTTCACAGGCACCAGAGTGCATTGGGTTATGTTTGTCTTACACATTTGCTCAGAGTACAGGACGTTTTAGACTACTATGTTTTGCTACCCTTTATCACCTAGATTTATGGATAGGGGAATCATTGGATACTAGATGTTCAATACTATTTTGGTATTTTCTTAAAATAGGGCTGCTCATAGTTAAATACTGCCAAGGAAGTCTGCTCACTAGGTGGTTCCTATTTGGTATGTGCATAGAGCAGTTTCCTAAATAGCTTCAGAGGGTATTAACTCCCCTTTGAAACATGCCCCTATAACCATGTATACCATTAGGACAGATGACCAAACGCGACATGTTAGATCAAAAAGTCTTAGTCCACCCTATACATAAAATGCTTATATAAAATGTTTAGATATGAACGTGATTTGGAAAATCATACAGCTTGTATAGGAGAGTAGGAGATATGGAGTCCGCTTGCTATTCTTATGGGATCAGATACTACCTTTCCTGTCTCTTAAAAATTCCCAGTATGGGATCTGTGTATTATGAGCATATATTATACCATTTTATAGTACTCATGGCAAGACATTATCCCCTATGTCCGCTTTATGGCGCCTAAACTCTGGATTCCGCAGAATAATTTAAGCAGTTTTTTAACTCTTACAAATAACAATTACTTTTTAGTAAGAATCATACTATCTATAAAGGTAACTCCCATCATTTAGCAATTATGCTATTAACTACTGTCAGACTGGGGTTCTGCATATGACCTTCAGATAGGATTAGCATACATTTGAACTAATTTCCGCATTAGCAAGCCATGTGTAAAGCTCCCCCTGTATACTATTCCTACACGTATATTCTTTGCTGTAAGTCCCTAAATAATGTTTAGGTCAGCTATATTAAATTGCAGGTCTACTAGTCAGTAACCACTATTTTACCATAGTTTAAAACTGACACTTATTTATGTATCCAGGAGTATTTCATTTAAGACAATAGGGAACTTGCTACTGTCTTTCTTATTGATGACCTGGTAGTAATATCCATAATAAATGGTACTGATTCTATTACATACAAGTATTTGATATGGAGTTGTACTCCGCTAATGTATCTATGCTCTTTGCTTTAATTGCTAGGCCCTGCACTTACATCTCACTTAAGTAAGATAACCTTAGTCCCCTGCAGAAGGTTGCTAATTCAAAGGTATAATCTGTACATCACGAGGAGCTCAGGGTTATGCATAGTTTACGTGCAGCTGCAATAAGTTCCCTTAGTGACTATACGTGAGTAGTCATTCACCACCCCAGGTACATACTATGGCCCCGCCCTCCACCTTTCCCCCTTATATCTAGAGCGGTGCTTACCCGCTGAATATCCCCCCTCCCCCCTACTATATGCGCATTCCTTCTCATCTGATCAGCAGACTTTTCCAATTTTTTCTTTTTACAATGTAGGTCCACTGGACCTAATACTGTTTTTCCATCTGGTCAGTCATGTATGCCATATAACTGAAAAATCGAGGTTTCATTAGCCTATCATTAATGCATTATATAACTGTTAAAAGGATTTGTTCAATTTTGTTTGTAACTTTTTCAAAAGAAGCGTATTATGTTTTCTGTTTGCCATGCAAAACCTCAATAAAAAATATTTAAAAAAAAAAAAAAAAAAGGTAAGTGCAGTCTTGTTATTCTGGGGCACAATTATTCAACAATGGACTCAGAGAGGATTCTGCACTTATTCATTTATATACATTTATTTTGCTTGGGAACATTGGCTCCTTATGATATAGAGGGCCTTCCTACAATGACAGCATTTGTACAGGCACTGGGCTAAGGTTGGGCTATCGGTTATTTTTATTAAAATTTGACCGGGAAGCTGTGTAAATTTTTTACGCCCACGATGGGCGGGGCTACTTTTCGCGCACCTTAGTCTTGTTAGAGACGCCGCGCAGTATATCTGGACATCTGTTCCGGAGTTCCGATTTCGTTCAGGCATCTCTACTGTCATCTACAGGACATCGGGTGTTACGCTAGAACCGCATGGGAAAGCAAGTGGTTGGTAGCGTCCTGAACTCTGACCTGAATCTTTGCCGGAAGGAGCGGTCTGGAGACCGGGTGGCAGGTAGGCGCCTCAGCAGAGCTGTTGAGGCGGGGAGGTGTCAGTTTTTTTTTAAATGTGAATCGTTTTTTTTGCTCGACTTAGTAAGGGTTTTACTATTTAAAGGCACAGTAGTCTGTTATTTTTCAGGATTTATCTAAGGGCCAGTCTCTGGTATTATTTTCGTTTTTGCACACTCTTGTTTAAATACAGTAAGAGAGTTGTGAGTTAAAAATTTAAAGGGCCAGTATAAATTAACCCCTTGAGTGCTAATCACGGCTCTGAGCCGTCACAAATTGTCTCAGTCAGGTGCTAATGACGGCTTCTTTGTTCAGGCTTGGGTGCGGGATGTTCAGGATCCCTGGGCTATAGAAATAGTATCTCGGGGATACAAACTGGAGTTCAGAAATCATGCTCCCCGAGGAAGATTTCTTCTTTCAAGATTATCTGCAGACCAAATAAAAAGAGAGGCGTTCTTACATTGTGTAAGAGACATCTCCTCCATAGGAGTAATTTGTCCCATTCCGGTACAGGAACACGGGCAGGGTTTTTATTCAAATCTGTTTGTAGTTCCCAAAAAGGAAGGAACTTTCAGACCTATCTTAGACTTCAAGAGTCTAAACAAGTTTCTCAGCGTTCCATCTTTCAAGATGGAAACTATTCGTACTATTCTTCCATTGATCCAGGAGGGTCAATTTATGATGACAGTGGACTTAAAGGATGCATATCTACATGTTCCTATCCACAGAGATCATCAAAGGTTCCTAAGGTTTGCCTTTCTGGACAAACATTTCGTTTTCACAAAGGTGCTGGGGTCTCTGCTGGTGGTTCTAAGACCGCGGGCATTGCGGTGGCACCTTATCTGGACGATATTCTAATTGTCACGTGACTTAGCTTCAGCCTGTACCTTTAAGGCTTCCCTATAAACTCCCATCGTTCCTTTGGCTCCCTGCCTATAGATTTGTGTTAGTGAAGCAAGACGTTCCTCTGAACAGACGTTCCTGCAAATCTTGGCTACTTAAAACTTGTGACCGAATTCCAGCATTTGGATTTAACCACCTTCTAACTTACTCAAGCTGGTATCTCTGAATTCTTTATTATAATCTAAGAGACTTTTCTGGACTTAATTAGTGCTTTGCCTTTTGACGAACTAAGAAGCTCAACCACATTGCAGTTTACTGGCACTGACAGTTTCTTCTCCCACACCGCTTACAAAGCCAGCTCCTATACTCACATCAGCTCATCAAATCCAGGCTCCGGAGTGTTATTACTTCTGCTGAAAATAATATCAGACGCAAGTCTCTCCAGCTCTCCTACAGCCTGTCAGCAATCTGACGCTTCCGATTGGACGAGTGGCTCACACCCCTGTGACGTCACAGCCGCCTTCATCGGAGCTTTGTTCAGCGTTCTCACACGCACTGTGAGCGCTGCAGCTTCAGTAAAATTGACTGATCTCCTCAACAGGTACTTTACCAGCATCAGAGGTATTAACATTGCTGCCTTCATGTTTATTTGATAAGACTGCAACTACAACAGACTTTATCCTATTCCCAACATTAGTATCTCTTATTCAGTATAACAGGATTACTCACAATTACTCCTGTAACCAATTTTCTTTCTCATCACCCCTTGTGGTATTTATTCCACCATTACATATTATCTGCAGTTGTGATTCAATACATTATTTGCCGCAACCATACATAACTATAGGCCCTTATTATGGATCCAGCAGATATTCCTAATGCGGTCTTTACTTTATCCCAACGTGTCGACCAACTTGCACAAGGTTTAAGAGAGGTGCAATTACAAAATGAGACTCTACGTGCTATAGTGAAGGATAATACACCTGAACCCCAGGTTTCTTTACCTGATAGGTTTTCAGGTGACCGTGCTTTATTCAGACAATTCAGAAATTCATGTTACTTATTGTTTCAAATGAGACCCAAGACATACCATAATCAAAGGATCAAGGTTATGACTGTGATTTCTTTTTTAAGGGATGAACCCAGGAGATGGGCTGACATGTTCTTTGAAAATGATGACCCCATTTTTGGTTCCCTCACTGATTTCTTTTTCCAAATGAGCACATTGTATGAAGATACACAGAAACAACTCACAGCTGAGAATATGATGCGCTCCTTAAAACAGGGTCGCAGACCAGTGGAAGAGTATCTTACTGAATTCAAGCTCTATTCCAAGGATTCTGAATGGAGTGATGTAGCACTACGCAACCAATACAGATTAGGACTTTCTGATGCTCTCAAGGATGAGCTTGCACGTACAGACACCCCCAGATCTCTACAAGCACTCATTCAACTTACCATTCAAATTGACAGACGCCTTAGAGAGAGGCGTGCTGAACGCCTTCATACTGAACCTATTCATCGTCCATATACCTCCCACTCCTCTACGTCCATCTCTATAGAAGCTCCCATTCCAATGGAGATAGGCTTCACTAAGGGTCCTTTGCAACCCGATGAAAGGCTTCGTAGGAAAAGGCTAAATTTGTGCATGTACTGCGCTTCCCCTGCACACTCAGTCAGAGACTGCCCTGCCCTTCTACGTCAGAAACCCAGTAAGTCATATTGTGTTAAAAACTGTTTCTCTAACCGTGAGATGGATTCTGCTTACTGTGTTTTGCCTCTCTCATTGCAGTGGGATCATCAATCAGTTCCAACTGAAGCCATCATTGACTCCGGTGCTTATTCGAATTTCCTGGATGTTGATCTTATAAAAGCTAATAAAATTCCTTTGCAAAAGAAAACTAAACCAGTGTCTGTCCAAGTCATTGACGGTTCCTTTGTTGATACTATCACCCATCAAACAATACCACTGAAAGTTCTCACTCCCACTGGACACTATGAATTCCTTTCTTTTGACGTTCTCCCTTCTCCTTTGTTTCCTGTTATTCTAGGTCTATCCTGGCTTCAAACTCATCAGCCACGGATCAACTGGGAGAATTTACTCGTGGAATTGGACTCTAAATTTTGCAAAGAAAACTGTTATATCCATGAACAACTACTACAGACTAGCCTCACTGAGATACCAGAGGTTTATCATGATTTCCTAGATGTCTTCAATAAGAAGGAGGCAGAAACCCTACCTCTGCATCGCATCTACGGCTGCCCTATTGAACTTCTACCTGGGTCCACGATTCCTTTTGGGCACATATACCCTCTTTCGCAACCAGAACTCAACCACCTGAAATCTTATTTGGATGATAATCTGAAGAAGGGTTTCATCAGGACTTCAACAGGTGCTGGCATTTTTTTTTGTCAAGAATAAGGACAACACTCTCCGTCCAATTATCGATTACCGACAACTGAATAAAAGGACCATCAAGAATAGGTACCCTCTCCCTTTAATACCAGAAATGGTGGAACGCCTCAGTGAAGCGAAGATTTTCACGAAGTTAGATTTAAGAGGTGCCTATAACTTGGTCAGGATACGTGAGGGTGATGAGTGGCTTACTGCCTTTAGGACTCGTTATGGTCTCTTTGAGTACCTTGTGATGCCCTTTGGGCTCTGCAATGCCCCTGCCACGTTCCAGCGATTCATTAACGACATCTTCAGGGATTTGCTGGACGTGTGTATGGTGGTATACTTAGATGATATCCTCATATACTCGAAGGATATAGATGACCACGTCAAACATGTCACCTGGGTCTTACAACGTTTACGGACTCACCAGCTTTTTGCGAAACCAGAGAAATGTCTTTTTCACGTGACAGTATTGTCTTTTCTAGGATACCAAATTACACCTTCTGGAAGATAATAAAGTAGAAGCTATCCTTAATTGGCCCATTCCTACCTGTAAAAAAGAAGTTCAACGCTTCTTAGGTTTCGCCAATTTTTATCTAAAATTTATTAAGGGCTTTTCATCCATTGTCAAACCTATTACTTGTCTCACTGGTTCCCAGAAACCTTTCTGCTGGGATCGACAAGCTCAAGAAGCCTTTAATCTTCTGAAGACCTCCTTCACTACTGCTCCTATTTTACGCTTCCCTAACCCTGATTTGCCTTACATACTTGAAGTGGATTCGTCCAATTATGCAGTTGGTACAGTGTTATCCCAACAATCTTTCCCTACAGATCCTATTCATCCTGTTGCATTTTATTCAAAACTTATGTAGGCACCAGAGATAAATTATTCTATAGGAGACAAAGAGCTTCTCGTCATTAGGAAGTCCCTGGAACATTGGCGTCATCTTCTAGAGGGTACCAGCATCTCTATACTTATTTATACTGACCACCGTAATCTGGAGTATCTACAATCCAGCAAGACACTCTCTGCAAGACAACTCAGATGGAGTTTATACTTCACAAGATTCAACTTTCACATCACCTATCGTCCTGGCTGATGCTTTATCCAGATCTCTCAGCTCACTTCCTCCACAGACTTCACCACAGGCTGTGTTGTCCCCAGATCATTTCATTGGTTTCACGCAATATTTCTCAGATTCTTTAATTTCTTCCCAACTGCAGGATGAATCTATGTCGAAGACCAGTTTACATAGAAGAGAAGATGGGTTTTACTGTAATAAAAACAGAATATGCCTACCTCCTGCTGTTAGAGACAAGGTAATATCGATACATCATGATTCAACTCTTGCAGGGCACCCAGGGGTTAATAGGACAACTGAGCTCCTAGGAAGAAACTATTGGTGGCCTAACATGGCCCTCTCTGTTAAAAATTATGTTAAGTCTTGTCATATCTGCACAGTTCTAAAACCGGACAAAGCTCGTCCTTATGGTTTACTCAAACCTCTGCATATCCCTGATCGGCCCTGGAGTACTGTAGGCATGGATTTTATTGTGGATCTTCCACCATCATCTTCCTTTACCAATATCCTTGTTATTGTTGATCTCTTCACACAGATGGCACATTTTGTCCCCTATAAGAAACTTCCTACTGCACTGGAAACAGCTTGGTTATTCCTATTCATGGGAACCATCCTCTTATTTGGATGCTCCACGTCTGATCTCTCGTTTCCATCAAACGACGGGGAGGACCTGTCACTTGACTTAGCTTCAGCCTGTACCTTTAAGGCTTCCCTATAAACGCCCATCATTCCTTTGGCTCCCTGCCTATAGATTTGTGTTAGTGAAGCAAGACGTTCCTCTGAACAGACGTTCCTGCAAATCTTGGCTACTTAAAACTTGTGACCAAATTCCAGCATTTGGATTTAACCACCTTCTAACTTACTCAAGCTGGTATCTCTGAATTCTTTATTATAATCTAAGAGACTTTTCCGGACTTAATTAGTGCTTTGCCTTTTGACGAACTAAGAAGCACAACCACATTGCAGTTTACTGGCACTGACAGTTTTGTCTCCTACACCGCTTACAAAGCCAGCTCCTATACTCACATCAGCTCATCAAATCCAGGCTCTGGAGTGTTATTAATTCTGCTGAAAATAATATCAGACGCAAGTCTCTCCAGCTCTCCTAAAGCCTGTCAGCAATCTGGCGCTTCCGATTGGACGAGCGGCTTACACCCCTGTGACGTCACAGCCGCCTTCGTCGGAGCTTTGTTCAGCGTTCCCACACGCACTGTAAGTGCTGCAGCTTCTGTAAAATTGACTGATCTCCTCAACAGGTACTTTACCAGCATCAGAGGTATTAACATTGCTGCCTTCATGTTTATTTGATAAGACTGCAACTACAACAGACTTTATCCTATTCCCACATTAGTATCTCTTATTCAGTATAACAGGATTACTCGCAATTACTTCTGTAACCAATTTTCTTTCTCATCACCCCTTGTGGTGTTTATTCCACCATTACATATTGTCTGCAGTTGTGATTCAATACATTATTTGCCACAACCTTACACTAATCCAGGCGCCATCTTGTCAACAAGCAAAGTCCCATACCGACATCGTACTATCCTTCCTGAGAACTCACGGGTGGAAGGTAAATCTGGAAAAGAGTTCCTTAATCCGAAGACAAGGGTGATTTTCTTGGGAACTCTAATCGATTCTATATCTATGAGGATTTTCCTGACAGAGGTCAGGAAATCAAAGATTCTAGATTCCTGTTGAGCCCTTCAGTCCAATCTTCGGCCGTCAGTGGCCCAGTGCATGGAAGTAATCGGACTGATGGTGGCTCGGTTTCACCTCAGACCTCTGCAGCTAAACATTCTCAGGCTGTGGAATGGAGATTATGCAGACTTGTCTCCTCGAATAATCCTGGAACAGGAGACAAGGGACTCACTTCAATGGTGGTTGTCTCTGGATCATCTATCCCAGGGAATATGCTTTCGCAGACCATTCTGGGTGATTGTGACAACAGATGCCAGCCTTCTAGGGTGGGGAGCTGTCTGGGGTTCCCTAAAGGCTCAGGGAGTGTGGACTCAGGAGGAGTCTGTTCTTCCTATAAACATCCTGGAACTGAGAGCGATCTTCAATGCTCTTCTGGCCTGGCCTCAGTTGGCTTCGGCTCAGTTCAGCAGATTCCAGACAGACAACATAACGACAGTGGCTTACATCAATCATCAGGGAGGAACAAGGAGTTACTTAGCGATGACCGAGGTAGCCATGATAATCCGGTGGGTGGAGGCCCATTCTACTGCTCCTATTTTACGCTTCCCTAACCCTGATTTGCCTTACATACTTGAAGTGGATTCGTCCAATTATGCAGTTGGTACAGTGTTATCCCAACAGACTTTCCCTACAGATCCTATTCATCCTGTTGCATTTTATTCAAAACTTATGTAGGCACCAGAGATAAATTATTCTATAGGAGACAAAGAGCTTCTCGTCATTAGGAAGTCCCTGGAACATTGGCGTCATCTTCTAGAGGGTACCAGCATCTCTATACTTATTTATACTGACCACCGTAATCTGGAGTATCTACAATCCAGCAAGACACTCTCTGCAAGACAACTCAGATGGAGTTTATACTTCACAAGATTCAACTTTCACATCACCTATCGTCCTGGCTGATGCTTTATCCAGATCTCTCAGCTCACTTCCTCCACAGACTTCACCACAGGCTGTGTTGTCCCCAGATCATTTCATTGGTTTCACGCAATATTTCTCAGATTCTTTAATTTCTTCCCAACTGCAGGATGAATCTATGTCGAAGACCAGTTTACATAGAAGAGAAGATGGGTTTTACTGTAATAAAAACAGAATATGCCTACCTCCTGCTGTTAGAGACAAGGTAATATCGATACATCATGATTCAACTCTTGCAGGGCACCCAGGGGTTAATAGGACAACTGAGCTCCTAGGAAGAAACTATTGGTGGCCTAACATGGCCCTCTCTGTTAAAAATTATGTTAAGTCTTGTCATATCTGCACGGTTCTAAAACCGGACAAAGCTCGTCCTTATGGTTTACTCAAACCTCTGCATATCCCTGATCGGCCCTGGAGTACTGTAGGCATGGATTTTATTGTGGATCTTCCACCATCATCTTCCTTTACCAATATCCTTGTTATTGTTGATCTCTTCACACAGATGGCACATTTTGTCCCCTATAAGAAACTTCCTACTGCACTGGAAACAGCTTGGTTATTCCTATTCATGGGAACCATCCTCTTATTTGGATGCTCCACGTCTGATCTCTCGTTTCCATCAAACGACGGGGAGGACCTGTCACTTGACTTAGCTTCAGCCTGTACCTTTAAGGCTTCCCTATAAACGCCCATCATTCCTTTGGCTCCCTGCCTATAGATTTGTGTTAGTGAAGCAAGACGTTCCTCTGAACAGACGTTCCTGCAAATCTTGGCTACTTAAAACTTGTGACCAAATTCCAGCATTTGGATTTAACCACCTTCTAACTTACTCAAGCTGGTATCTCTGAATTCTTTATTATAATCTAAGAGACTTTTCCGGACTTAATTAGTGCTTTGCCTTTTGACGAACTAAGAAGCACAACCACATTGCAGTTTACTGGCACTGACAGTTTTGTCTCCTACACCGCTTACAAAGCCAGCTCCTATACTCACATCAGCTCATCAAATCCAGGCTCTGGAGTGTTATTAATTCTGCTGAAAATAATATCAGACGCAAGTCTCTCCAGCTCTCCTAAAGCCTGTCAGCAATCTGGCGCTTCCGATTGGACGAGCGGCTTACACCCCTGTGACGTCACAGCCGCCTTCGTCGGAGCTTTGTTCAGCGTTCCCACACGCACTGTAAGTGCTGCAGCTTCTGTAAAATTGACTGATCTCCTCAACAGGTACTTTACCAGCATCAGAGGTATTAACATTGCTGCCTTCATGTTTATTTGATAAGACTGCAACTACAACAGACTTTATCCTATTCCCACATTAGTATCTCTTATTCAGTATAACAGGATTACTCGCAATTACTTCTGTAACCAATTTTCTTTCTCATCACCCCTTGTGGTGTTTATTCCACCATTACATATTGTCTGCAGTTGTGATTCAATACATTATTTGCCACAACCTTACACTAATCCAGGCGCCATCTTGTCAACAAGCAAAGTCCCATACCGACATCGTACTATCCTTCCTGAGAACTCACGGGTGGAAGGTAAATCTGGAAAAGAGTTCCTTAATCCGAAGACAAGGGTGATTTTCTTGGGAACTCTAATCGATTCTATATCTATGAGGATTTTCCTGACAGAGGTCAGGAAATCAAAGATTCTAGATTCCTGTTGAGCCCTTCAGTCCAATCTTCGGCCGTCAGTGGCCCAGTGCATGGAAGTAATCGGACTGATGGTGGCTCGGTTTCACCTCAGACCTCTGCAGCTAAACATTCTCAGGCTGTGGAATGGAGATTATGCAGACTTGTCTCCTCGAATAATCCTGGAACAGGAGACAAGGGACTCACTTCAATGGTGGTTGTCTCTGGATCATCTATCCCAGGGAATATGCTTTCGCAGACCATTCTGGGTGATTGTGACAACAGATGCCAGCCTTCTAGGGTGGGGAGCTGTCTGGGGTTCCCTAAAGGCTCAGGGAGTGTGGACTCAGGAGGAGTCTGTTCTTCCTATAAACATCCTGGAACTGAGAGCGATCTTCAATGCTCTTCTGGCCTGGCCTCAGTTGGCTTCGGCTCAGTTCAGCAGATTCCAGACAGACAACATAACGACAGTGGCTTACATCAATCATCAGGGAGGAACAAGGAGTTACTTAGCGATGACCGAGGTAGCCATGATAATCCGGTGGGTGGAGGCCCATTCTTGCCATCTGCCAGCGATCCACATTCCAGGGGTGGACAACTGGGAGGCGGATTTTCTGAGCAGGCAGACTTTTCATCCGGGGGAGTGGGAAGGAACTCCATCCGGAAGTGTTTTCCAATCTCATTCTCAAGTGAGGTCGGCCGGAGTTAGATCTCATGGCATCTCGTCAGAATGCCAAGCTCCCGAGATACGGGTCCAGGTCCAGGGACCCCAGGCGGAAATGATAGATGCTTTGGCAGTTCCTTGGTCCTTCAGCCTAGCATATCTATTCCCTCCGTTTGCTCTCCTTCCTCATGTTATTGCTCGAATCAAACAGGAGAAGGCATCAGTGATCCTCATAGCTCCTGCGTGGCCTTGCAGGCTTTGGTATGCCGATCTGGTGGACATGTCATCCCTGCCACCTTGGAAACTTCCGTTGAGGAAGGACCTTCTCATTCAAGGACCCTTCCTTCACCCAAATCTAGCTTCTCTGCAGCTGAATGCTTGGAGATTGAACGCTTAATTCTATCCAAGCGGGGTTTCTTGACTCTGTCATAGAAACCTTAATTCAGGCATGTAAGCCTGTAACTAGACGGATTTACCATAAGATATGGCGTAAATATCTTTATTGGTGTGAATCCAAGGGTTATTCATGGAGTAGGGTCAGGATTCCCAGGATTTTGTTTTTTCTCCAAGAAGGATTGGAGAAGGGTTTATCGGCAAGTTCACTAAAGGGTCAGATCTCTGCCTTATCTATTTTGTTACACAAGCGTCTGGCAGATGTCCCAGATGTTCAGTCTTTTGTCAGGCTTTGGTTAGAATCAGGCCTGTGTTTAAACCAATTGCTCCTCCATGGAGTTTGAATTTAGTTCTAAAAGTTCTTCAAGGGGCTCCGTTTGAGCCTATGCATTCCTTAGATATTAAGTTGTTATCTTGGAAAGTTTTGTTTCTTGTTGCCATTTCTTCAGCTCGGAGAGTGTCTGAGCTTTCGGCATTTAATATAATTCTCCTTACCTTATTTTTCATTCGGATAAGGTGGTTTTACGTACTAAACTTGTTTTTCTTCCTAAGGTTGTTTCTGACAGGAACATTAATCAGGAGATTGTTGTTCCTTCCTTGAGTCCTAATCCTTCTTCTCAAAAGGAACGTCTTTTGCACAATTTGGACGTGGTCCGTGCTTTGAAGTTTTATTTGCAAGCGACTAAGGATTTTCGTCAATCATCTTCTTTGTTTATCGTTTTCTCTGGAAAACGTAAAGATCAGAAAGCTATGGCTACCTCTCTTTCTTTTTGGCTGAAGAGTATCATCCGTTTTGCTTATGAGACTGCTGGACAGCAGCCTCCTGAGAGAATTACGGCTCATTCCACTAGGTTGGTTGCTTCCTCATGGGCATTCAAAAATGAAGCTTCTGTAGAACAGATTTGCAAGGCTGCAAATTGGTCCTCTCTTCATACTTTTTCTAAATTTTACAAATTTGATACTTTTGCCTCTGCTGAGGCTGTTTTTGGGAGGAAGGTTCTTCAAGCAGTGGTGCCTTTTGTTTAGGTTTCCTGTCTTGTCCCTCCCTTATCATCTTTTGTACTCTAGCTTTGGTATTGTATCCCACAGGTAAGGATGAAATCCGTGGACTCATCGTGTCTTTAAAAAGAAAATTTATGCTTACATGATAAATTTGTTTCTTTTTAGACACGATGAGTCCACGGCCCTCCCTGTTCTCTGAGACAGGTTATTAATTTTTGTAAACTTCAGACACCTCTGCACCTTGGCTTTTCCTTTCTCTTCCTAACTTCGGTCGAATGACTGGAGTGGGAGGGAAGGGAGGAGCTATATAACAGCTCTGCTGTGGTGCTCTTTGCCTTCTCCTGCTGACCAGGAGGCGTAATCCCACAAGTAAGGATGAAATCCGTGGACTCATCGTGTCTAAAAAGAAACAAATTTATCAGGTAAGCATAAATTTTCTTTTTTCTTTTTTGTAACTTAGTGTTTATTTTTTTATGTAACTTAGTGTTTGTTATTTTTTGTAACTTAGTTTTTGGTAACTTAGTATTCTTTTTAGTGTAGATTTAAATTATTTGAGTAGGGTTAGGTGTTTAAATATATAATATAGTTATTTTAATTTGTAGTTTTATGTAATTTTAGTATAAAAGTTGGGTTAGATTAATTATTAATTTAAGATAATTTAATGTAATTTTATTATAATATTTAGAATAGGTTAATTATTAGTTTAATATAGTTTAATTTAAATCTAAAGGTAAGTTTAAATTTATTATAAGATAGGGATGAGTTAATATTTAATATAAAGTTAGCGGGTTGTTAGATTTAGGGGTTAATAGGTTAATTTAGTTTATGGTGATGTGGGGGGCTGGTGGTTTAGGGGTTAATACATTTATTTAGTTGCGGTGGGCTCCGGGAGCGGCAGGATAGGGGTTAATAACTTAATGTAGGTGGCTGCAGTGTTGGGAGGCGGCAGATTAGGGGTTAATAAGTATAATGTAGGTGGCGGTGGGCTCTGGGAGCGGAGGAATAGGGGTTAATAAGTTTATTAGAGTGGTGGTGGGCTCCGGGAGCGGCAGTTTAGGGGTTAATAACTTTATTAAGTTGCGGCGGGGTCCGGGAGCGGCGGTATAGGGGTTAAACAGTTTAGTATAGTGTGGGTGTTTAGTGACAGTATACAAATAAAGCTGTGAAAAAGCCGAAGGAGCAGTGAGATCGATGACTGTTAGTTAACAACAGTCCGCTGCTCATCGCTCCGTACTGGGTGCATGGCTTTTTGACAGCTTTTTTGGTAAATATGGAGAGTGTATTCAGGTCCGCGGCGGCGATGTTAGGCGAGCGTAGTGGTGCCGGCGAATGCAGCACAGTTGACGGCTTGATAAGTAGGCCTCATTGTCTCTGTTAGCTGTGTTTGTCATGTGACTGGTTGTGTCTGTACAATGTTAGCTGTGTGTGCCATGTGACTTGTGTCTGTAGAATACGCATTGTCTCTGTTAGCTGTGTGTGTCATTGTGTGACTAGTTGTGTCTGTACAATACACACATTGTCTCTGTTGTGTTACTGGTTTTATCTTTATAATACACACATTGTCTCTGTTAGCTGTGTGTGTTGTGTGACTGGTTGTGTCTACACAATACACACATTGTCTCTGTTAGTTGTGTGTCGTGTGACTGGTTTTGTCTGTACAATACACACATTGTCTCTGTTAGCTCTGTGTGTCGTGCGACTGGTTGTGTCTGTACAATACACACATTGTCTCTGTTAGCTCTGCGTGTCATGTGACTGGTTGTGTCTGTACAATACACACATGTTCTCTGTTAGTTGTGTGTGTGTCATGTGATTGGTTGAGTCTGTACAATACACACATTGTCTCTGTTAGCTGTGTGTGTCATTGTGTGACTGGTTGTGTTTGTACAATACACACATTGTCTCTGTTCGCTCTGTGTGTCATTGTGTGACTGGTTGTGTCTGTACAATACACACATGGTCTCTGTTAGCTGTGTGTGTCATCGTGTGACTGGTTGTGTGTGTACAGTAATCACATTCTTTCTGTTTGATGTATTGTTATGTTACTGGTTGTGACTAATTATATTGTCTCGGTAAGCTGTAAGCTGTTTGTGTTGTGCATATTGTCTCGGTGAGCTGTGTGTGCTGTGCATATTGTATTGGTAAGCTGTTTGTGTTGTGCATATTGCCTCGGTGAGCTGTGTGTGCTGTGCATATTGTATTGGTAAGCTGTGTGTGCTGTGCATATTGTCTCGGTAAGCTGTTTGTGTTGTGCATATTGTCTCGGTAAGCTGTGTGTGCTGTGCATATTGTCTCTGTCAGCTGTGTGTGCTGTGCATATTGTCTCGGTAAGCTGTGTGTGCTGTGCATATTGTCTCGGTAAGCTGTGTGTGCTGTACATATTGTCTCAGTAAGCTGTGTGTGCTGTGCATATTGTCTCAGTAAGCTGTGTGTGCTGTGCATATTGTCTCGGTAAGCTGTGTGTGCTGTGCATATTGTCTCAGTAAGCCGTGTGTGCTGTGCATATTGTCTCGGTAAGCTGTGTGTGCTGTGCATATTGTCTCGGTAAGCTGTGTGTGCTGTGCATATTGTCTCGGTAAGCTGTGTGTGCTGTGCATATTGTCTCGGTAAGCTGTGTGTGTTGTGCATATTGTCTCGGTAAGCTGTGTGTGCTGTGCATATTGTCTCAGTAAGCTGTGTGTGCTGTGCATATTGTCTCGGTAAGCCGTGTGTGCTGTGCATATTGTCTCGGTAAGCTGTGTGTGCTGTGCATATTGTCTCAGTAAGCCGTGTGTGCTGTGCATATTGTCTCGGTAAGCTGTGTGTGCTGTGCATATTGTCTCGGTAAGCTGTGTGTGTTGTGCATATTGTCTCGGTAAGCTGTGTGTGCTGTGCATATTGTCTCAGTAAGCTGTGTGTGCTGTGCATATTGTCTCAGTAAGCCGTGTGTGCTGTGCATATTGTCTCAGGAAGCTGTGTGTGCTGTGCATATTGTCTCAGGAAGCTGTTTGTGCTGTGCATTTTCTCTGTGAGTCGGCATGTTTGCAGTTGTGGTTTTTGCCAGCACCGTTACCAGTGTCTTTGTGTTTCTTCAGGAGATCACATTGCCTCTATGTTAGCTGTGTGTGTGGCATCCAGTCGTACCTTGGAGGTGTTGGATTTGGAAGGGACAGGGCTCACCAATCAGTCTGCTCAGGTACCTCTATCATGACATGTACAGCGGCACCAGATATCACATGTAGCCGCTGCCTATAATCCTGCATGTTGTTCTGATGTACAAGGTATGGCATGCTATGTTATCAGCTATGTACTAACTTTCCCCTGCTGTATATCTGCATCTTTGTCCCTTCAGATCCTTCTGGACATGGTGCAGAACTACCCAACTCCCCTGAAGTCCTTGGTCCTGTCTGAGAACAATATCAGTATGGACCTGCAACAGCAGATAGCAGACCTGCTCTCAGAGGGAGAGGAGGAGGAGGAGGGTGATAGCCGAGGACAGGAGCAACCAGTGAGAGAGAAAAGATCCAGCCACACCTCAGGTACGGTGATATAGGCCGACCATAACAGTAGCAAGGCGTCCAGTTACAGAAAGGGAGGGACTGTATACAGTAGTCTGTACAGAGAGGTGGGAGCAGCCTGCAGGGATCTGTGGATAGAGGAGGTGTATGGGATGTAGGTATCTGCAGACAGAGAAGAGAATATGGAGCGTAGTGATCTGCTGTGAGAAAGAGAGGAATATGGTGTATAGGGATCTTTAGAGAGAGAGGGGAGTGTGGTATATAGGAGTCTATAGAGAGAGAGGGGAGTATGGTGTATAGGGATCTATAGAGAGAGAGGGGAGTGTGGTATATAGGAGTCTTTGGTGAGAGAGGGAGTGTGGTATATAGGAGTCTATGGTGAGAGAGGGGAGTGTGGTATATAGGAGTCTATGGTGAGAGAGGGGAGTGTGGTATATAGGAGTCTATGGTGAGAGAGGGGAGTGTGGTATATAGGAGTCTATGGTGAGAGAGGGAGTGTGGTATATAGGAGTCTATAGAGAAAGAGGGGAGTGTGGTATATAGGAGTCTTTGGTGAGAGAGGGAGTGTGGTATATAGGAGTCTATGGTGAGAGAGGGGAGTGTGGTATATAGGAGTCTATAGAGAAAGAGGGGAGTGTGGTATATAGGAGTCTATGGTGAGAGAGGGGAGTGTGGTATATACTAGTCTATGGTGAGAGAGGGGAGTGTGGTATATAGGAGTCTATGGTGAGAGAGGGGAGTGTGGTATATAGGAGTCTATGGTGAGAGAGGGGAGTGTGGTATATAGGAGTCTATGGTGAGAGAGGGGAGTGTGGTATATAGGAGTCTATGGTGAGAGAGGGGAGTGTGGTATAAAGGAGTCTATAGAGAAAGAGGGGAGTGTGGTATATAGGAGTCTATGGTGAGAGAGGGGAGTATGGTGTATAGGAGTCTATGGTGAGAGAGGGGAGTGTGGTATATAGGAGTCTATATAGAGAGAGAGGGGAGTGCGGTATATAGGAGTCTGGTGAGAGAGGGGAGTGTGGTATATAGGAGTCTATAGAGAGAGAGGGGAGTGTGGTATATAGGAGTCTATAGAGAGAGAGAGGGGAGTGCAGTATATAGGAGTCTATAGTGAGAGAGGAGAGTGTGGTATATAGGAGTCTATGGTGAGAGAGGGGAGTGTGGTATATAGGAGTCTATGGTGAGAGAGGGAGTGTGGTATATAGGAGTCTATGGTGAGAGAGGGGAGTGTGGTATATAGGAGTCTATGGTGAGAGAGGAGAGTGTGGTATATAGGAGTCTATGGTGAGAGAGGGGAGTGTGGTATATAGG
Organism: Bombina bombina; assembly: GCF_027579735.1. Taxonomy (NCBI): domain Eukaryota; kingdom Metazoa; phylum Chordata; class Amphibia; order Anura; family Bombinatoridae; genus Bombina; species Bombina bombina. Next base: position 1,226,117,305 of record NC_069502.1, read on the forward strand.
AGTCTATGGTGAGAGGGGAGTGTGGTGTTTAGGATTCTATAAAGAGAGAGAGGGGAGTGTGGTGTATAGGAGTCTATGGTGAGAGAGGGGAATGTGGTGTATAGGAGACTATGGTGAGAGAGGGGAGTGTGGTATATAGAAGTCTATGGTGAGAGAGGGGAGTGTGGTTTGTCTAGAAAGGGAAGGACACGGTACAGAGGATTGTGCATAAACTGACAAGCAGTGTACAGAGGATTGTGCATAAACTGACAAGCAGTGTACAGAGGATTGTGCATAAAGTGACAAGCAGTGTACAGGGGATTGTGCATAAAGTGACAAGCAGTGTACAGAGGATTGTGCATAAACTTTCAAGCAGTGTACAGAGGATTGTGCATAAACGTTCAAGCAGTGTACAGAGGATTGTGCATAAACTGACAAGCAGTGTACAGAGGATTGTGCATAAACTGACAAGCAGTGTACAGAGGATTGTGCATAAACTGACAAGCAGTGTACGGGGGATTGTGCATAAACTGACAAGCAGTGTACAGAGGATTGTGCATAAACTGACAAGCAGTGTACGGGGGATTGTGCATAAACTGACAAGCAGTGTACAGAGGATTGTGCATAAACTGACAAGCAGTGTACAGGGGATTGTGCATAAAGTGACAAGCAGTGTACAGGGGATTGTGCATAAACTGACAAGCAGTGTATAGAGGATTGTGCATAAACTGACAAGCAGTGTATAGAGGATTGTGCATAAAGTGACAAGCAGTGTACAGGGGATTGTGCATAAACTGACAAGCAGTGTATAGAGGATTGTGCATAAACTGACAAGCAGTGTATAGAGGATTGTGCATAAACTGACAAGCAGTGTACAGAGGATTGTGCATAAACTGGCAAGCAGTGTACAGATGATTGTGCATAAACTGACAAGCAGTGTACGGGGGATTGTGCATACACTGACAAGCAGTGTACAGGGGATTGTGCATAAACTGACAAGCAGTGTACAGGGGATTGTGCATAAACTGACAAGCAGTGTACAGGGGATTGTGCATAAACTGACAAGCAGTGTATAGAGGATTGTGCATAAAGTGACAAGCAGTGTACAGAGGATTGTGCATAAACTGACAAGCAGTGTACAGGGGATTGTGCATAAACTGACAAGCAGTGTACAGGGGATTGTGAATAAACTGACAAGCAGTGTACATAAACTGTGCATAAACTGACAAGCAGTGTTTCGAAGATTGCGCATAAACTGACAAGCAGTATATAGAGGATTGGGCATAAACTGACAAGCAGTGTATAGAGGATTGTGCATAAACTGACAAGCAGTGTATAGAGGATTGTGCATAAACTGACAAGCGGTGTACAGGGGATTGTGCATAAACTGACATGCGGTGTACAGAGGATTGTGCATAAAGTGACAAGCGGTGTACAGAGGATTGTGCATAAAGTGACAAGCAGTGTACAGAGGATTGTGCATAAAGTGACAAGCAGTGTACAGATGATTGTGCATAAACTGACAAGCGGTGTACAGAGGATTGTGCATAAAGTGACAAGCAGTGTACAGGGGATTGTGCATAAAGTGACAAGCAGTGTACAGGGGATTGTGCATAAACTGACAAGCAGTGTATAGAGGATTGTGCATAAACTGACAAGCAGTGTACAGAGGATTGTGCATAAACTGACAAGCAGTGTACAGAGGATTGTGCATAAACTGACAAGCAGTGTACAGGGGATTGTGCATAAACTGACAAGCAGTGTACAGGGGATTGTGCATAAACTGACAAGCAGTGTATAGAGGATTGTGCATAAAGTGACAAGCAGTGTACAGAGGATTGTGCATAAACTGACAAGCAGTGTACAGAGGATTGTGCATAAAGTGACAAGCAGTGTACAGGGGATTGTGCATAAACTGACATGCAGTGTACAGGGGATTGTGCATAAAGTGACAAGCAGTGTACAGAGGTTTGTGCATAAACTGACAAGCAGTGTACGGGGGATTGTGCATAAACTGACAAGCAGTGTACAGAGGATTGTGCATAAACTGACAAGCATTGTACGGGGGATTGTGCATAAACTGACAAGCGGTGTACAGGGGATTGTGCATAAACTGACATGCGGTGTACAGAGGATTGTGCATAAAGTGACAAGCGGTGTACAGAGGATTGTGCATAAAGTGACAAGCAGTGTACAGAGGATTGTGCATAAAGTGACAAGCAGTGTACAGAGGATTGTGCATAAAGTGACAAGCGGTGTACAGAGGATTGTGCATAAAGTGACAAGCGGTGTACAGAGGATTGTGCATAAAGTGACAAGCGGTGTACAGATGATTGTGCATAAACTGACAAGCGGTGTACAGAGGATTGTGCATAAAGTGACAAGCAGTGTACAGGGGATTGTGCATAAAGTGACAAGCAGTGTACAGGGGATTGTGCATGAACTGACAAGCAGTGTACAGAGGATTGTGCATAAACTGACAAGCAGTGTACAGGGGATTGTGCATAAACTGACAAGCAGTATATAGAGGATTGGGCATAAACTGACAAGCAGTGTATAGAGGATTGTGCATAAACTGACAAGCAGTGTATAGAGGATTGTGCATAAACTGACAAGCGGTGTACAGGGGATTGTGCATAAACTGACATGCGGTGTACAGAGGATTGTGCATAAAGTGACAAGCGGTGTACAGAGGATTGTGCATAAAGTGACAAGCAGTGTACAGAGGATTGTGCATAAAGTGACAAGCAGTGTACAGATGATTGTGCATAAACTGACAAGCGGTGTACAGAGGATTGTGCATAAAGTGACAAGCAGTGTACAGGGGATTGTGCATAAAGTGACAAGCAGTGTACAGGGGATTGTGCATAAACTGACAAGCAGTGTATAGAGGATTGTGCATAAACTGACAAGCAGTGTACAGAGGATTGTGCATAAACTGACAAGCAGTGTACAGAGGATTGTGCATAAACTGACAAGCAGTGTACAGGGGATTGTGCATAAACTGACAAGCAGTGTACAGGGGATTGTGCATAAACTGACAAGCAGTGTATAGAGGATTGTGCATAAAGTGACAAGCAGTGTACAGAGGATTGTGCATAAACTGACAAGCAGTGTACAGAGGATTGTGCATAAAGTGACAAGCAGTGTACAGGGGATTGTGCATAAACTGACATGCAGTGTACAGGGGATTGTGCATAAAGTGACAAGCAGTGTACAGAGGTTTGTGCATAAACTGACAAGCAGTGTACGGGGGATTGTGCATAAACTGACAAGCAGTGTACAGAGGATTGTGCATAAACTGACAAGCATTGTACGGGGGATTGTGCATAAACTGACAAGCGGTGTACAGGGGATTGTGCATAAACTGACATGCGGTGTACAGAGGATTGTGCATAAAGTGACAAGCGGTGTACAGAGGATTGTGCATAAAGTGACAAGCAGTGTACAGAGGATTGTGCATAAAGTGACAAGCAGTGTACAGAGGATTGTGCATAAAGTGACAAGCGGTGTACAGAGGATTGTGCATAAAGTGACAAGCGGTGTACAGAGGATTGTGCATAAAGTGACAAGCGGTGTACAGATGATTGTGCATAAACTGACAAGCGGTGTACAGAGGATTGTGCATAAAGTGACAAGCAGTGTACAGGGGATTGTGCATAAAGTGACAAGCAGTGTACAGGGGATTGTGCATGAACTGACAAGCAGTGTACAGAGGATTGTGCATAAACTGACAAGCAGTGTACAGGGGATTGTGCATAAAGTGACAAGCAGTGTACAGGGGATTGTGCATGAACTGACAAGCAGTGTACAGAGGATTGTGCATAAACTGACAAGCAGTGTACAGGGGATTGTGCATAAAGTGACAAGCAGTGTACAGGGGATTGTGCATGAACTGACAAGCAGTGTACAGAGGATTGTGCATAAAGTGACAAGCAGTGTACAGGGGATTGTGCATAAAGTGACAAGCAGTGTACAGGGGATTGTGCATAAAGTGACAAGCAGTGTACAGAGGATTGTGCATAAACTGACAAGCAGTGTACAGAGGATTGTGCATAAACTGAAAAGTATGACGGAATTTATTATTATGGGCTGGAGAGAAAGAAAAGATAGGGGTTTAAATAGCACTCATACTTACTATTGTATTGGTCAAGAATTAAAAATAATACTTTAATAATTGTAATTAATATGAGATAAACATCCCTAAATACATCCCAAAAATACCCACACAACAAAACAAAACAAACTGTGCAACTAAGAGTACCGTGAGTCACTCTTCTGTTTCCTGGCCAATAACAGGAAACATCGGCGTCAGGTGTCTGGAGTGACTCTGAGGTTCTAAATGAAAACAAACGCGTTTCGGCTAATAACTTGCCTTTTGTCAATGTTAAATTGTCAGTCTGCAAATGAATAAGCCGAGGCACAGAGATACGCGGTCTTTCTCTTGTTAAGTGTATCCAGTCCACGGATCATCCATTACTTATGGGATATTAACTCCTCCCCAACAGGAAGTGCAAGAGGATTCACCCAGCAGAGCTGCTATATAGCTCCTCCCCTAACTGCCATTACCAGTCATTCTCTTGCACCCAACGAATAGATAGGATGTGTGAGAGTAATGTGGTGATTATACTTAGTTTCATACCTTCAATCAAAAGTTTGTTATTTTATAATAGCACCGGAGTGTGTTATTCCTTCTCTGGTAGAATTTGAAGAAGAATCTACCTGAGTTTTTCTATGATTTTAGCCGGAGTAGTTAAGATCATATTGCTGTTTCTCGGCCATCTGAGGAGAGGTAAACTTCAGATCAGGGGACAGCGGGCAGATTAATCTGCAAAGAGGTATGTAGCAGCTTATTATTTTCTGACAATGGAATTGATGAGAAAATTCTGCCATACCGATATAATGTAAACTCAGCCTTAAATGCAGTAGCAGCAACTGGTATCAGGCTGTCATGTATGTATATTTTACACTTCAGTATTCTGGGGAATGGCACTTCACTGGAATTATACTGTATGCATAAAACTTTAGCCTAATTTGCAGGGACTAGCAACAGGCTTTTTAATAACACTCAATTTATTAATGTTAAACGTTTTTTGCTGGCATGTAAAATCGTTTAATTTTCTGAGGTACTGGGTGAAAAAATGTTTTGGGCACTATTTTTTTCCACTTGGCAGTCGTTTTATTTAATTTATGACAGTTTACTGATCTCTCTCACTGTTATGTGTGAGGGGGAGGGGCCTTTTTTGGTGCTTTTGCTACGCATCAAAAAATTCAGTCAGAAGTTTATTGTCTTCCCTGCATGATCCGGTTCATCTCTACAGAACTCAGGGGTCTTCAAAACTTGTTTTGAGGGAGGTAATCACTCACAGCAGAGCTGTGAGATTGTAGTTGACTGTGATAAAAAAACGTTTATTTCTGTATTTTTTTTTTTTTTTTTTCTGCTATCAGGGTTAGTTATCCTTTGCTAATGGGAGCAATCCTTTGCTAATAGGAGCAATCCTTTGCTAAAATTGTGTTTTTTACAAAGATTTGATGCTATAACTTTTCAGTTTATTAATTTTCAACTGTCATAACTTTTTCTGTGCTTCTTATAGGCACAGTACGTTTTCATATTATAGTAAATTACTTGAAAAGTATTTCCAAGTTGCTAGTTTATTTGCTAGTGTGTTAAACATGTCTGATTCAGAGGAAGATATCTGTGCTATATGTGCTAAAGCCAAAGTGGAGCCCAATAGAAATTTATGTACTAACTGTATTGATGCTACTTTAAATAAAAGTCAATCTGTACAAATTGAACATATTTCACCAAACAACGAGGGGAGAGTTATGCCGACTAACTCGCCTCACGTGTCAGTACCTGCATCTCCCGCTCGGGAGGTGCGTGATATTGTAGCGCCGAGTACATCTGGGCGGCCATTACAAATCACATTACAGGATATGGCTACTGTTATGACTGAAGTTTTGGCTAAATTACCAGAACTAAGAGGTAAGCGTGATCACTCTGGGGTGAGAACAGAGTGCGCTGATAATATTAGGGTCATGTCAGACACTGCGTCACAATTTGCAGAACATGAGGACGGAGAGCTTCATTCTGCGGGTGACGGTTCTGATCCAAACAAACTGGATTCAGATATTTCAAATATTAAATTTAAGCTGGAAAACCTCCGTGTATTACTAGGGGAGGTGTTAGCGGCTCTGAATGATTGTAACACAGTTGCAATACCAGAGAAAATGTGTAGGTTGGATAAATATTTTGCGGTACCGGCGAGTACTGACGTTTTTCCTATACCTAAGAGACTTACTGAAATTGTTACTAAGGAGTGGGATAGACCCGGTGTGCCGTTCTCACCCCCTCCGATATTTAGAAAGATGTTTCCAATAGACGCCACCACACGGGACTTATGGCAAACGGTCCCTAAGGTGGAGGGAGCAGTTTCTACTTTAGCTAAGCGTACCACTATCCCGGTGGAGGATAGCTGTGCCTTTTCAGATCCAATGGATAAAAAGTTAGAGGGTTACCTTAAGAAAATGTTTGTTCAACAAGGTTTTATATTGCACCTCTTGCATGCATTGCGCCTGTCACGGCTGCAGCAGCATTTTGGTTTGAGTCTCTGGAAGAGACACTTGAATCAGCTCCATTAGATGAGATTACACACAAGCTTAAAGCCCTTAAGTTAGCTAACTCATTTATTTCAGATGCCGTAGTACATTTAACTAAGCTTACGGCTAAGAATTCCGGATTCGCCATTCAGGCACGCAGAGCACTGTGGCTAAAATCCTGGTCAGCTGACGTTACTTCTAAATCTAAATTGCTTAATATACCTTTCAAAGGGCAGACCTTATTCGGGCCCGGGTTGAAAGAAATTATCGCTGACATTACAGGAGGTAAAGGCCATGCCCTGCCTCAAGACAGAGCCAAACCTAAGGCTAGACAGTCTAATTTTCGTTCCTTTCGTAATTTCAAAGCAGGAGCAGCATCAACTTCCTCTGCACCAAAACAGGAAGGAGCTGTTGCTCGCTACAGACAAGGCTGGAGACCTAACCAGTCCTGGAACAAGGGCAAGCAGGCCAGGAAACCTGCTGCTGCCCCTAAGACAGCATGAATCGAGGGCCCCCGATCCGGGAACGGATCTAGTGGGGGGCAGACTTTCTCTCTTCGCCCAGGCTTGGGCAAGAGATGTCCAGGATCCCTGGGCGTTAGAGATCATATCTCAGGGATACCTTCTAGACTTCAAATTCTCTCCCCCAAGAGGGAGATTTCATCTGTCAAGGTTGTCAACAAACCAAATAAAGAAAGAGGCGTTTCTACGCTGCGTACAAGATCTTTTATTAATGGGAGTGATCCATCCGGTTCCGCGGTCGGAACAAGGACAAGGGTTTTACTCAAATCTGTTTGTGGTTCCCAAAAAAGAGGGAACTTTCAGGCCAATCTTGGATTTTAAGATCCTAAACAAATTCCTAAGAGTTCCATCGTTCAAAATGGAAACTATTCGGACAATTTTACCCATGATCCAAAAGGGTCAGTACATGACCACAGTGGATTTAAAGGATGCTTACCTTCACATACCGATTCACAAAGATCATTACCGGTATCTAAGGTTTGCCTTTCTAGACAGGCATTACCAGTTTGTAGCTCTTCCATTCGGATTGGCTACGGCTCCGAGAATCTTCACAAAGGTTCTGGGTGCTCTTCTGGCGGTACTAAGACCGCGAGGAATTGCGGTAGCTCCGTACCTAGACGACATTCTGATACAAGCTTCAAGCTTTCAAACTGCCAAGTCTCATACAGAGTTAGTACTGGCATTTCTAAGGTCGCATGGATGGAAGGTGAACGAAAAGAAGAGTTCTCTCTTTCCACTCACAAGAGTTCCCTTCTTGGGGACTCTTATAGATTCTGTAGAAATGAAGATTTACCTGACAGAAGACAGGTTAACAAAGCTTCAAAATGCATGCCGTGTCCTTCATTCCATTCAACACCCGTCAGTAGCTCAATGCATGGAGGTGATCGGCTTAATGGTAGCAGCAATGGACATAGTACCCTTTGCACGTCTACATCTCAGACTGCTGCAATTGTGCATGCTAAGTCAGTGGAATGGGGATTACTCAGACTTGTCCCCTACTCTGAATCTGGATCAAGAGACCAGAAATTCTCTTCTATGGTGGCTTTCTCGGCCACATCTGTCCAGGGGGATGCCATTCAGCAGGCCGGACTGGACAATTGTAACAACAGACGCCAGCCTACTAGGTTGGGGCACTGTCTGGAATTCTCTGAAGGCTCAGGGACAATGGAATCAGGAGGAGAGTCTCCTACCAATAAACATTCTGGAATTGAGAGCAGTTCTCAATGCCCTTCTGGCTTGGCCCCAGTTAACAACTCGGGGGTTCATCAGGTTTCAGTCGGACAACATCACGACTGTAGCTTACATCAACCATCAGGGAGGGACAAGAAGCTCCCTAGCAATGATGGAAGTATCAAAGATAATTCGCTGGGCAGAGTCTCACTCTTGCCACCTGTCAGCAATCCACATCCCGGGAGTGGAGAACTGGGAGGTGGATTTCTTAAGTCGTCAGACTTTTCATCCGGGGGAGTGGGAACTTCATCCGGAGGTCTTTGCCCAAATACTTCGACGTTGGGGCAAACCAGAGATAGATCTCATGGCGTCTCGACAGAACGCCAAGCTTCCTCGTTACGGGTCCAGATCCAGGGATCCGGGAGCGGTTCTGATAGATGCTTTGACAGCACCTTGGACCTTCGGGATGGCTTATGTGTTTCCACCCTTCCCGATGCTTCCTCGATTGATTGCCAGAATCAAACAGGAGAGAGCATCAGTGATTCTAATAGCGACTGCATGGCCACGCAGGACTTGGTATGCAGATCTAGTGGACATGTCATCCTGTCCACCTTGGTCGCTACCTCTGAAACAGGACCTTCTGATCCAGGGTCCCTTCAAACATCAAAATCTAATTTCTCTGAAGCTGACTGCTTGGAAATTGAACGCTTGATTTTATCAAAACGTGGTTTTTCTGAGTCAGTTATTGATACCTTAATACAGGCTAGGAAGCCTGTTACCAGAAAGATTTACCATAAGATATGGCGCAAATACTTATATTGGTGCGAATCCAAGAGTTACTCATGGAGTAAGGTTAGGATTCCGAGGATATTGTCTTTTCTACAAGAAGGTTTAGAAAAGGGTTTATCCGCTAGTTCCTTAAAGGGACAGATTTCAGCTCTGTCCATTCTTTTACACAAACGTCTGTCAGAAGTTCCGGACGTTCAAGCTTTTTGTCAGGCTTTAGCTAGGATCAAGCCTGTGTTTAAAACTGTTGCTCCACCATGGAGTTTGAACTTAGTTCTTAATGTTTTACAGGGGGTTCCGTTTGAACCCCTTCATTCCATTGATATCAAGTTGTTATCTTGGAAATTTCTTTTTTTTTTTTTTTTTTTTTTTTTTTTTATTGAGGACAAAATATACATTTACAAAAATAAAAATATACCAAGTACAATTGTAGTTTCAGGAATTCACTTAACGTCTGATGCTTTGAGATGTACTTAAATAGTTACAGTCCTCTAAGTTTTTTGTTTTTTCCCCCCTCTTTTATATAACAATCTAGGCCACTTTTGGACCTGTGCTACTATAACAGGTTATAATCAGGGGTTAACCTTGAACAGTGAGACCAGAAAACATCAAAGGAAGAGCAACATAAAAAGATTTGTTTCTTCCCCCCTTCTTTTATATAACGATTTAGGCCACTTTTGGACCTGTGCTATTATAACAGGCTATAATCAGGGGTTAACCTTTAACAGTGCATCAAAAAAAGAAAAAAAACAAAACAAAAAAAAACTGCATCACTACATAGCATGTTATCATAACGGTAGATTACATTAATTCTGAAGATGCAGGGGCCAGAACTCGGCATATTTATAGTATATATGGCTGGTTGATATATAAAAGGAAAAGCTTCCACTCATTAATAGTATAACCTACTACAGGCTACATCCTTATAACATATGTATGTGGTAAAAAGAGACCTGAGAACGTGGCTTACAGGACAAGTGTCGCAGTGGGATTGGGCTACATCTCCTGCCAGAATGGGAGGTTATCAGTGTTTCGAGCATAAAGGTGTTTAGGTGGAAAAAATCTCTCATAAACAAATAGGTTGTAGGGTAAATATAGATGAACAGTGATATAAACTGTTTAGCTACTGCGGGAATGGATAATAAATAACTCTCTGAACTTAGGTTAACATTGATACCGTAGCCCAGCTAAATTAAGCTCAATATCTTATGGTGTATGAAGATAGGTGTGTTATCAGAGATACCGTTTGTAGGCAGGTGTTATGTTAGAATATATGAGATCAATTAGACGGTGGTTAACCCATGTTCAGAATAAAACCCTTTGACTCCTCTGCAGCTCCGGCCGTAAGCCGCAGAGTTAAGGCTAAATATAGTAAACATAGGGCGTCTGCCTAAGTATATGGTAAGTAGCAGTTTTCAAATGGTCTGCCTGTTACGTGATCTCGAGCCACTTTCTTAGTATTTGTAGCAAAAACAAAAAAAAAATAAAGAGAAAAGACAGATATAGCTGTGTGGTCATTTATGTCAAACACTGACTAGGGGAGATGTTGTGTAAGGGTTCAGAGGTAGCACTAGTATTTACACACTAAAAGTAAGATGGTGGTAATACATTACAGACATGTCCTCAGCCCCCAAAGTTAATATTCATATGAGTCACATTCTTCAAGAAGGTACCCGGCCAGGGTTGTTTAATTCTCTTCGTCAGCTCAGAATGTTTTATAAATGCTTTGAGATATGATGGTTCCGGGTAAGTCCATGTCCGTGAAGAATCATGTTGTGCGCTAGTGGTCTCAGCCCACCGCATGGATTCTGGAACTCCATCCACAGTCTCAGTATTAGCCGGCTTGCATAGTATATGGGGATCTTCTGCCCCCTGAGGGCCCCCCTCAAGCCCCCATATCGGCATCATTGGTTCTGCAGGGACCGAGACCAGCAGCGCTGTAGGAAGCACTCTCTCCGCATCAGCGGCAGAGCATGCCTTAGGTAAACCAGTATTCTTGCCGGGTGCGGTTCCCAGAAACAGCCGGTGTTCAGATCCAAGGAGAGTGCTGTTATGTCTTCGTTCCGTCTGATCTTGATTGAGGCCATGAGCTCGTGTTACAGATCTATCACCCAGTATTGTCGACATGGGAGATGTTGCATGATCGGTAATCAGCGGAGTTGCTCTCCTACTCGCTTCTGTGCCCAGCTGTTCATTTTCCTCTATCTGCGATATCGGGTCCGGTCTATGATCTATTGGGTATTGTGGTGTTCTTCCCATCAACCTAACAGGTAGTAATCTGTTTATCAGGAGCTGCAGGTCTTGTTCCGTCGACGCCTTATCAATCATGCTTTGCATCATTAGCTCAATTTTAGCAAATTGGAGATCGAACCTGTTAGCAAAGTTGTCGGCCCACATGGCGGCAGTCGGGTTCAATATCGTTGCCCACTGCGTAGCTATGTTATACTGAGTATGGATCTTGTCCTCTGTCGTGGAGAGCAATGTAGGTTTGAATAGCCTTAATCCCCAGCAAGTGTGATATGTGTAGCCAGTTCTAGCTAAACACCCCGGAGAGCCGGGGGGAGACGTTGCCTGCACGTGTGCCGCCACTACAGGCCTCTGTTGTCCAATTCCGTCTCTGATCTCATTTATACAGCAACTTTTTTATAAGAGATGTAGGATAATACGAGGGTAATCGTATTGTAGGTATTTGCTGTTGATTTATTACAATAATCGGCAGTTTATTGCAATTTCCTTCAGAGCTCCAGGAAAGTGCGACCGCTCTGTGCCGCTGCTTGGACACGCCCCGGAAAGTTCTGTTTTTAATGGTGATTTCCTCGGCTCGAAGAGTCTCTGAGTTATCTGCCTTACATTGTGATTCTCCTTATCTGATTTTTCATTCAGACAAGGTAGTTCTGCGTACTAAACCTGGGTTCCTACCTAAGGTGGTCACTAACAGGAATATCAATCAAGAGATTGTGGTTACATCTTTGTGTCCTAATCCTTCTTCGAAAAAGGAACGTCTGCTACACAATCTAGATGTAGTCCGTGCCCTGAAATTTTATCTACAGGCAACTAAGGATTTTCGACAAACGTCTTCCCTGTTTGTCGTTTATTCTGGTCAGAGGAGAGGTCAAAAAGCTTCGGCTACCTCTCTCTCCTTTTGGCTTCGTAGCATAATACGGTTAGCCTATGAGACTGCTGGACAGCAGCCTCCTGAAAGAATTACAGCACATTCTACTAGAGCTGTGGCTTCCACTTGGGCCTTTAAGAATGAGGCTTCTGTTGAACAGATTTGCAAGGCTGCAACTTGGTCTTCTCTTCATACTTTTTCCAAATTTTACAAATTTGACACTTTTGCTTCTTCGGAGGCTGTTTTTGGGAGAAAGGTTCTTCAGGCAGTGGTTCCTTCCGTATAAAGAGCCTGCCTGTCCCTCCCGTCATCCGTGTACTTTAGCTTTGGTATTGGTATCCCATAAGTAATGGATGATCCGTGGACTGGATACACTTAACAAGAGAAAACATAATTTATGCTTACCTGATAAATTTATTTCTCTTGTAGTGTATCCAGTCCACGGCCCGCCCTGTCACTTTAAGGCAGGTAATTTTTCCATTAAACTACAGTCACCACTGTACCCTATGGTTTTCCTTTCTCTGCATGTTTTCGGTCGAATGACTGGTAATGGCAGTTAGGGGAGGAGCTATATAGCAGCTCTGCTGGGTGAATCCTCTTGCACTTCCTGTTGGGGAGGAGTTAATATTCCATAAGTAATGGATGATCCGTGGACTGGATACACTACAAGAGAAATAAATTTATCAGGTAAGCATAAATTATGTTTTTAAACTCACATAACATTCCAAATAACCAATCAGATGTGCTTGTGAGTGCCACACCTCCTGTTCAACCACTAGGAGACTGTGGAACATTATTCTTATTCTTTGAAGCTCTGTGAATGGATTACTAGGATGTGAGTAAGAGTAACTTGCTCTCTGGTTGGATATATGTACCTGCAGTGTTGTGAACAGATCTGTCTATATGATAGACTCTTACGGTCGCTCAGTATAATTACCAGCTAATACTATCGTAGCTTCTGATAAAATTGTCATTCTGCGAGATCTGGAACAGCGTTACCCTATTCTGTGTATCTTATTTCTGTTGTAGTGCGCACATTTCTCACAATTATGCTCGTTGATAACATGACACTTACTTTAAGTTTACGTCATGTAGTTATACAGATCAATATATAATATTACAAGTGGTGGTTTAAAAATATGTATAGACTGCACGTAGAAAAATTATTATTATAATGCCTTGTACAAATGTAATGGTTTTAAACGGTATAATGATTGAATAAGGTGATTATTCATGATATGCTTCGGCATGTGTAAAAGTAATATACCGAAATACTTGCAAAGATTAGGATTTCATAAAGAAACATAATGTGATGTTATGTATATCCCAGTAAACAAATAAATGGACTGTAACTTTTTACATATTTATAAAATTATTTTTGAATCCTTTTAACCAGATAAAACGATTGTATAGTGCAAGCCTGGCAATAACATAAAAGACCAGATAATATTGGTTATTCCATCACAGACTAATATATATGATTGTATGATAATAATATCAGTCTCCTATCATGTATATACCAAAGAATGAACTAGCTTGTTATTCATTCTATAGATCATTTGCAATCATTAACAGATACTATTGGTTCTAAGTATTTATAAGGCAATAAAAATATTATTTGCATCTGTTTTGGTTATTACAGTATGATTATAACCTATAACAATTGTACTTATGTATATTCTTGTTTTGTGGTAATATACAATAGTGGTAGTCAAGATTACATATGCCACTGCTGTGCTTTTAACTTTAACAAATGTACTCTCACCATCAAATAAGATAGAGAAAAAACTTTTATAATAAATTTTTTGGGTGTTATAATATCGCAAAGAGGGTAAAGTTGCGAATTTTCCCTGAAGCACTCTGTGAGAATAATCTCCTAGATTGTACAGGATGGGAACATTACTTTACATGTAGTCTATACAGATAAAATGTTTCGAAAACGTTACAATTTTAATAACCTTCCTAATAATAAGACACAACATCATAGTAAATTGTGCTTAGACCATTGTCAATAAATACTTAGGATCTGATTGACACAGTGAGAAATTGCTTAAATATATACCCAATAATTATTGAACTCGTTCATACCATAAGGTATGACGCTGTTTAAATTGAATACCCATTTAGTTTCCATTTTCAAAAGTCTTTGTTCAGTCTCACCCCCTCTTATACCTGGTTTTAATCTTTCCAAGCCCCAACATTTCAAAGCATTGGTATTCCCGTTATGGGAATGTAAGAAGTGTTTGGCTACACTCGTGATTTGTTTCTTATTTTCTACATCCCTACGGGCTGTCCTTATGTTACTCAGATGCTCTGTCATACGTGTCCCCAGGCAGCGTGTAGTCATACCTACATAATATAGGTTACAATTGCAAGATATGCAATAAATGACATGAGTGTTTTTACAATTAATATGCTCTTTGATAGTCCACGTATTTCCAAATCTGTCTCCTACTTTTTGTTTTTTGACCATATGCTCACACACTTTACAATTCCCGCAAGCGATAGATCCTTTATATATTGGCGCTTTCTTAGCGTTCCTGTCAAAATGACTTGTTACAAGTGTGTCATTGATATTATTAGCCCTTCTATACGTAACTAAGGGTCTATGTGGTAATAATGGCTTAAGTAGTTTGTCTGTTGTAAGGACATGTCAATGCTTATTTAAAATATTTGTAATCTTATTGCTTTCAGGTGAATAAGTAGATATAAACATAAGGGGGGTGCTTGATCCTTTTGCCTTTGGAGTCAATAACTCATTCCTATCTTTTTGTAATGCTCTGTTGTATGCTTTTGCCAATAATTTCCTAGAATAGCCTCTTCCCAGTAGTCTGTGTCTCAGGTCCCTAGCAGCTCTTTTGAAATTCTCAATAGTACTGCAGTTTCTCCTTAGACGTATATATTCACCCATCGGTAAACCTTTTATTGTAGAGGGGTGATGATGGTTGCTTGCATGGAGTATATTGTTGGTCGCTGTGGGTTTCCTATATGCATCCGTCTCTATTTTAGTGTCAAACTTCTGGATGTTGAGATCTAAGAACTCAACCTGGGACTTTTCTATTCTGGATGTAAGATATAATCCAAATGGATTCTCATTTAGAATATTAATGAAATCTAACAAAAGATTCTCTGGGCCCTTCCATATGAAAAATATGTCATCTATATATCTGGAACAGTGGGATATGTGTTTAGTAAGATGTTTAAGACTGTCATGGAATACCACAGTCTCTTCCCACCAGCCCAGATATATATTTGCGTATGTGGGGGCACATGATGTGCCCATGGCCGTACCACAAGTCTGCAAGTAGAATTTGCCATTGAATACAAAGTAATTGCGAGTAAGTATGAAGTCTAGCATATTTATCAAAAATTCTTTGACTTCCTTTGTCATATTGGTGTCCTTAGCTAGGAAGTATAAAATCGCTTTACATCCCCATTCTGTTTTTATGCTAGTATAGAGTGATTCTACATCTCAAGTTACTAAAAGGAATCCATGTCGATATTGATTTCATTAATTTTATTGAG
Organism: Bombina bombina; assembly: GCF_027579735.1. Lineage (NCBI taxonomy): Eukaryota > Metazoa > Chordata > Amphibia > Anura > Bombinatoridae > Bombina > Bombina bombina. Next base: position 1,226,132,998 of record NC_069502.1, read on the forward strand.
TATATGCATAGTATCCCTGGTATAGGACGGGAGTGATTCTACAATATATCTTAATCTTGCATCCACATACTTGCTTGCCTTCTCTGTTAGGGAGCCGATGCCTGATATAATAGGTCTCCCAGGTGGTTTAAACAAGTTTTTGGGTATCTTAGGCAGCAAGTATAGTGTGGCTATTCTCGGGTGTTTTACTTCTAAAAAGTTAAATTCCTTTTGATCTATAATTCCATTGGCAAGAGCTGATTGAATGAGTGCATTGTAACTGTTTAGAAACATTTCAGATGGGTTGCATAGAAGATTTTTATAATTGAGGGGATTATTCAGTTGGCGCTTAACCTCTTCTTGATACAAGATGTTAGGCCAAATTACAATGTTACCTCCTTTATCACTGCTTTTTATCTGGACATCATCCATTTCTTGTAATTGTTTTAAAGCCATGTATTCTTCCCTAGGTAAATTATCCTTAGGTGTGCCTATACTGGCTTTAATATCAAGGATATCATGACATACCAGATTTAAAAAGGTTAATGTATTGAAAGAAGTACTGTTAGGAGGTACAAATTTGGACTTGGCTGTAAGAATTTTGCGCCAATAATTCTCCTCTCTTACTTCTGTTGGAACATTAGATTCCTCTAATAAATAAGTTAGGTCTTTAATTGCTATCATATCAGTAGCATCTGATCTAATGTGTCTTTATCAGGGTTACTGAAATATTTTTTCAAAAGGATCTTGCGGACAAATAAATGGATATCTTTGATTGCCTCAAACTTATTAAATTAAGGTGTGGGTATAAATGAAAGGCCTTTTTTGAGGACCGAAGATTTTGTCTGAAAGATTAATAATGTTTAATTCTGTTGTATTTAGTTCTTTTTGTGTTGGGATTTCTGATTGAAGCAGACTTGTTTCCGGGTTTGTTTCCCCCGTCCCCTTCTGGTTCTACGCCTAAAGGGAGATTAATATTGTTAGTTTTATGGGGTTTTATTCTATTTTTCAGAATAGTTTTGGGTTTAGTGTCGCCATCTGTACTATCACCATCTCTGTCTGATGTATCTGTTTCTAGATTGGCAGTTCTATTTTGACCCCATGAGTATATTGTATCTGAGGAGTAGTCATTAAGATCTCTGTCAATTTTGCATTTTTTTTTCCTCTGATATAAAACGTGCAAATTTCTCTACTTCTCCCTTGATTTTGTTATAAGATTTCTGAAAATCCTCATTTAACTCATATTTTTTTAATTCATCGCATACCTTAGAAATATCCCCATTTATCTCTATCAGTTTATCTAACTCATGTTCAGTTAAATAACCCATTAATTTCAATGAGCACTCTGTAAGTGCCCTCTCCCATTTTAATTTGAACTCTGGTTTGTAATCATTGAAGGAAGGAAACAATTTTAAACGTAAACCTCTTGGAATGACATTGTTATCTTTATAAAAATGATACATGCCTATATTCCATTGATTTTTTTTTTGTTTTCTTCTAATCTTTTTTAACTCCCTCAAAGATTCAGACTATTCCAATGAATTAACATTATCAATCGTATTTTTATGTTTCAAATCTGAAGTTAACTTGGTACTTAGTCCATTTGAGCATTTCTGCTCCTAGATCAAAAGAGGCCATAGCTTAGAGAATAACGTGTGCTCTAGTTTGAAGAATATGTGAGTGCAATTCTCACATTAGTTAACAGTTATAATAGAAAGGAAAATAAACTGGCACTATGTTGTAATTAGAGTAAGAAAAAGAACCCACATTAGGTTCCGGTGCTGCCCCTTTAAATATATCAATTTGGGCTGGAGAGAAAGAAAAGATAGGGGTTTAAATAGCACTCATACTTACTATTGTATTGGTCAAGAATTAAAAATAATCCTTTAATAATTGTAATTAATATGGGATAAACATCCCTAAATACATCCCAACAATACCCACACAACAAAACAAACTGTGCAACTAAGAGTACCGTGAGTCACTCTTCTGTTTCCTGGCCAATAACAGGAAACATCAGCGTCAGGTGTCTGGAGTGACTCTGCGGTTCTAAATTAAAACAAACGCGTTTCGGCTAATAACTTGCCTTTCTCAATGTTAAATTGTCAGTCTGCAAATGAATAAGCCGAGGCACAGAGATACGTGGTCTTTTAAACTCACATAACATTCCAAATAACCAATCAGATGTGCTTGTGAGTGCCACACCTCCTGTTCAACCACTAGGAGAATGTGGAACATTATTCTTATTCTTTGAAGCTCTGTGAATGGATTACTAGGATGTGAGTAAGAGTAACTTGCTCTCTGGTTGGATATATGTACCTGCAGTGTTGTGAACAGATCTGTCTATATGATAGACTCTTACGGTCGCTCAGTATAATTACCAGCTAATGCTATCGTAGCTTCTGATAAAATTGTCATTCTGAGAGATCTGGAACAGCGTTACCCTATTCTGTGTATCTTATTTCTGTTGTAGTGCGCACATTTCTCACAATTATGCTCGTTGATAACATGACACTTACTTAAAGTTTACGTCATGTAGTTATAAAGGTCAATATATAATATTACAAGTGGTGGTTTATTTATTTTTTGTCTTGACTTACCCTAGTAGCACTGACTTATGAACAACAACCAATGCACAAGAGCATGAAGAACAAGAAACAATATGGTGACCGCTGAAATCATGTTGAAAAAAATATCATTTGGAAGCCAATAAAGTACACTGACTTTGTAATCTGCTTATGTGTGTCTGTCCTGTATCAGAGGCACCAAGGTCTTTCAGGAATTCACGTAGCACAATATAACCCAGTTACTACATTCAAGCATTGAGAAAGGCACTTTACAAGGTTTCCATCCATCACAGCATCAAGATGCCTACCCTTCTTGCCGTCTGACAAACCTCTTACCCTGACGACTGATCTGGTGCCATAAGATGAGTTCATGGAATTCTTATGATGACCCGGGAAAAGTTGATCAATAAACTTGTGTTTTTAATACATTCATGATCCCCATAGATTCTGCTAAATGTGAAACAATAATGAACAAAATGTAACTATGCTCTTTGTCATGGAGTCTACCTACCAATCAGTATCCATGCATGTGCACCGGAAACAGACACTACCAAAGAAATCATAATGGATACAACAAATATTTTGACAGCTGGAATTGACAAAACTAGTGCGCCTTCCAAAAAGCAGCTAAGGGTAGGGTGCAACCTGGGAAAATATATGAAATGATAGTTTAAATAACAGAACATAGCATGAACCGTGCAATAGGCATCCAGAAAATCATTCTAAGGCTAGTTTCTTCTGTTAAGTGTGATCAGTCCACGGGTCATCATTACTTCTGGGATATTACTCCTCCCCAACAGGAAGTGCAAGAGGATTCACCCAGCAGAGCTGCATATAGCTCCTCCCCTCTACGTCACTCCCAGTCATTCTCTTGCACCCAACGACTAGATAGGATGTGTGAGAGGACTATGGTGATTATACTTAGTTTTATATCTTCAATCAAAAGTTTGTTATTTTAAAATAGCACCGGAGTGTGTTATTACCTCTCTGGCAGAGTTTGAAGAAGAATCTACCAGAGTTTTGCTATGATTTTAGCCGGAGTAGTTAAGATCATATTGCTGTTCTCGGCCATCTGAGGAGTGAGGTAAACTTCAGATCAGGGGACAGCGGGCAGATGAATCTGCATAGAGGTATGTAGCAGTTTTTATTTTCTGACAATGGAATTGATGAGAAAATCCTGCCATACCGATATAATGTCATGTATGTATACTTTACAAGTTTATTTGCTAGTGTGTTAAACATGTCTGACTCAGAGGATGATACCTGTGTCATTTGTTGCAATGCCAAAGTGGAGCCCAATAGAAATTTATGTACTAACTGTATTGATGCTACTTTAAATAAAAGTCAATCTGTACAAATTGAACAAATTTCACCAAACAACGAGGGGAGAGTTATGCCGACTAACTCGCCTCACGTGTCAGTACCTACATCTCCCGCTCAGAGGGAGGTGCGTGATATTGTAGCGCCGAGTACATCTGGGCGGCCATTACAAATCACATTACAGGATATGGCTACTGTTATGACTGAGGTTTTGGCTAAATTACCAGAACTAAGAGGTAAGCGTGATCACTCTGGGGTGAGAACAGAGTGCGCTGATAATATTAGGGCCATGTCAGACACTGCGTCACAGGTGGCAGAACATGAGGACGGAGAACTTCATTCTGTGGGTGACGGTTCTGATCCAAACAGACTGGATTCAGATATTTCAAATTTTAAATTTAAACTGGAAAACCTCCGTGTATTACTAGGGGAGGTGTTAGCGGCTCTGAATGATTGTAACACAGTTGCAATACCAGAGAAAATGTGTAGGTTGGATAAATATTTTGCGGTACCGACGAGTACTGAGGTTTTTCCTATACCTAAGAGACTTACTGAAATTGTTACTAAGGAGTGGGATAGACCCGGTGTGCCGTTCTCACCCCCTCCGATATTTAGAAAAATGTTTCCAATAGACGCCACCACAAGGGACTTATGGCAAACGGTCCCTAAGGTGGAGGGAGCAGTTTCTACCTTAGCTAAGCGTACCACTATCCCGGTGGAGGATAGCTGTGCTTTTTCAGATCCAATGGATAAAAAGTTAGAGGGTTACCTTAAGAAAATGTTTGTTCAACAAGGTTTTATATTGCAACCCCTTGCATGCATTGCGCCGATCACGGCTGCAGCGGCATTCTGGATTGAGTCTCTGGAAGAGAACATTGGTTCAGCTACTCTGGACGACATTACGGACAGGCTTAGGGTCCTTAAACTAGCTAATTCATTCATTTCGGAGGCCGTAGTACATCTTACTAAACTTACGGCGAAGAATTCAGGATTCGCCATTCAGGCACGCAGGGCGCTGTGGCTAAAATCCTGGTCAGCTGATGTTACTTCTAAGTCTAAATTGCTTAATATACATTTCAAAGGGCAGACCTTATTCGGGCCCGGGTTGAAAGAGATTATCGCTGACATTACAGGAGGTAAAGGCCATGCCCTGCCTCAGGACAAAGCCAAAGCCAAGACTAGACAGTCTAATTTTCGTTCCTTTCGTAATTTCAAAGCAGGAGCAGCATCAACTTCCTCTGCACCAAAACAGGAAGGAGCTGTTGCTCGCTACAGACAAGGCTGGAAACCTAACCAGTCCTGGAACAAGGGCAAGCAGACTAGGAAACCTGCTGCTGCCCCTAAAACAGCATGAATTGAGGGCCCCCGATCCGGGATCGGATCTAGTGGGGGGCAGACTTTCTCTCTTCGCCCAGGCTTGGGCAAGAGATGTTCAGGATCCCTGGGCGCTAGAGATAATATCTCAGGGATACCTTCTGGACTTCAAATACTCTCCTCCAAGAGAGAGATTTCATCTGTCAAGATTGTCAACAATCCAGACAAAGAAAGAGGCGTTTCTACGCTGCGTACAAGAGCTCTTGTTAATGGGAGTAATCCATCCAGTTCCACGATCGGAACAGGGACAGGGGTTTTACTCAAATCTGTTTGTGGTTCCCAAAAAAGAGGGAACTTTCAGACCAATCCTGGACTTAAAGATCCTAAACAAATTCCTAAGAGTTCCATCGTTCAAGATGGAGACTATTCGGACAATTTTACCTATGATCCAAGAGGGTCAATACATGACCACTGTAGATTTAAAAGATGCTTACCTTCACATACCGATTCACAAAGATCATTATCGGTACCTAAGGTTTGCCTTCCTAGACAGGCATTACCAGTTTGTGGCTCTTCCATTCGGATTGGCTACAGCTCCAAGAATCTTCACAAAGGTTCTGGGTGCTCTTCTGGCGGTACTAAGACCGCGGGGAATCTCGGTAGCTCCATACCTAGACGACATTCTGATACAAGCTTCAAGCTTTCAAACTGCCAAGTCTCATACAGAGTTAGTGCTGGCATTTCTAAGGTCACATGGAGGGAAGGTGAACGAAAAGAAAAGTTCACTCGTTCCACTCACAAGAGTTCCCTTCCTGGGGACTCTTATAGATTCTGTAGAAATGAAGATTTACCTGACAGAGGACAGGCTAACAAGACTTCAAAGTGCTTGCCGCACCCTTCATTCCATTCAACACCCGTCAGTGGCTCAATGCATGGAGGTAATCGGCTTAATGGTAGCGGCAATGGACATAGTACCCTTTGCACGCTTACACCTCAGACCACTGCAACTGTGCATGCTAAGTCAGTGGAATGGGGATTACTCAGACTTATCCCCTTCTCTGAATCTGGATCAAGAGACCAGAAATTCTCTTCTATGGTGGCTTTCTCGGCCACATCTGTCCAGGGGGATGCCATTCAGCAGACCAGACTGGACAATTGTAACAACAGACGCCAGCCTTCTAGGTTGGGGTGCCGTCTGGAATTCTCTGAAGGCTCAGGGACAATGGAGTCAGGAGGAGAGTCTCCTGCCAATAAACATTCTGGAATTGAGAGCAGTTCTCAATGCCCTCCTGGCTTGGCCCCAGTTGACAACTCGGGGGTTCATCAGGTTTCAGTCGGACAACATCACGACTGTAGCTTACATCAACCATCAGGGAGGGACAAGAAGCTCCCTAGCTATGATGGAAGTATCAAAGATAATTTGCTGGGCAGAGTCTCACTCTTGCCACCTGTCAGCAATCCACATCCCGGGAGTGGAGAACTGGGAGGCGGATTTCTTAAGTCGTCAGACTTTTCATCCGGGGGAGTGGGAACTTCATCCGGAGGTCTTTGCCCAAATACTTCGACGTTGGGGCAAACCAGAGATAGATCTCATGGCGTCTCGACAGAACGCCAAGCTTCCTCGTTACGGGTCCAGATCCAGGGATCCAGGAGCAGTCCTGATAGATGCTCTGACAGCACCTTGGGACTTCAGGATGGCTTACGTGTTTCCACCCTTCCCGTTGCTTCCTCGATTGATTGCCAGAATCAAACAAGAGAGAGCATCAGTGATTCTAATAGCACCTGCGTGGCCACGCAGGACTTGGTATGCAGACCTGGTGGACATTTCATCCTGTCCACCTTGGTCTCTACCTCTGAAACAGGACCTTCTGATACAGGGTCCCTTCAAACATCAAAATCTAACTTCTCTGAAGCTGACTGCTTGGAAATTGAACGCTTGATTTTATCAAGACGTGGATTTTCTGAGTCAGTTATTGATACCTTAATACAGGCTAGGAAACCTGTTACCAGAAAGATTTACCATAAGATATGGCGTAAATACCTATATTGGTGTGAATCCAAAGGTTACTCTTGGAGTAAGGTTAGGATTCCTAGGATATTGTCTTTTCTACAAGAAGGTTTAGAAAAGGGTTTATCTGCTAGTTCATTAAAGGGACAGATCTCAGCTCTGTCCATTCTGATACACAAACGTCTGTCAGAAGTTCCTGACGTCCAGGCTTTTTGTCAGGCTTTGGCCAGAATTAAGCCTGTGTTTAAAACTGTTGCTCCACCATGGAGTTTAAACCTTGTTCTTAATGTTTTACAGGGCGTTCCGTTTGAACCCCTTCATTCCATTGATATAAAGTTGTTATCTTGGAAAGTTCTATTTTTAATGGCTATTTCCTCGGCTCGAAGAGTCTCTGAATTATCAGCCTTACATTGTGATTCTCCTTATTTGATTTTTCATTCGGATAAGGTAGTCCTGCGTACTAAACCTGGGTTCTTACCTAAGGTAGTTACTAACAGGAATATCAATCAAGAGATTGTTGTTCCTTCTTTATGCCCAAATCCTTCTTCAAAGAAGGAACGTCTACTGCACAACCTGGATGTAGTCCGTGCTCTAAAATTTTACTTACAGGCAACTAAGGAATTTCGACAAACGTCTTCTCTGTTTGTCATTTACTCTGGGCAGAGGAGAGGTCAAAGAGCTTCCGCTACCTCTCTTTCTTTTTGGCTTCGTAGCATAATTCGTTTAGCTTATGAGACTGCTGGACAGCAGCCTCCTGAAAGAATTACAGCTCATTCTACTAGAGCTGTGGCTTCCACTTGGGCCTTCAAGAATGAGGCCTCTGTTGAACAGATTTGCAAGGCTGCAACTTGGTCTTCGCTTCATACTTTTTCCAAATTTTACAAATTTGACACTTTTGCTTCATCGTAGGCTATTTTTGGGAGAAAGGTTCTTCAGGCAGCGGTTCCTTCTGTATAAAGAGCCTGCCTATCCCTCCCGTCATCCGTGTACTTTTGCTTTGGTATTGGTATCCCAGAAGTAATGATGACCCGTGGACTAATCACACTTAACAGAAGAAAACATAATTTATGCTTACCTGATAAATTCCTTTCTTCTGTAGTGTGATCAGTCCATGGCCCGCCCTGTTTTTAAGGCAGGTAAATATTTTTTAATTTATACTCCAGTCACCACTTCACCCTTGGCTTTTCCTTTCTCGTTGGTCCTTGGTCGAATGACTGGGAGTGACGTAGAGGGGAGGAGCTATATGCAGCTCTGCTGGGTGAATCCTCTTGCACTTCCTGTTGGGGAGGAGTAATATCCCAGAAGTAATGATGACCCGTGGACTGATCACACTACAGAAGAAAGGAATTTATCAGGTAAGCATAAATTATGTTATCTGCATTAGAAAGTAAACAAAATGACATGCGTAGCTGGCACATGCATTGGCGCTAAAACAGGAGCTTGACAACGTATTAAAAAAGATGCACAACAAGCGCTACAAGACAGCTTAACACAAAATGACACTAACACTGCAATTGTACCCTGCTGTAGAGGTTAACGTAAATACAAATTATAACAAATAATTCCCCTCCCCTGCACAGTCTCCTGACTAAAAAGTGTCAAGTGAAACTACAGTTCCTACGTGAATACACAAATACATGGGAATAAGGCACAGAATGTTTGTCCCAGCAGTAAATTATAAAAGTCATCTATTTGTGTTGGTGAATATTACTATGGTGAGCCAAGATAACGTTTGTTTGCAAAACACCAGGATAACAATGTGATAAGAACAATTTTGAGTGAGTGCACCTAAAAGTGACAAAAGTAATTATGTAATGCTCTAACCCTAGAAATACAGTTGTTCCTTCAAACAACTGTCTAATGGATACGGAGTGGTACAGATAAGGGGAGCTGAGATTAGACTTCTGAGTATAATTATCTATAGATTTTGTTAATTAGAATACAGAGATGTACATACACTACTGAGGTGTTTATGTGAATAGAAGATTCCTATTGCGACAATTGAGTTGTGAAGGCTCAATAATAAATAAAAATACTTTAGTGTATAATTACGTGTTGATACTAATAGTATACAGTGATTGAGGTTTAGTGTTCTAAAATAGTATGGTGGTATGAGTATGAGTCAATACTATAGTGACTAGATATGCTATTAGTTCAATATATCAATGTGCTGATTATAAAATTTGCATATACAAAGTGAAATTGTTCTCTTTGGTGTAAAAATAAGAATGTACAGTTATGTAAAAAATATAATGCATTTATTGCTGATATAGACAATGTAATACAAATTGGAAATTTGCATATTTGCTGATTGGCAAAACACCAGGATAACAATATAACACTATACAATGGTATAGCCTGCAGTGTGTCTTGTACCCAGCCTGCAGTGTGTCTTGTACCCAGCCTGCAGTGTGCCTTGTACCCAGCCTGCAGTGTGCCTTGTACCCAGCCTGCAGTGTGCCTTGTACCCAGCCTGCAGTATGCCTTGTATTCAGCCTGCAGTGTGTCTTGTACCCAACCTGCAGTGTGCTTTGTACCCAGCCTGCAGTGTGCCTTGTATTCAGCCTGCAGTGTGCCTTGTACCCAGCCTGCAGTGTGCCTTGTACCCAGCCTGCAGTGTGCCTTGTACCCAGCCTGCAGTGAGTGGGTAGCAGAGCAGTCATGTTAGTTATTATACTGTACCCAGCCTGCAGTGAGTCTTGTTGATATGGGTGTAAGACCAGTCATGTTACTGATTATACTGTACCCAGCCTGCAGTGTGCCTTGTTGATATGGGTATAAGACCAGTCATGTTAGTGATTATACTGTACCCAGCCTGCAGTGTGCCCTGTTGATATGGGTAGCAGACCAGTCATGTTAGTGATTATACTGTACCCAACCTGCAGTGTGCCTTGTTGATATGGGTAGCAGACCAGTCATGTTAGTGATTATACTGTACCCAGCCTGCAGTGTGCCTTGTTGATATGGGTATAAGACCAGTCATGTTAGTGATTATACTGTACCCAGGCTGCAGTGTGCCTTGTTGATATGGGTAGCAGACCAGTCATGTTAGTGATTATACTGTACCCAGCCTGCAGTGTGCCTTGTTGATATGGGTAGCAGACCAGTCATGTTAGTGATTATACTGTACCCAGCCTGCAGTGTGCCTTGTTGATATGGGTAGCAGACCAGTCATGTTAGTGATTATACTGTACCCAGCCTGCAGTGTGCCTTGTTGATATGGGTAGCAGACCAGTCATGTTAGTGATTATACTGTACCCAACCTGCAGTGTGTCTTGTTGATATGGGTATAAGACCAGTCATGTTAGTGATTATACTGTACCCAGCCTGCAGTGTGTCTTGTTGATATGGGTATAAGACCAGTCATGTTAGTGATTATACTGTACCCAGCCTGCAGTGTGCCTTGTTGATATGGGTAGAAGACCAGTCATGTTAGTGATTATATTGTACCCAGCCTGCAGTGTGCCTTGTTGATATGGGTATAAGACCAGTCATGTTAGTGATTATACTGTACCCAGCCTGCAGTGTGCCTTGTTGATATGGGTATAAGACCAGTCATGTTAGTGATTATACTGTACCCAGCCTGCAGTGTGCCTTGTTGATATGGGTAGAAGACCAGTCATGTTAGTGATTATACTGTACCCAGCCTGCAGTGTGCCTTGTTGATATGGGTAGAAGACCAGTCATGTTAGTGATTATACTGTACTCAGTCTGCAGTATGCCCTGTTGATATGGGTAGAAGACCAGTCATGTTAGTGATTATATTGTACCCAGCCTGCAGTGTGCCCTGTTGATATGGGTATAAGACCAGTCATGTTAGTGATTATACTGTACCCAACCTGCAGTGTGCCTTGTTGATATGGGTAGCAGACCAGTCATGTTAGTGATTATACTGTACCCAGCCTGCAGTGTGCCTTGTTGATATGGGTATAAGACCAGTCATGTTAGTGATTATACTGTACCCAGGCTGCAGTGTGCCTTGTTGATATGGGTAGCAGACCAGTCATGTTAGTTATTATACTGTACCCAGCCTGCAGTGTGCCTTGTTGATATGGGTAGCAGACCAGTCATGTTAGTGATTATACTGTACCCAGCCTGCAGTGTGCCTTGTTGATATGGGTAGCAGACCAGTCATGTTAGTGATTATACTGTACCCAGCCTGCAGTGTGCCTTGTTGATATGGGTAGCAGACCAGTCATGTTAGTGATTATACTGTACCCAACCTGCAGTGTGTCTTGTTGATATGGGTATAAGACCAGTCATGTTAGTGATTATACTGTACCCAGCCTGCAGTGTGTCTTGTTGATATGGGTATAAGACCAGTCATGTTAGTGATTATACTGTACCCAGCCTGCAGTGTGCCTTGTTGATATGGGTAGAAGACCAGTCATGTTAGTGATTATACTGTACCCAGCCTGCAGTGTGCCTTGTTGATATGGGTAGAAGACCAGTCATGTTAGTGATTATACTGTACCCAGCCTGCAGTGTGCCTTGTTGATATGGGTAGAAGACCAGTCATGTTAGTGATTATACTGTACTCAGTCTGCAGTATGCCCTGTTGATATGGGTAGAAGACCAGTCATGTTAGTGATTATATTGTACCCAGCCTGCAGTGTGCCTTGTTGATATGGGTATAAGACCAGTCATGTTAGTGATTATACTGTACTTAGCCTGCAGTGTGTCTTGTTGATATGGGTAGCAGACCAATCATGTTAGTGATTATACTGTACCCAGCCTGCAGTGTGCCCTGTTGATATGGGTAGCAGACCAGTCATGTTAGTGATTATACTGTACCCAGCCTGCAGTGTGCCTTATTGATATGGGTATAAGACCAGTCATGTTAGTGATTATACTGTACCCAGCCTGCAGTGTGCCCTGTTGATATGGGTAGCAGACCAGTCATGTTAGTGATTACACTGTACCCAGCCTGCAGTGTGCCCTGTTGATATGGGTAGAAGACCAGTCATGTTAGTGATTATACTGTACCCAGCCTGCAGTGTGCCCTGTTGATATGGGTAGCAGACCAGTCATGTTAGTGATTATACTGTACCCAGCCTGCAGTGTGCCCTGTTGATATGGGTATAAGACCAGTCATGTTAGTGATTATATTGTACCCAGCCTGCAGTGAGTCTTGTAGATATGGGTGTAAGACCAGTCATGTTACTGATTATACTGTACCCAGCCTGCAGTGTGCCCTGTTGATATGGGTATAAGACCAGTCATGTTAGTGATTATATTGTACCCAGCCTGCAGTGTGCCCTGTTGATATGGGTGTAAGACCAGTCATGTTACTGATTATACTGTACCCAGCCTGCAGTGTGCCCTGTTGATATGGGTATAAGACCAGTCATGTTAGTGATTATACTCTACTCAGCCTGCAGTGTGCCCTGTTGATATGGGTAGAAGACCAGTCATGTTAGTGATTATACTGTACTCAGCCTGCAGTATGCCCTGTTGATATGGGTAGCAGACCAGTCATGTTAGTGATTATACTGTACCCAGCCTGCAGTGTGCCTTGTTGATATGGGTATAAGACCAGTCATGTTAGTGATTATACTGTACCCAGCCTGCAGTGTGCCTTATTGATATGGGTAGCAGACCAGTCATGTTAGTGATTATACTGTACTCAGCCTGCAGTATGCCCTGTTGATATGGGTAGCAGACCAGTCATGTTAGTGATTATACTGTACCCAGCCTGCAGTGTGCCTTGTTGATATGGGTATAAGACCAGTCATGTTAGTGATTATACTGTACTTAGCCTGCAGTGTGTCTTGTTGATATGGGTAGCAGACCAATCATGTTAGTGATTATACTGTACCCAGCCTGCAGTGTGCCTTATTGATATGGGTATAAGACCAGTCATGTTAGTGATTATACTGTACCCAGCCTGCAGTGTGCCCTGTTGATATGGGTAGAAGATATCTCTGCTGGGTGGATTAGTTGCTACTAGGGAATACAGGATAATTGCTTTCATTGTACACTATGAAGAGTACAGTTATCTCAGCTACCCCTGTCAAGTCTTCCTGAACTGTTTACAAGGTGTTTGTGTCATGACACAGAGGGGAAATAATGACACTTCTAGATCTCTATCATACCACAGGAAGTTGCAAAAGGTGTCCATGCATTTAAACCCAGGAAACTTGTGAACAGGCAGTCTCCAGCCCCATGGATATTATACAACTTTTCAATATCATCCTGTAGTCCTTAAATATTTCTCCGGAGGTCTAGAAATAATATAACAAGGGAGAATTCTGTATAAACATATAAGCAAATTGTGAGTATGAGGAGAACGTCGTTTGCTTTTGGATAATATTTGTGCTTTGTCCCACGCTACCTGGATAGGCCAAAAGGTTTATGCAATTTGCAGCAGTATAAAAACTTATGTTACAGATTTAGCTTTTTGTCCTCAAAACTAAACACAAAAGCTAGCGGTGTTGAATGTCCCTTTAGAGCTACAAATGATGAGCAAATGCAAAGAAGTCAACTCGGGTTCTTCCTCTAAAATCAAATTACTAAAAGAAAAGAAATAAAATTGACCAAGATGTCCATATGTAAATGAACACTGGTGCCTTTTAGAGAAGGTTAGTTAGAAACCCACCTTCATTCTAAAGATCTCTTTCATGGAAAGGAGGAAAGCTTGGTGACTGCTACTTAGGAACATGAGACTAAACATGAACATTTTGCTAATTATTATTTAAATTCCATTTTCTTGGCTCATCCTAGTAGCACTTACAGTGAAAATGGTAAGTAGAATACAAAGGAAAGCAGATTTGCTGTAAAACATGTACGTTTTATTGTGAGCCCAGTACAGAACCTTGCTTAGGAGTAGCGACTTGGGAATTGAGGCTGTACTGAGGACATACACATTGGAAATGGGGCTGTACTAAAGGAAAGAAGGAATGCAGACTATATTATGTACACTGGGAATGAGGTTGTACTGAGGGAATGCACTGATGGAATGGGGACTGTACACAGGGAATTAGGCTGTACTGAGGGAATGCACTGATGGAATGGGGACTGTACACAGGGAATTAGGCTGTACTGAGGGAATGCACTGATGGAATGGGGACTGTACACAGGGAATTAGGCTGTACTGAGGGAATGCACTGATGGAATGGGGACTGTATGTAGATAATGAGGCTGTAGTCAGGGAATGCACTGATGGAATGGGGACTGTATGTAGATAATGAGGCTGTAGTCAGGGAATGCACTGATGGAATGGGGACTGTACACAGGGAATGAGGCTGTACTGAGGGAATGCACTGATGGAATGGGGACTGTACACAGGGAATTAGGCTGTACTGAGGGAATGCACTGATGGAATGGGGACTGTACACAGGGAATGAGGCTGTACTGAGGGAATGCACTGATGGAATGGGGACTGTACACAGGGAATGAGGCTGTACTGAGGGAATGCACTGATGGAATGGGGACTGTACACGGGGAATGAGGCTGTACTGAGGGAATGCACTGATGGAATGGGGACTGTACACAGGGAATGAGGCTGTACTGAGGGAATGCACTGATGGAATGGGGACTGTACACAGGGAATGAGGCTGTACTGAGGGAATGCACTGATGGAATGGGGACTGTACACAGGGAATTAGGCTGTACTGAGGGAATGCACTGATGGAATGGGGACTGTACACAGGGAATGAGGCTGTACTGAGGGAATGCACTGATGGAATGGGGACTGTACACAGGGAATTAGGCTGTACTGAGGGAATGCACTGATGGAATGGGGACTGTATGTAGATAATGAGGCTGTAGTCAGGGAATGCACTGATGGAATGGGGACTGTACACAGGGAATGAGGCTGTACTGAGGGAATGCACTGATGGAATGGGGACTGTACACGGGGAATGAGGCTGTACTGAGGGAATGCACTGATGGAATGGGGACTGTACACAGGGAATGAGGCTGTACTGAGGGAATGCACTGATGGAATGGGGACTGTACACAGGGAATGAGGCTGTACTGAGGGAATGCACTGATGGAATGGGGACTGTATGTAGATAATGAGGCTGTAGTCAGGGAATGCACTGATGGAATGGGGACTGTATGTAGATAATGAGGCTGTAGTCAGGGAATGCACTGATGGAATGGGGACTAGTACGTAGGGAATAAGTGTACTGAGGGAATGCACTGATGGAATGGGGACTGTATGCAGGGAATGAGGTTGTTCTGAGGAAATGTACTGATAGAATGGGGACTATATGTAGGGAATGAGGTTGTTCTGAAGGAATGCACTGAGGAAATGGGGACTGTACATAGGGAATGAGGCTGTACTCAGGTAATGCACTGATGGAATGTGGACTGTACGCAGGGAATGAGGCTGTACTAAGGGTATGCACTGATGGAATGGGGACTTGTACGTAGGGAATGAGGCTGTACTCAGGGAATGCATTGATGGAATGGGGACTTGTACGTAGGGAATAAGTGTACTGAGGGAATGCACTGATGGAATTGGGACTAGTACGTAGGGAATAAGGCCGAACTAAGGGTATACACTGATGGAATGGGGACTGTACACAGGGAATGAGGCTGTACTGAGGGAATGCACTGATGGAATGGGGACTGTACACAGGGAATGAGGCTGTACTGAGGGAATGCACTGATGGAATGGGGACTGTACACGGGGAATGAGGCTGTACTGAGGGAATGCACTGATGGAATGGGGACTGTACACAGGGAATGAGGCTGTACTGAGGGAATGCACTGATGGAATGGGGACTGTACACAGGGAATGAGGCTGTACTGAGGGAATGCACTGATGGAATGGGGACTGTACACAGGGAATGAGGCTGTACTGAGGGAATGCACTGATGGAATGGGGACTGTATGTAGATAATGAGGCTGTAGTCAGGGAATGCACTGATGGAATGGGGACTGTATGTAGATAATGAGGCTGTAGTCAGGGAATGCACTGATGGAATGGGGACTGTACACAGGGAATGAGGCTGTACTGAGGGAATGCACTGATGGAATGGGGACTGTACACAGGGAATGAGGCTGTACTGAGGGAATGCACTGATGGAATGGGGACTGTACACAGGGAATGAGGCTGTACTGAGGGAATGCACTGATGGAATGGGGACTGTACACAGGGAATGAGTCTGTACTGAGGGAATGCACTGATGGAATGGGGACTGTATGTAGATAATGAGGCTGTAGTCAGGGAATGCACTGATGGAATGGGGACTGTATGTAGATAATGAGGCTGTAATCAGGGAATGCACTGATGGAATG
The DNA here is from genome assembly GCF_027579735.1 of Bombina bombina. Taxonomy (NCBI): domain Eukaryota; kingdom Metazoa; phylum Chordata; class Amphibia; order Anura; family Bombinatoridae; genus Bombina; species Bombina bombina. The sequence continues at coordinate 1,226,149,435 of NC_069502.1, forward strand.
GGGACTGTATGTAGATAATGAGGCTGTAGTCAGGGAATGCACTGATGGAATGGGGACTAGTATGTAGGGAATAAGTGTACTGAGGGAATGCACTGATGGAATGGGGACTGTATGCAGGGAATGAGGTTGTTCTGAGGAAATGTACTGATAGAATGGGGACTATATGTAGGGAATGAGGTTGTTCTGAAGGAATGCACTGAGGAAATGGGGACTGTACATAGGGAATGAGGCTGTACTGAGGGAATGCACTGATGGAATGGGGACTGTACACAGGGAATGAGGCTGTACTAAGGGTATGCACTGATGGAATGGGGACTTGTACGTAGGGAATGAGGCTGTACTCAGGGAATGCATTGATGGAATGGGGACTTGTACGTAGGGAATAAGTGTACTGAGGGAATGCACTGATGGAATTGGGACTAGTACATAGGGAATAAGGCCGAACTAAGGGTATACACTGATGGAATGGGGACTTGTACGTAGGGAATGATGCTGCACTTAGGGAATGCACTGATGGAATGGGGACTAGTACGTAAGGAATGAGGCTGTACTCAGGAAATGCACTGATAGAATGGGGACTAGTAAGTAGGGAATGAGGCTTTACTCAGGGAATGCACTAATGGAATAGGTACTGTATGCAGGGAATGAGGCTGTACTAAGGGAATGGACAGGTGGACTGCGGAATGTACTTAGGTAATGAGGCTCTACTCAGGGAATGCACTGATGGAATGGGAACGAGTACGTAGGGAATGAGGCTGTACTCAGGGAATGTACTGATGGAATGGGGACTGTATGCATGTACACATGGAATGAGGTTGTATTGAGGGAATGCACTGACGGAATGGGGACTGTACACATTTACACTGGGTATGAGGTTGTACTGAGGGAATGGGGACTGTACTCAGGGAATGAGGCTGTACTAAGGGAATGTACTGATAGAATGTGGACTGTACGCAGGGAATAAGGTTGTACCGAGGGACTGTACTGATGGAATGGGGTCTTTACGTAGGGAATGAGGTTGTACTGAGGGAATACACTGATGGTATGGACACTGTATGCAGGGAATGAGGTTGTACTAAGGAAATTCACTGATGGAATGGGGACTGTAGGTAGGGAATGAGGTTTTACTAAGGGAATGCACTGATAAAATGGGGCTGTACGTAGGGAATGAGGTTGTACTGAGGGAATTCACTGATGGAATGGGGACTGTACGTAGGGAATGAGGTTGTTCTGAGGGAATGCACTGATGGAATGGGGAATGTACACAGGGAATGAGGTTGTACTGAAGGAATGCACTGATGGAATGGGGACTGTACGTAGGGAATGAGGCTGTACTCAGGGAATGCATTGATGGAATGGGGACTTGTACGTAGGGAATAAGTGTACTGAGGGAATGCACTGATGGAATTGGGACTAGTATGTAGGGAATAAGGCTGAACTAAGGGTATACACTGATGGAATGGGGACTTGTACGTAGGGAATGATGCTGTACTTAGGGAATGCACTGATGGAATGGGGACTAGTACGTAAGGAATGAGGCTGTACTCAGGAAATGCACAGATAGAATGGGGACTAGTACGTAGGGAATGAGGCTGTACTCAGGGAATGCACTAATGGAATAGGTACTGTATGCAGGGAATGAGGCTGTACTAAGGGAATGGACTTGTGGACTGCGGAATGTACTTAGGTAATGAGGCTGTACTCAGGGAATGCACTGATGGAATGGGAACTAGTACGTAGGGAATGAGGCTGTACTCAGGGAATGTACTGATGGAATGGGGACTGTATGCATGTACACATGGAATGAGGTTGTATTGAGGGAATGCACTGACGGAATGGGGACTGTACGCATTTACACTGGGTATGAGGTTGTACTGAGGGAATGAGGACTGTACTCAGGGAATGAGGCTGTACTAAGGGAATGTACTGATAGAATGTGGACTGTATGCAGGGAATGAGGTTGTACCGAGGGACTGTACTGATGGAATGGGGTCTGTACATAGGGAATGAGGTTGTACTGAGGGAATACACTGATGGAATGGACACTGTATGCAGGGAATGAGGTTGTACTAAGGAAATTCACTGATGGAATGGGGACTGTAGGTAGGGAATGAGGCTTTACTAAGGGAATGCACTGATAAAATGGGGCTGTACGTAGGGAATGAGGTTGTACTGAGGGAATTCACTGATGGAATGGGGACTGTACGTAGGTAATGAGGTTGTACTGAGGGAATGCACTGATGGAATGGGGAATGTACACAGGGAATGAGGTTGTACTGAAGGAATGCACTGATGGAATGGGGACTGTACGTTGGGAATGAGGCTGTACTCAGGGAATGCACTGATGGAATGGGGACTTGTACATAGGGAATAAGTCTGTACTCAGGGAATGCACTGATGGAATGGGGACTTGTACGTAGGGAATAAGTGTACTGAGGGAATGCACTGATGGAATGGGGACTGTATATAGGGAATGAGGTTGTACTGAAGGAATGCACTGAGGAAATGGGGACTTACGTAGGGAATGAGGCTGTACTAAGGGAATGCACTGATGGAATGTGGACTGTACGCAGGGAATGAGGCTGTACTAAGGGTATGCACTGATGGAATGGGGAATGAGGTTGTACTGAAGGAATGCACTGATTGAATGGGGACTGCACGCAGGGAATGAGGTTGTACTGAGGGAATATACTGATGGAATGTGGACTTTACGCAGGGAATGAGGCTGTACTGAGGGAATATACTGATGGAATGTGGACTTTATGCAGTAAATCAGGTTGTAATGAGGGAAGGTACTGATAGAATGTGGACTAGTACGTAGGGAATGAGGCTGTACGCAGGGAATGAGGTTGTACTAAGGAAATGCACTGATTGAATGGAGACTTTACGCAGGGAATGAGGCTCTACTGAGAGAATGCACTGATGGAATGGGAACTGTACGCAGGGAATGAGGTTGTACTGAGGGAATATACTGATGGAATGTGGAATTTACGCATGGAATGAGGTTGCATTGAGGGAATGTACTGATAGAATGGGGACTAGTACGTAGGGAATGAGGCTTTACTAAGGGAATGCACTGATGGAATGGGGACTAGTACGTAGGGAATGAGGTTGTACTGAGAGAATGCACTGGTGAAATGGGGGCTGCATGCAGTGAATGAGGTTGTACTGAGGGAATGGGGACTGTACGTAGGGAATGAGGTTGTAATAAGGAAATACACTGATGGAATGGGGTCTGTATGCAAGGAATGAGGTTGTGCTGTGGGAATGTGGACTGTACTTAGGGAATGTGGACTGTACGCAGGGAATGAGGTTGTGCTAAGGAAATGTACTGATAGAATGGGGACTAGTACTTAGGTAATGAGGATGTACTAAGGGAATGCACTGATAGAATGGGGACTGTCTGCAGGGAATGAGGTTTTACTGAGGGAATGCACTAATGGAATGGGGACTTACGTAGGGAATGAAAATACACTGATGGAATGGGGTCTGTATGCAGGGAATGAGGTTGTACTGAGAGAATGCACTGATGGAATGTGGCTGTACTAAGGGAATGCACTGAGGGAATGGGGACTGTATGCAGGGAATGAGGTTGTACTGAGAGAATGCACTGATGGAATGTGGCTGTACTAAGGGAATGCACTGAGGGAATGGGGACTGTATGCAGGGAATGAGGTTGTACTGAGAGAATGCACTGATGGAATGTGGCTGTACTAAGGGAATACACTGAGGGAATGGGGACTGTATGCAGGGAATGAGGTTGTGCTGAAGAAATGTACTGATAGAATGGGGACTGTATGCAGGGAATGAGGCTGTACTAAGGGAATACACTGATAGAATGGGGACTAGTACGTAGGTAATGAGGCTGTACTAAGGGAATGCACTGATGGAATGGGGGCTGTATGCAGGGAAGGTGGTTGTACTGAGGGAATAAACTGATGGAATTTATACTGGGAATGAGGTTGTACTGAGGGAATGCACTGATGGAATGTGGACTGTACGCAGGGAATGAGGTTGTACTGAGGGAATGCACTGATGGAATGTGGACTGTACGCAGGGAATGAGGTTGTACTAAGGGAATGCACTGATGGAATGGGGACTGTACATGGGGAATGAGGTTGTACTAAGGGAATACACTGATGGAATGTGGGTTGTACGCAGGGAATGAGGCTGTACTTAGGGAATGTGCTGATGGAATGAGGTTGTACTGAGGGAATATACTGATAGAATGTGGACTTTACGCAGGGAATGAGGTTGTACGAAGGGAATGTGCTGATAGAATGGGGACTAGTACGTAGGTAATGAAGCTGTACTAAGGGAATGCACTCATGGAATAGGGACTGTACGCAGGGAATGTACACTGGGATTTGGGAACTGTTGGGGTAACATACGCTTTTGTGTGCTGTGGACTTTTTACTGAAATGGAGGTGTGCACTGGGAATCTTCACTATACTGTGTGACGGTACTGATTATTCTTGCTATAGAAGGTGACTTCTCAGGGACTGTGTACTGAAATTTTGAATTATACTAAATCATGTGACTGGGATGTTTAAAGGTAAAACAGATTGAGATTTGGTAAATGAGAAGAACACATTAATCAATGTCACTCTTTCTTCTTCTTTTTTAGGTCCTGGTCCTCATAGAGTTCTACTGACCTCTGGCCTGGGGGACAGTCTCCTCGCAGAGACAGAAATGTAATGCCCACAACCTTATACCACTCGACCACCATTGTACATGCACCTACATTATGTAATGGCCTGAGAGCAGGCACTGAGCTGTGAGCAGCCAGGAGAACTTCTACGCCACAGTATCGGCTCTGCAGCTGCTATGAAGGCGAGGGAGGGGGGATGGGCACAACTATATTTTTTTTATCGCAGAGTATTTGTTCATAAGGCAGCAATGCAATATGTTAATCTTTTTGGTGCCTGAGGAGATCTTGTTACAAACAATACATTTGCACACATACAATTATTTTTTTTAATTATAGATAAAGTCTATTTATTAAAATAATATGAAGATGAGAAAGATATAAGAGAAAATGTACCTGGGATTCCTTGCACACGTTACTCATTAGTTGTGTAGTAAACAGACCATTAACCTAAGACTAGTTACTATAGATAGAGAAATTGAGGATGTAAGCACTTTTACTGTAGAATCCATGGAGTCAGATATAGAAGCCCTGGCCTTTTACTGAAGCATTTGCTTGTGACAGTAACCAATGGAATACAGGGTTAATTAAGGTCTTATAACTGTCCCCCCTTACCTCTTTGCATAAGGATTTTGTTAGACACAAGCACTAAATCATTGAGGCAGATATCTGTTTCTTTGAGATATACAATCTGTTTACTAACTTCTCCCTATGAAATGATGGGACAGCACAAGATTAATCCCGTCCCAAAGATAGGAAATGTCCATGTGACACAGGGTAATAACCAGGAGGTACCATATAGTCATAGCTCCACACCAAAAGTACTGGAAGCGCACTCTGCTCGCCACTGCTGGGGTTATACCTTGTTACAGGGAGGGACCTGGTACCCATAATTAATGACACAGACCATTAATGCCGTGCACGCATGCTAATCTCCCAGTCACTTTACACTGGAGATCTTGAAGTCACTGTAAAGAGCACAATCAGCTCAATAAAGTTTTTCTTAAACAGTTTTGACTCTTGTGGGTTACTGACTAACACAACATCTGTTTATCACTTAAAGGGACAGTCAAGTATAAATGAAACTTTCATTATTCAGATAGGACTTTTAATTTTAATTGACTTTCCAATTTACTTTTATCATCAAATTTGCTTTTTTCTCTTGGTATTCTTAGTTTAAACTAAACCTAGGTAGGCTCATATGCTAATTTCTAAGCCTTTGATGGATGCCTCTTATCACATGCTTTTTAAATCTCTTTTCAACACAAAGAGACAGAAAGTACATGTGGACCATATAGATAACACTGTGTTCAGGCACAGAAAGTTATTTAAGATCTAGCACAATACAATGCTACATTTTAGACAATAGATAATAAACAGTCACAGTCATGTGATCAGGGGGCTGGAAGAAGGTTCCTAGATACAAGTTAATCACAAAGGTAAAAAGTACATTAATATAACTGTGTTGGTTATGCAAAACTGGGGAATCAGTAATAAAGGGATTATCTATCTTTTAAAACAATAACAATTCTATGGTTGACTGTCCCTTTAAGGGACTGGAACAGGTTTAGTAATCAGTCTGTGAGTGTTTATGAGAGCAAATGCACATACTGAAAGAAAAGTAGGCAGTTCCCATAATACCTCTCCTATAAAAAACATAATTTATGCTTACCTGATAAATTTATTTCTCTTGTAGTGTCTCCAGTCCACGGATCATCCATTACTTGTGGGATATTCTCCTTCCCAACAGGAAGTTGCAAGAGGATCACCCACAGCAGAGCTGCTATATAGCTCCTCCCCTAACTGCCATATCCAGTCATTCGACCGAAACAAGCCGAGAAAGGAGAAATCATAGGGTGCAGTGGTGACTGAAGTTTAATTAAAATTTAGACCTGCCTTAAAAGGACAGGGCGGGCCGTGGACTGGATACACTACAAGAGAAATAAATTTGTCAGGTAAGCATAAATTATGTTTCTCTTGTTAAGTGTATCCAGTCCACGGATCATCCATTACTTATGGGATATATTCTCCTTCCCAACAGGAAGTTGCAAGAGTCCACCCACAGCAAAGCTGCTATATAGCTCCTCCCCTAACTGCCATTACCAGTCATTCTCTTGCAAGTCTCAACATAGATAGGAGGTCGTGAGAGTCTGTGGTTTTTTATACTTAGTTTATTTCTTCAATCAAAAGTTTGTTATTTTTAAATGGCACCGGAGTGTGCTGTTTATCTCAGGCAGTATTTGGAAGAAGAATCTGCCTGCGTTTTTTCTATGATCTTAGCAGACGTAACTAAGATCCAGTTGCTGTTCTCACACATTCTGAGGAGTAAGGTACTTCAGAGGGGGAATGGCGTGCAGGTTTTCCTGCAAATAAGGTATGTGCAGTAAAATATTTTTCTAAGGAATGGAATTGACTAAGAAAATACTGCTGATACCGAAGTAATGTAAGTACAGCCTTTAAATGCAGTGAAAGCGACTGGTACCAGGCTGATTGATAGAGATATATGCTAAGGTATGTGCAGTAATATATTTTTCTAAGGAATGGAATTGACTAAGAAAATACTGCTGATACCGAAGTAATGTAAGTAAAGCCTTAAATGCAGTGATAGCGACTGGATCAGGCTTATTAATAGACATACATACTCTTATAAGAATGTGTTTTAAAACGTTTGCTGGCATGTTTAATCGTTTTTTAACATATGTTTGGTGATAAAACTTATTGGGGCCTAATTTTTCCACATGGCTGGCTTAAATTTTGCATAGAAACAGTTATAGGGAAGGTAATCCACAGCTCAGCTGTGGCAGTTTTGTTGTGTCTGTTTAAAAAAAATGTCGTTTTTTTTTTTTTTTTTTTTTTTTTTTATCTGTTTTTTGCATTAAGGGGTTAATCATCTATTTGCAAGTGGGTGCAATGCTCTGTTACCTTATTACATGTACTGTAAAAATTTCATTTGATTTACTGCCTTATTTCACTGTTTTTCAAATTTTGACAAAATTTGTTTCTCTTAAAGGCACAGTAACGTTTGTTATATTTGCTTGTTAACTTGATTTAAAGTGTTTTCCAAGCTTACTAGTCTCTTTATTAGTTCTAACATGTCTAACATAGAGGAGGCTCTGTGTTTATTATGTTTAAAGCCATGGTGGAACCCCATTTTAGAATGTGTACCAGATGTACTGATTTCATGTTAAACAATAAAGATCATTTTTTGTATTTAAAAACATTATCACCAGAGGATTCTGTCGAGGGGGAAGTTATGCCGACTAACTCTCCCCACGTGTCAGACCCTTTGACTCCCGCTTTAGGGACTCACGCTCAAATGGCGCCAAGTACATCAAGGGCACCCATAGCGTTTATTTTACCAGAGGATTCTGTCGAGGGGGAAGTTATGCCGACTAACTCTCCCCACGTGTCAGACCCTTTGACTCCCGCTCCAGGGACTCACGCTCAAATGGCGCCAAGTATATCAATGGCGCCCATAGCGTTTATTTTACAAGACATGGCAAAGGTTGTGTATAATACACTGGCAGCAGTATTAGTCAGACTACCTGAAATTAAAGGAAAGCAAAACAGCTCTGGGGGTAGATACAGAGCATACAGACGCTTTAAGAACCATGTCTGATACTACCTCACAATATGCTTAGTCTGTGGGTGATATTTGTGACTCAGGGAAGATGATTTAACCTGATTCTGATATTTCTACATTTAAAATTTATGCTTGAGAACCTCCACTTGTTGCTCAGGGAGGCTTTAGCTGCTCTGAATGAATGTGTACAATCGCAGTGCCAGAGAAATTGTGTAGACTGGATAAATAATATGCAGTGCCGGTGTGTACTTATGTTTTTCCAATACCTAAAGAGGTTTAATAAAATTTTTCATAAGGAATGGGATAGACCAGGTGTGCCGTTCTCTTCCCCTCCTATTTTTTAGAAGAATGTTTTCTAATAGTTGCCACCACACGGGACTTATGGCAGACAGTTCCTAAGGTGGAGAGAAGAGTTTCTACTCTAGCTAAGCGTACCACTACCTCTGGCGAGGACTGTTGTGCTTTTTTAGATCCAATGGATAAAAAATGTTTATTCAACAAGGTTTTATCCTGCAGCCCCTTGCACGCATTGCTCCTGTCACTGCTGCTGCGGCGTTCTGGTTTGAGTCTCTTGATGAGGCTTTACAGGCTCCATTGGATGAATATATTTGACAAGCTTAGAGCACTTAAGCTAGCCAATTCCTTTGTTTTCTGATGCCTTTGTTCCTTTGACTAGACTAACGGCTAAGAATTCTGTTTTTTACTATACTGGCGCGCAGAGCGCTATGGCTTATATCATGGTCAGCTGTCGTGACTTTAATAAATAAGCTACTTAACTTCCCTTCAAGGGGCAGACCCTATTCAGGCCTAGTTTGAAGGAGATTATTACTTATATCACTGGAGGAAAAGATCATGCCCTTCCTCAGGACAGGTCCAAATCAAGGGACAAAAAAGGCCTAATTTTCGTGCCTTTCGAAAATTCAAGGCAGGTGTGGCATCAACTTCCTCTAAGGCAAAATAAGAGGGAACTTTTGCTCAGTCCAAGGCGGTCTGGAGACAACCGGACCTGGAACAAAGATAAGCAGGTCAAGGAGCCTGCTGCTGCCTCTAAAACAGCATGAGGAACGGACCCCTATCTGGTAACGGATCCTATAGGGGGCAGACTTCATTCTTCGCCCAGGCGTGGGCAAGAGATGCCCAGGATCCCTGGGCATTGGAAATTATACCCCAGAGATATCTTCTGGATTTCAAAGCTTTCCCCCCCAAAAAAGGGGAGTTTTTGCCTTTCACATTTATCTGCAAACCAGATAAAGAAAGAGACATTCTTGCATTGTGTACGTGACCCATTCAGTTCCAATAGAGGAACAGGGACACAGTTTTCCTCAAATCGGTTTGTGGTTCCCAAGGAAAGGAAACCTTCAGACCTATTTTGGATCTAAAAGATCTTAAACAAATTCTTTAGAATTCTATCATTTAAGATGGAAACTATTCGTACCATCTTAACTATGATCCAGGAGAGTCAATAGAGGACTACAATGGATTTGAAGGATGCTTATCCTCACATTACGATGCATAAAGATCACCATCGGTTTTTCAGGTTTGCCTTTCTAGACAGGCATTACCAGTTTGTAGCTCTTTCCTTTGGGTTAACTACAGCCCCTAGAATCTTTATGGAGGTTCTGGGGTCACTTTGGCGGTCCTTAGGCCGCGGGGCATAGAAGTGGCCCCTTATTTAGACGACATCCTGATACAGGCGTCAAACATCCAAGTTGCCAAGTCTCATACAGACGTAGTACTGGCATTTCTGAGATCGCATGGGTGGAAAGTGAACAAGGAAAGAGTTCTCTATCCCCAATATCAAGGGTTTCCCTCCTAGGGATTCTGATAGATTTTGTAGAAATTAAAATTTACCTGACGGAGTCCAGGTTGTCAAAGTTTCTAAATTTCTGCCGTGTTCTTCATTCCATCCGCGCCCTTTGGTGGCTCAGTACATGAATGTAATCGGCTTAATGGTAGCGGCAAGGGACATAGTACCGTTTGCACGCCTACATTTCAGACCACTGCAACTATGCATGCTCAGCCAGAGGAACAGGGATTACACAGATTTGTTCTCCTGTTAAATCCGGACCAAGAAACCAGAGATTCTCTTCTCTGGTGACTATCTCGGTTCCATCTGTCCAAGGGTATGACCTTCCGCAGGTCAGATGGGACAATTGTTACAACAGATGCCAGCCTTTTAGGTTGGGATACAGTCTGGAACTCCCTGAAGGCTCAGGGATAGTGGACTCAGGAGGAGACCCTCCTTCTAATGAATATTCTGGAACTGGGAGCGATATTCCATGCTCTTCAGACTTGGCCTCAGTTAGCAACTCTGAGGTACATCATATTTCAGTCGGACAATATCACGACTGTGGCTTACATCAACCATCAAGGGGGAACAGAAGTTCCCTAGCAATGTTAGAAGTCTTAAAATAATTCACTGGACAGAGACTCACTCTTGTCTAAAAGCTATCCCTATCCCAGGTGTTGAGAACTGGGAGGCAGATTTTCTAAGTCGTCAGACTTTTCATCCGGGGGAGTGGGAATTCCCTCCGGAGGGGTTTGCACAAGATCAAGCAGGAGAGTGCTTTGGTGCTTTTGACAGCGCCTGCGTGGCCACGCAGGACCTGGTATGCAGATCTGGTGGACATGTCATCCTTTCCACCACGGTCTCTGCTTCTGAGACAGGACCCTCTACCTCAGGGTCTTTTCAACCATCTAAATATAACTAATCTGAGATGGACTGCCTGGAGACAGAACGCTTGATGTTATCAAAGCATGGCTTCTCCGAGTCAGTAATTGATACCTTAATACAGGCATAAAAGCCTGTCTCTAGGAAAATTTAACATAAGATATGGTGTAAATATCTTATTGTTATGAATCCAAGGGTTACTCATGGAGTAAAGTCTGGATTCCCAGGATATTATCTTTTCTCCAAGATGATTTTGAGAAAAGGGTTGTCAGCTAGTTCTTTAAAAGGACAGATTTCTACTCTGTCTATTCTTTTGCACAAGCGTCTGGCAGGTATTCTAGACGTTCAGGCATTTGGTCAGGCTTTGGTTAGAACCAAGCCTGTGGTTAAAAATGTTGCTCCGCCATGGAGCTTAAAGCTGGTTCTTAAGGTTTTTCAAGGAGTTCCATTTGAACCTTTTCATTCCATAGATATCAAACTTCTATCTTGGAAAGTTCCTTTTTGGTAGCTATTTCCTCGGCTCATAGAGTCTCCGAGTTATCTGCGTTGCAATGTGATTCTCCTTATCTGGTTCTCCGTACGGATAAGGTAGTCCTGTGTACCAACCTGGGTTTTTACCTAAGGTGGTATCTAACAAGAATATCACTCAAGAGATTGTTGTTCCATTCTTGTATCCTAATCCTTCTTCAAAGAAGGAACGTCTATTACACAATTTGGACGTGGTTCGTGTTTTAAAGTTTTACTTACAAGCTACTACAGATTTTCATCAAACATTCACCTTGTTTGTTGTCTATTCTGGACAGAGGAGAGGTCAAAGGACTTCAGCAACCTCTCTGTCTTTTTGGTTAAAAAGCATAATTCATTTAGCTTATGAGACTGCTGGACAGCAGCCTCCTGAAGGGATTACAGCTCATTCTACTAGAGCTGTGGTTTTCACTTGGGCCTTTTTTAAATGTGGCTTCTGTTGAACAGATTACAAGACGGAGTCTTGGTCTGCGTTTCATACTTTTTCAAATTTAACAAATTTGATACCTTGCTTCTTCGGAGGCTATTTTTGGGAGAAAGGGTTTTTTACAGGCAGTGGTAACTTCCGTTTAAGTACCTGCCTTGTCCCTCCCATCATCCGTGTACTTTAGCTTTGGTATTGGTATCCCATAAGTAATGGATGATCCGTGGACTGGATACACTTAACAAGAGAAAACATAATTTATGCTTACCTGATAAATTTATTTCTCTTGTAGTGTATCCAGTCCACGGCCCGCCCTGTCACTTTAAGGCAGGTAATTTTTCCATTAAACTACAGTCACCACTGCACCCTATGGTTTTCCTTTCTCTGCATGTTTTCGGTCGAATGACTGGTAATGGCAGTTAGGGGAGGAGCTATATAACAGCTTTGCTGTGGGTGGACTCTTGCAACTTCCTGTTGAGAAGGAGAATATATCCCATAAGTAATGGATGATCCGTGGACTGGATACACTACAAGAGAAATAAATTTATCAGGTAAGCATAAATTATGTTTTCTCCAACATTGGTGTGTCCGGTCCACGGCGTCATCCTTACTTGTGGGAATATCTCTTCCCCAACAGGAAATGGCAAAGAGTCCCAGCAAAGCTGGCCATATAGTCCCTCCTAGGCTCCGCCCACCCCAGTCATTCTCTTTGCCGTTGCACAGGCAACATCTCCACGGAGATGGTTAAGAGTATGTGGTGTTTAAATGTAGTTTTTTTTTTTTTTTTATTCTACTATCAAGAGTTTGTTATTTTAAAATAGTGCTGGTATGTACTATTTACTCTGAAACAGAAAAGGATGAAGATTTCTGTTTGTGAGAGGAAGATGATTTTAGCAGACCGTAACTAAAATCGATTGCTGTTTCCACATAGGACTGTTGAGATGAAGTAACTTCAGTTGAGGGAAACAGTTAGCAGACTTTTCTGCTTAAGGTATGACTAGCCATATTTCTAACAAGACTGTGTAATGCTGGAAGGCTGTCATTTCCCCTCATGGGGACCGGTAAGCCATTTTCTTAGTTTCAAACAGAATAAAGGGCTTAATATGGGCTATAAAACTGGTAGACACTTTTATGGGCTAAATCGATTGCTTTATTTGGACATTTTATACATGTTAATGCTGATAATTCACACTTATAAACTTGGGGAACGTTGTTTAACGTCAGGCACTATGTTAGACACCTTTTCCAGTCAGGAAGGGCCTTCCCAGTTGTAGGCTGAGCCTCATTTTCGCGCCATTTCTGCGCAGTTGTTTTTGAGAGCAAGACATGCAGATGCATGTGTGAGGACCTGAAAATAGTTGGAAAAGTTTCTAGAAGGCGTCATTTGGTATCGTATTCCCCTCTGGGCTTGGTTAGGTCACAGCAAAGACTGTAGCTGGGACTGTATAGGGTTTAATTTTGTAAACGGCTCCGGTTCCGTTATTTTAAGGGTTAAAGCTTTGAAAATTGGTATGCAATACTTTTAATGCTTTAAGACACTGTGGTGAAATTTTGGTAATTTTTTAACAATTCCTTCATACTTTTTCACATATTCAGTAATAAAGTGTACTCTGTTTTAAATTTAAAGTGACAGTAACGGTTTTGTTTTAAAACGGTTTTTGTGCTTTATTGACAAGTTTAAGCCTGTTTAACATGTCTGTGCCTTCGGAAAAGCTATGTTCTATATGTATGAAAGCCAATGTGTCTCCCCATTCAAAATTGTGTGATAATTGTGCCATAGCGTCCAAACAAAGTAAGGACAGTACTGCCACAGATAATGAAATTGCCCAAGATGATTCCTCAGATGAGGGGAGTAGACATGATACTACATCATCTCCTACTGTGTCTACACCAGTTTTGCCCACGCAGGAGGCCCCTAGTACATCTAGCGCGCCAATGCTTATTACCATGCAACAATTGACGGCTGTAATGGATATCTCCATAGCAAATATTTTATCCAAAATGCCTGCATATCAGAGAAAGCGCGATTGCTCTGTTTTAAACACTGAAGAGCAGGAGGGCGCTGATGATAATTGTTCTGTCATACCCTCACACCAATCTGAAGTGGCCATGAGGGAGGTTTTGTCAGATGGGGAAATTTCAGATTCAGGAAAAATTTCTCAACAAGCTGAACCTGATGTTGTGACATTTAAATTTAAATTAGAACATCTCCGCGCACTGCTTAAGGAGGTGTTATCTACTCTGGATGATTGTGACAACTTGGTCATTCCAGAGAAATTATGCAAGATGGACAAGTTTCTAGAGGTTCCGGTGCACCCCGACGCTTTTCCTATACCCAAGCGGGTGGCGGACATAGTGAATAAGGAGTGGGAGAAGCCCGGCATACCTTTTGTTCCCCCCCCCCTATATTTAAGAAATTATTTCCTATGGTCGACCCCAGAAAGGACTTATGGCAGACAGTCCCTAAGGTCGAGGGGGCAGTTTCTACTCTAAACAAGCGAACTACTATTCCTAGCGAGGATAGTTGTGCTTTCAAAGATCCTATGGATAAAAAATTGGAAGGTTTGCTTAAAAAGATTTTTGTACAGCAAGGTTACCTTCTACAACCCATTTCGTGCATTGTTCCTGTCACTACAGCAGCGTGGTTCTGGTTCGAGGAACTAGAAAAGTCGCTCAGTAGAGAGACTCCATATGAGGAGGTTATGGACAGAGTTCACGCACTTAAGTTGGCTAACTCCTTTATTTTGGATGCCGCTTTGCAATTAGCCAGATTAGCGGCGAAAAATTCAGGGTTTGCAATTGTGGCGCGCAGAGCGCTTTGGCTAAAGTCTTGGTCAGCGGATGTATCATCCAAGACAAAATTGCTTAACATCCCTTTCAAAGGTAAAACTCTCTTTGGGCCAGAATTGAAAGAGATTGTCTCAGACATCACTGGGGGAAAGGGCCACGCCCTTCCATAAGATAGGCCTTTCAAGGCCAAGAATAAGTCTAATTTTCGTTCCTTTCGCAATTTCAGGAACGGACCGGCCTCTAATTCTGCATCCTCTAAGCAAGAGGGTAATGCCTCACAGCCCAAACCAGCCTGGAAACCTATGCAAGGCTGGAACAAGGGTAAGCAGGCCAAAAAGCCTGCTGCTGCTAACAAAACAGCATGAAGGAGTAGCCCCCGATCCGGGACCGGATCTAGTAGGGGGCAGACTCTCTCTCTTTGCTCAGGCTTGGGCAAGAGATGTTCAGGATCCCTGGGCACTAGAAATAGTTTCTCAGGGTTATCTTCTGGAATTCAGGGAACTACCCCCAAGGATGAAGGTTCCACATGTCTCACTTATCTTCAAACCAAATAAGGAGACAGGCATTCTTACATTGTGTAGAAGACCTGTTAAAGATGGGAGTAATACACCCTGTTCCAAGGACGGAACAAGGAATGGGATTTTACTCAAATCTGTTCGTAGTTCCCAAAAAAGAGGGAACCTTCAGACCAATTCTGGATTTAAAGATCCTAAACAAATTTCTCAGGGTACCATCGTTCAAAATGGAAACCATTCGAACGATTCTACCCACTATCCAGGAAGGTCAATTTATGACTACCGTGGATCTATAGGATGCGTACCTACATATTCCTATCCACATAGAACATCATCAGTTCCTAAGGTTCGCCTTTCTGGACAAACATTACCAGTTTGTGGCCCTCCCATTCGGGTTAGCCACTGCTCCAAGGATTTTCACAAAGGTACTCGGGTCCCTTCTAGCGGTTTTAAGACCGAGGGGCATTGCAGTAGTACCGTACTTGGACGACATTCTAATACAAGCGTCGTCCCTTTCAAAAGCAAAGGCTCATACAGACATCGTTCTGGCCTTTCTCAGATCTCACGGATGGAAGGTGAACATAGAAAAAAGTTCTCTGTCTCCGTCAACGAGAGTTCCCTTCTTGGGAACAATAATAGATTCCTTAGAAATGAGGATTTTTCTGACAGATGTCAGAAAGTCAAAACTTCTAAGCGCTTGTCAAGTTCTTCACTCTGTTCCACGTCCTTCCATAGCTCAGTGCATGGAAGTAGTAGGGTTGATGGTTGCAGCAATGGATATAGTTCCTTTTGCGCAAATTCATCTAAGACAATTACAACTGTGCATGCTCAAACAGTGGAATGGGGACTATACAGACTTGTCTCCAGTGATTCAAGTAGATCAGAAGACCAGAGATTCACTTCGTTGGTGGCTGACCCTGGACCATCTATCCCAGGGAATGAGCTTCCGCAGACCAGAGTGGGTCATTGTCACGACCGACGCCAGCCTAGTGGGCTGGGGCGCGGTCTGGGAACCCCTGAAAGCTCAGGGACTATGGTCTCGGGAAGAGTCTCTTCTCCCGATGAACATTCTAGAACTGAGAGCGATATTCAATGCTCTCAGGGCTTGGCCTCAGCTTGCAAAGGCCAGATTCATAAGATTCCAATCAGACAACATGACGACTGTTGCGTATATCAATCATCAGGGGGGAACAAGGAGTTCCCTAGCGATGAAAGGAGTGACCAAAATAATACAATGGGCGGAGGATCACTCCTGCCATCTATCTGCGATCCACATCCCAGGTGTGGAAAACTGGGAAGCGGATTATCTGAGTCGTCAGACATTCCATCCGGGGGAGTGGGAACTCCACCCGGAGATCTTTGCCCAATTGACTCAATTATGGGGCATTCCAGACATGGATCTGATGGCGTCTCGTCAGAACTTCAAGGTTCCTTGCTACGGGTCCAGATCCAGGGATCCCAAGGTGACTCTAGTGGATGCACTAGTAGCACCTTGGACCTTCAACCTAGCTTATGTGTTTCCACCGTTTCCTCTCATTCCCAGGCTGGTAGCCAGGATCAAACAGGAGAGGGCCTCGGTGATCTTGATAGCTCCTGCGTGGCCACGCAGGACTTGGTATGCAGACCTGGTGAATATGTCATCGGTTCCACCATGGAAGCTACCTTTGAGACAGGACCTTCTTGTTCAGGGTCCATTCGAACATCCAAATCTGGTCTCCCTCCAGCTGACGGTTTGGAGATTGAACGCTTGATTCTATCAAAGCGTGGGTTTTCAGATTCTGTGATAGATACTCTGGTTCAAGCCAGAAAACCAGTGACTAGAAAAATTTACCATAAAATATGGAAAAGATATATCTGTTGGTGTGAATCCAAGGGATTCCCATGGAATAAGATAAAAATTCCTAAGATTCTTTCCTTTCTGCAGGAAGGTTTGGATAAAGGATTATCTGCGAGTTCTCTAAAAGGACAGATTTCTGCTTTATCTGTCTTACTACACAAACGACTGGCAGCTGTGCCAGATGTTCAAGCATTTGTTCAGGCTCTGGTTAGGATCAAGCCTGTTTACAGACCTTTGACTCCTCCCTGGAGTCTAAATCTAGTTCTTTCAGTTCTTCAAGGGGTTCCGTTTGAACCTCTACATTCCATAAATATTAAGTTATTATCTTGGAAAGTCTTGTTTTTGGTTGCTATTTCTTCTGCTAGAAGAGTTTCAGAGTTATCTGCTCTGCAGTGTACTTCGCCCTTTCTGGTGTTCCATTCAGATAAGGTTGTTTTGCGTACTAAGCCTGGTTTTCTTCCAAAGGTTGTTTCCAACAAGAATATTAACCAGGAGATAGTTGTACCTTCTTTGTGTCCGAATCCAGTTTCAAAGAAGGAACGTTTGCTACACAATTTAGATGTAGTCCGTGCTCTAAAATTCTACTTAGCAGCTACAAAAGAGTTCAGACAAACATCTTCTCTGTTTGTCGTCTATTCTGGTAAAAGGAGAGGTCAAAAAGCAACTTCTACCTCTCTTTCCTTTTGGCTTAAAAGCATCATCCGATTGGCTTATGAGACTGCCGGACGGCAGCCTCCTGAAAGAATCACAGCTCACTCCACTAGGGCTGTGGCTTCCACATGGGCCTTCAAGAACGAGGCTTCTGTTGATCAGATATGTAAGGCAGCGACTTGGTCTTCACTGCACACTTTTGCCAAATTTTACAAATTTGATACTTTTGCTTCTTCGGAGGCTATTTTTGGGAGAAAGGTTTTGCAAGCCGTGGTGCCTTCCGTTTAGGTAACCTGATTTGCTCCCTCCCTTCATCCGTGTCCAAAAGCTTTGGTATTGGTTCCCACAAGTAAGGATGACGCCGTGGACCGGACACACCAATGTTGGAGAAAACAGAATTTATGCTTACCTGATAAATTACTTTCTCCAACGGTGTGTCCGGTCCACGGCCCGCCCTGGTTTTTTAATCAGGTCTGATGAATTATTTTCTCTAACTACAGTCACCACGGTACCATATGGTTTCTCCTATATTTTTCCTCCTGTCCGTCGGTCGAATGACTGGGGTGGGCGGAGCCTAGGAGGGACTATATGGCCAGCTTTGCTGGGACTCTTTGCCATTTCCTGTTGGGGAAGAAATATTGCAACAAGTAAGGATGACGCCGTGGACCGGACACACCGTTGGAGAAAGTAATTTATCATGGAAAGCATAAATTCTGTTTTTCTCTTGTTAAGTGTATCCAGTCCACGGATCATCCATTACTTGTGGGATACCAATACCAAAGCTTAAGTACACAGATGATGGGAGGGACAAGGCAGGAACTTAAACGGAAGGAACCACTGCCTGTAGAACCTTTCTCCCAAAAACAGCCTCCGAAGAAGCAAAAGTATCAAATTTGTAAAATTTTGAAAAGGTATGAAGCGAAGACCAAGTCGCAGCCTTGCAAATCTGTTCAACAGAGGCCTCATTTTTAAAGGCCCAGGTGGAAGCCACAGCTCTAGTAGAATGAGCTGAAATTCTTTCAGGGGGCTGCTGTCCAGCAGTCTCATATGCTAAACGGATTATACTCCGAAGCCAAAAAGAAAGAGAGGTTGCCGAGGCCTTTTGACCTCTCCTCTGTCCAGAGTAAATAACAAACAGGTGAGATGTTTGGCGAAAATCTTTAGTAGCCTGCAAGTAAAACTTCAATGCACGGACTACGTCTAGATTATGCAAAAGACGTTCCTTCTTTGAAGAAGGATTAGGGCATAATGATGGAACAACAATCTCTTGAAACCACCTTAGGTAAAAACCCAGGTTTTGTACGCAGAACTACTTTATCTGAATGAAAGATCAGATAAGGAGAATCACAATATAAGGCAGATAACTCCGAGACTTTTCGAGCCGAGGAAATAGCCATCAGAAAAAGAACTTTCCATGATAGAAGTTTGATATCAATAGAATGAAGGGGTTCAAACGGAACCCCTTGAAGAACTTTAAGAACCAAGTTTAAGCTCCATGGGGGAGCAACAGGTTTAAACACAGGCTTAATTCTAACTAAAGCCTGACAAAATGCCTGAACGTCTGGAACTTCTGCCAGACGCTTGTGTAAAAGAATAGACAGAGCAGAGATCTGTCCCTTTAAAGAACTAGCTGATAGTCCTTTGTCTAAACCCTCTTAGAGGAAGGACAATATCCTAGGAATTCTAACCCTACTCCATGAGTAAT
The DNA here is from genome assembly GCF_027579735.1 of Bombina bombina. NCBI lineage: Eukaryota > Metazoa > Chordata > Amphibia > Anura > Bombinatoridae > Bombina > Bombina bombina. The sequence goes on from NC_069502.1 coordinate 1,226,168,784, forward strand.
TCTTGGATTCACACCAATGAAGATATTTACGCCAAATCTTGTGGTAAATTTTGCTGGTGACAGGCTTTCGTGCCTGTATTAAGGTATCAATTACTGACTCGGAGAAGCCACGCTTTGATAGGATCAAGCGTTCAATCTCCATGCAGTCAGTCTCAGAGAAAGTAGATTCGGATGATTGAAAGGACCTTGTATTAGAAGGTCTTGTCTCAGAGGCAGAGTCCATGGTGGAAAGGATGACATGTCCACTAGGTCTGCATACCAGGTCCTGCGTGGCCACGCAGGCGCTATCAATATCACCGATGCTCTCTCCTGTTTGATTTTGGCAATCAGACGAGGGAGCAGAGGAAACGGTGGGAACACATAGGCCAGGTTGAAGAACCAAGGCGCTGCTAGAGCATCTATCAGTGCCGCTTCTGGGTCCCTGGACCTGGATCCGTAACAAGGAAGCTTGGCGTTCTGGCGAGACGCCATGAGATCCAGTTCTGGTTTGCCCCAACGGAGTACCAATTGAGCAAACACCTCCGGATGGAGTTCCCACTCCCCCGGATGAAAAGTCTGACGACTTAGAAAATCCGCCTCCCAGTTCTCTACCCCTGGGATATGGATCGCTGATAGGTGGCAAGAGTGAGTCTCTGCCCAGCGAATTATCTTGGAGACTTCTGACATCGCTAGGGAACTCCTGGTCCCCCCTTGATGGATGATGTAAGCCACAGTTGTGATGTTGTCCGACTGAAATCTGATGAACCTCAGTGTTGCTAACTGAGGCCAAGCTAGAAGAGCATTGAATATTGCTCTTAACTACAGAATATTTATTGGGAGGAGTTTCTCCTCCTGAGTCCATGAACCCTGATCCTTCAGGGAGTTCCAGACTGCACCCCAACCTAGAAGGCTGGCGTCTGTTGTTACAATGGTCCAATCTGGCCTGCGAAAGGTCATACCTTTGGACAGATGGACCCGAGATAACACCAGAGAAGAGAATCTCTGGTTTCCTGATCCAGATTTAGTAGAGGGGACAAATCTGTGTAATCCCCATTCCACTGACTGAGCATGCATAATTGCAGCGGTCTGAGATGCAGGCGCGCAAATGGCACTATGTCCATCGCCGCTACCATTAAGCCGATTACTTCCATGCACTGAGCCACCGTGGGGCGCGGAATGGAGTGAAGAACACGGCAAGCATTTAGAAGTTTAGATAACCTGGACTCTGTCAGGTCAATTTTCATTTCTATAGAATCTATCAGAGTCCCTAGGAAGGAAACCCTTGTGAGAGGAGATAGAGAACTCTTTTCTTCATTCACTTTCCACCCATGCGACCTCAGAAATGCCAGAACTATCTCTGTATGAGACTTGGCAATTTGAAAGCTTGACGCCTGTATCAGGATGTCGTCTAGGTAAGGAGCCACCGCTATGCCTCGCGGTCTTAGAACTGCCAGAAGTGAGCCCAGAACCTTTGTAAAAATTCTTGGGGCTGTAGCCAACCCGAATGTAAGAGCTACAAACTGGTAATGCCTGTCTAGAAAGGCAAACCTCAGGAACCGATGATGATTCTTGTGGATCGGAATGTGAAGGTAGGCATCCTTTAAGTCCACTGTGGTCATGTACTGACCCTCTTGGATCATGGGTAAAATGGTTCGAATAGTTTCCATCTTGAATGATGGAACTCTGAGGAATTTGTTTAGGATCTTTAGATCCAAAATTGGTCTGAAGGTTCCCTCTTTTTTGGGAACCACAAACGAATTTGAATAAAACCCCTGTCCTTGTTCCGTCCGCGGAACTGGATGGATCACTCCCATTACAAGGAGGTCTTGCACGCAGCTTAGGAATGCCTCTTTCTTTATCTGGTTTGCAGATAATCTTGAAAGGTGAAATCTCCCTTGTGGGGGAGAAGCTTTGAAGTCCAGAAGATATCCCTGAGATATGAACTCCAATGCCCAGGGATCCTGAACATCTCTTGCCCACGCCTGGGCGAAGAGAGAGAGTCTGCCCCCTACTAGATCCGTTGTCGGATAGGGGGCCGCTCCTTCATGCTGTCTTGGAGGCAGCAGCAGGCTTTCGGCCTGCTTGCCCTTGTTCCAGGACTGGGTAGGTTTCCAGGCCTGCTTAGATTGAGGAAAAGTTCCCTCTTGTTTTGAAGTAGAGGGAGCTGATCCTGCACCTGCCTTGAAATTTCGAAAGGCACGAAAATTAGACTGTTTGGCCCTTGATTTGGCCCTGTCCTGAGGAAGGGTATGACCCTTACCTCCAGTAATGTCAGCAATAATTTCTTTCAAACCAGGCCCGCATAAGGTCTGCCCCTTGAAAGGAATGTTAAGTAATTTAGACTTTGAAGTCACATCAGCTGACCAGGATTTAAGCCATAGCGCCCTACGCGCCTGGATGGCGAATCCGGAATTCTTAGCCGTTAGTTTAGTCAAATGAACAATGGCATCAGAAACAAATGAGTTAGCTAGCTTAAGTGTTCTAAGCTTGTCAATAATTTCAGTCAATGGAGCTGTATGGATGTCCTCTTCCAGGGCCTCAAACCAGAACGCTGCCGCAGCAGTGACAGGCGCAATGCATGCAAGGGGCTGTAAAATAAAAAACCTTGTTGAATAAACATTTTCTTAAGGTAACCCTCTAATTTTTTATCCATTGGATCTGAAAAAGCACAACTGTCCTCAACCGGGATAGTGGTACGCTTTGCTAAAGTAGAAACTGCTCCCTCCACCTTAGGGACTGTCTGCCATAAGTCCCGTGTAGTGGCATCTATTGGAAACATTTTTCTAAATATAGGAGGTGGGGAAAAGGGCACACCTGGTCTATCCCACTCCTTACTAATAATTTCTGTAAGCCTTTTAGGTATTGGAAAAACATCAGTACTCACCGGCACTGCATAGTATTTATCCAGCCTACACAATTTCTCTGGCACTGCAATTGTGTCACAGTCATTCAGAGCAGCTAATACCTCCCCAAGTAACACATGGAGGTTCTCAAGCTTAAATTTAAAATTAGAAATCTCTGAATCAGGTCTCCCCGATTCAGAGACGTCCCCCACAGACTGAAGCTCTCCGTCCTCAGGTTCTGCATATTGTGACGCAGTATCAGACATGGCTCTTACAGCATCTACGCGCTCTGTATCTCGTCTAACCCCAGAGCTATCGCGCTTGCCTCTCAATTCAGGCAATCTGGCTCATACCTTTGACAGGGTATTATTAATGATTGCAGCCATGTCCTGCAAAGTAATCGCTATGGGCATCCCTGATGTACTTGGCGCCATATTAGCGTGCGTCCTTCGAGCGGGTGGCGAAGGGTCCGACACGTGGGGAGAGTTAGTCGGCATAACTTCCCCCTCGACAGACCCCTCTGGTGACAATTCTTTTATAGATAAAGACTGATCTTTACTGTTTAAGGTGAAATCAATACATTTAGTACACATTCTCCTATGGGGCTCCACCATGGCTTTTAAACATAATGAACAAGTAGTTTCCTCTGTGTCAGACATGTTTGTACAGACTAGCAATGAGACTAGCAAGCTTGGAAAACACTTTAAACAAAGTTAACAAGCAATATAAAAAACGTTACTGTGCCTTTAAGAGAAACAAATTTTGGCAAAATTTGAAATAACAGTGAAAAAAGGCAGTTACACTAACGAAGTTTTTACAGTGTATGTAACAAGTTAGCAGAGCATTGCACCCACTTGCAAATGGATGATTAACCCCTTAATACAAAAAACAGATTAACAAAACGAAAAATATGTTTTTTAAACAGTCATAACAACTGCCACAGCTCCTACTTTTGAAGCCTTTTGAGCCCTTCAGAGATGTCCTATAGCATGCAGGGGACTGCTGAGGGAAGCTGAATGTCACAGTTTGTAATTTTAACTGCACCAACTGTAACTTTTATACTATAACAGTGGAAAGCCTCTGTTTCTAGGCAAAAATAAAGCCAGCCATGTGGAAAAAAACTAGGCCCCAATAAGTTTTATCACCAAAGCATATATAAAAACGATTAAACATGCCAGCAAACGTTTTATATTACACTTTTGTAAGAGTATGTATCTCTGTTAATAAGCCTGATACCAGTCGCTATTAAATCACTGCATTTAGGCTTAACTTACATTAATCCGGTATCAGCAGCATTTTTCTAGAAAGTTCCATCCCTAGAAATATGTTTACTGCACATACCTTATTGCAGGAAAACCTGCACGCCATTCCCTCTCTGAAGTTACCTCACTCCTCAGAATATGTGAGAACGGCAATGGATCTTAGTTACTTCTGCTAAGATCATAGAAATCACAGGCAGATTCTTCTTCTAATGCTGCCTTTGATAAAACAGTACACTCCGGTACCATTTAAAAATAACAAACTTTTGATTGAAGTTAAGAAACTAACTATAATACACCACTCTCCTCTTACTACGTCCATCTTTGTTGAGTGTTGCAAGAGAATGACTGGGTATGGCAGTTAGGGGAGGAGCTATATAGCAGCTCTGCTGTGGGTGATCCTCTTGCAACTTCCTGTTGGGAAGGAGAATATCCCACAAGTAATGGATGATCCGTGGACTGGATACACTTAACAAGAGAAAATGTGTGTTGATAATCAGCTAGGTTGTCTAAGGAAAAAATGGTCCCTAGTGATACCAGCTCATACTTAAAGTGCCATAAAAAAATCGAGTTATGTACATATTATAAATAAGTGTGAAAAAAAAAGTGTAAAAAAAAAAGTATTTTAAGAAAATTTCCAAAAATCTGCAAAATTACTTACACTTTAGTGTTGCCAAGTGTAGCCTGCTCCACCCCTTATCAGTATCCTACTTCAAACCTTCTGGTATCATGTAACAAAGTGTGCATGTGAGGACAATTACTTATGCAAGTAAGAGGGGTTAAGGAGGGAGAGCAGGTACTGCTATTGTTTGTTTCCAAGAGGCTTGCTTGTTTACATGGGGATAATGTCACATGCTTTGTGAAAGCTTCAGCATTATACTGTGCGGTGCTTTAGTCAGGTGTCATGTGACTCTGCCCCCTACCGTGCTCAAGTGCATTCTGCTTAATCTATGGCCTGGATAGCACCTTGAATATATGGGAATTGCCCAGGGGGGAGCTTGCTGCAAGCAAAACTATGCCTGAATTAAAGTGGTTAATGGGGGTTAAAACAGAAACCATTTCCAGGTAAGCTTAGGCTGCATTATATATTAAAAACTTATGTTAGTTCATACTGTTTTATGTCCCTTTAACCCCTTGAGTGCTAACGATGGCTCTGAGCCGTCGCAGAGTTTCCCACTCTGGTGCTAACGACGGCTCAGAGCCGTCACTAGCAGTCTCCCACCCTGAGGGAGATCTGGGGGCTCCTACCCCGGCGATCGGGCCTGCATGGTGACAGGCATTGCCGGGGCTTCACGTTTCGCGCTGACGTCACGCGCAATGACGTGATGACGTCACAGCGCAACTTTATTAAAAATGTACAATACAAAGTATAGGTAAAGGGGGCATGCTGCTTAGACGCCTGTATATCAGGCATCTAAGCAGCTACAGATCCCCCAAGAACCACCATTGGAAAGGTAATCACCTAATCTTTCCAATGGTGTAAGTCTTGGGGATCTGAAACAAAAATACAAAAGTTAAAAAATAAAAATTTCAAAAAACCCTTAAATCACCTTAGCACCCAGGTGGGAAAGTGCTTATCACTCTAAGGGTTAAGTCATCAGCAATGCCATGAGTGTATTGGTACCATTGGACAGTATCACTCCATCTAGTACAAGCAGTGGTAGAATTCAGTTTTCTTTCCTAAGATATACTGAGTCCATTGCATCATCAATTACTAGTGGGAAAATCACTCCTGGTCAGCAAGAGGAGGCAAAGAGCACCACAGCAAAGCTGCTGTATATGTCACTTACTTTACCCATAACCCCTAGTCATTCTCTTTGCCTGCGGTGCAAGGAGGAGGTGAAGTCTTTTTGGTGTCTGAAAAGAAGTTTACTTCAATCAAGATTTTATTATTTTAAAGCAGAGTAGTTTTGCTCTGATGTTTCCTTGGGTTTAGCCGTACCCCACGTCAGTCTCTTCAGTAGGGCACTGGTGGCTTTTAAGCAGTTGGGAACTTGTGGGGTAAAATCCTTACTGTGTCTCTCAACAGATTTCTGCCCTATTCAGAAAGCCTGAGTAAGTTTACTCTAATCTTTCTTTCTTCACAGGTCCATGTGAGGAATGGCATCTTCTCACACCGGATGAGCTGTCTTTTCTCTTGTTAAGTGTGTTCAGTCCACGGGTCATCCATTACTTATGGGATATATTCTCCTTCCCAACAGGAAGTTGCAAGACGATCACCCAAGCAGAGCTGCTATATAGCTCCTCCCCTCACATGTCATATCCAGTCATTCTCTTGCAACCCTCAACAAAGAAGGAGGTCGCGAGAGGAGTTCGAGTTTTTTACTTAATTATTCTTCAATCAAAAGTTTGTTATTTTAAATGGCACCGGAGTGTGCTGTTTTTTTATCTTAGGCAGTATTTAGAAGAAGAATCTGCCTGCGTTTTCTATGATCTTAGCAGACGTAACTAAGATCCACTGGCTGTTCTCGCACATTCTGAGGAGTGGGGTAACTTCAGAAAATGGGAATAGCATGCGGGGTCCCCCGCAAATGAGGTATGTGCAGTACAATATTTTCTGGGAATGGAATTGACTAAGAAAACACTGCTGTTACCCATATGATGTAAGTACAGCCTTAAATGCAGTAGTAGCGACTGGTATCAGGCTGATAAATGTATGCGCAGTTGAGTTATTTTCTAGGGACTAGAATTTGACTGAGAAAATACTGTTAATACTGAAATAATGTATAAGCCTTAACTGCAGTAGAAGCGACTGGTAGCAGGCTTAGTGATAACTTTGCATGACATTGAAAAAGTTTGTTTTTAAAACGTTTACTGGCATGTTATTCGTTTTGTGAGGTACTTTGGTGATAAATCTTTTTGGGCATGATTTTTTTCCATATGGCTAACGTATATTTCTGCATAGAAACCGTTATATCAGGTCTCCCACTGTTGTAATATGAGTGGGAGGGGCCTTTTTTAAGCGCCTTGTTGCGCAGTTAAAATTCTAGCACAGTCTTCCTGCTTCTTCCTCCTTGATCCAGGACGTCTCTAGAGAGCTCAGGGGTCTTCAAAATTCATTTTTGAGCGAGGTAATCAGTCACAGCAGACCTGTGACAGTGTGTTTGACTGTGATAAAAGCGTTAAATCTTAAATTGATTATCCGTTTTGGGTATTGAGGGGTTAATCATCCTTTTGCTAATGGGTGCAATCCTCTGCTAATTTAATACATTTACTGTTAAACATTGTTTGCTATAACTGAATTAATTCATTGTTATTCAACTGTGTTTTTAAAAGCGCTGCAGCATTTTTTATATTGCTTGTAAACTTATTGAAAGTAATTTCCAAGCTTGCTAGCTTCATTGCTAGTCTGTTTAAACATGTCTGATACAGAGGAATCTGTTTGTTCATTATGTTCAAAAGCCGATGTGGAGCCCAATAGAAATATGTGTACCAATTGTATTGATGTTACTTTAAATAAAAGTCAGTCTTTACCGGTAAAGAAATTATCACCAGACAATGAGGGGGAAGTTATGCCGCCTAACTCTCCTCACGTGTCAGTACCTTCGCCTCCCGCTCAGGAGGTGCGTGAGATTGTGGCGCTAAGTACATCAAGGCCCTTACAAATCACTTTACATGATATGGCTAATGTTATGAAAGAAGTATTATCTAATCTGCCCGAGTTAAGAGGCAAGCGCGATAGCTCTGGGTTAAGGACAGAGTGCGCCGATGACACGAGAGCCATGTCTGATACTGCGTCACAATTTGCAGAACATGAGGACGGAGAGCTTCATTCTGTGGGTGACGGTTCTGATTCGGGGAGACCGGATTCAGAAATTTCAAATTTTAAATTTAAGCTTGAGAACCTCCGCGTGTTGCTAGGGGAGGTGTGACACGGTGGCAATCCCAGAGAAATTATGTAGGCTGGATAAATACTATGCGGTACCGGTGTGTACTGACGTTTTTCCTATACCGAAAAGGCTTACAGAGATTATTAGCAAGGAGTGGGATAGACCTGGTGTGCCCTTTTCCCCTCCTCCGATATTTAGAAAAATGTACCCTATAAACGCCGCCACACGAGACTTATGGCAGACGGTCCCTAAGGTGGAGGGAGCCAAGCGTACCACTATCCCGGTGGAGGATAGTTGTGCTTTCTCAGATCCAATGGATAAAAAATTAGAGGGTTACCTTAAGAAAATGTTTGTTCAACAAGGTTTTATATTACAGCCCCTTGCATGCATTGCGCCTGTCACTGCTGCAGCGGCATTCTGGTTTGAGTCTCTGGAAGAGGCGATTCGCACAGCACCATTGGATGAGACTTTGAGCAGGCTTAGAACGCTTAAGCTAGCTAATGCGTTTGTTTCGGATGCCGTAGTGCATTTAACCAAACTTACGGCTAAGAATTCCGGATTCGCCATCCAGGCGCGCAGAGCGCTATGGCTTAAATCCTGGTCAGCAGATGTAACTTCTAAGTCTAAACTACTTAACATTCCTTTCAAAGGGCAGACCTTATTCGGGCCCGGCTTGAAGGAAATTATTGCTGACATTACTGGAGGTAAGGGCCACACCCTTCCTCAGGACAGGGCCAAATCAAAGGCCAAACAGTCTAATTTTCGTGCCTTTCGTAATTTTAAGACAGGAGCAGCATCAACTTCCTCCACTCCAAAACAGGAAGGAACTACTGCTCGTTACAGACAGGGTTGGAAAGGCAACCAGTCATGGAACAAGGGCAAGCAGGCCAGAAAGCCTACTTCCGCCCCTAAGACAGCATGAAGACAGGGCCCCCTTTCCGGAGACGGATCTAGTGGGGGGCAGACTTTCTCTCTTCGCCCAGGCTTGGGCAAGAGATGTCCAGGATCCCTGGACGTTGGAGATCATATCTCAGGGATACCTTCTGGACTTCAAAACTTCTACTCCACAAGGGAGGTTTCATCTGTCAAGGTTATCAACAAACCTAGTAAAGAAAGAGGCATTTCTACAATGTGTACAAGACCTCTTAGTGATGGGAGTGATCCACCCAGTTCCGCGAACGGAACAAGGGCAAGGTTTTTACTCAAATCTGTTTGTGGTTCCCAAAAAAGAGGGAACCTTCAGGCCAATCTTAGACCTAAAGATCTTAAACAAATTCCTAAGGGTTCCATCGTTCAAGATGGAAACCATTCGAACCATCCTACCCATGATCCAAGAGGGTCAGTATATGACCACAGTGGACTTAAAGGATGCCTACCTTCACATACCGATTCACAAAGATCATTATCGGTACCTAAGGTTTGCCTTTCTAGACAGGCATTACCAGTTTGTAGCTCTTCCCTTCGGGTTAGCTACGGCTCAGAGAATTTTTACAAAGGTTCTGGGCTCGCTTCTGGTGGTACTAAGACCGCGAGGCATAGCGGTGGCTCCGTACCTAGACGACATTCTGATACAAGCGTCAAGTTTTCAAAATGCAAAGTCTCATACAGAGATAGTTTTAGCATTTCTGAGGTCGCATGGGTGGAAAGTGAACATGGGAAAGAGTTCTCTGTTTCCACTCACAAGGGTTCCCTTCCTAGGGACTCTTATAGATTCTGTAGAGATGAAGATTTACCTGACGGAGTCCAGGTTATCAAAAATTCTAAATGCTTGCCGTGTCCTTCATTCCATTCCAAGCCCATCAGTAGCTCAGTGCATGGAAGTAATCGGCTTAATGGTTGCGGCAATGGACATAGTGCCATTTGCCCGCCTGCATCTCAGACCGCTGCAATTATGCATGCTAAGTCAGTGGAATGGGCATTACTCAGATCTGTCCCCTTTACTGAATCTGGACCAGGAGACCAGAGATTCTCTTCTCTGGTGGTTGTCTCGGGTTCATCTGTCCAAAGGAATGACCTTTCGCAGACCAGATTGGACGATTGTAACAACAGATGCCAGCCTACTAGGCTGGGGCGCAGTCTGGAACTCCCTAAAGGCTCAGGGATCGTGGACTCAGGAGGAGAAACTCCTTCCTATAAACATTCTGGAATTAAGAGCAATATTCAATGCTCTTCTAGCTTGGCCTCAGTTAGCAACACTGAGGTTCATCAGGTTTCAGTCGGACAACATCACGACTGTAGCTTACATCAGTCATCAAGGAGGAACCAGGAGTTCCCTAGCGATGTTAGAGGTCTCAAAGATAATTCGCTGGGCAGAGTCTCACTCTTGCCACCTGTCAGTGATCTACATCCCAGGCGTGGAGAACTGGGAGGCGGACTTTCTAAGTCCCCAGACCTTTCATCCGGGAGAGTGGGAACTTCATCCGGAGATATTTGCTCAACTGATTCTTCGTTGGGGCGAACCGGAACTGGATCTCATGGCATCTCGCCAGAACGCCAAGCTTCCGTGCTACGGATCCAGGTCCAGGTACCCGGGAGCGGTGCTGATAGATGCACTAGCAGCCCCTTGGGTTTTCAACATGGCTTATGTGTTTCCACCGTTTCCGTTACTGCCTCGACTGATTGCCAAGATCAAACAGGAGAGAGCATCGGTGATTCTGATAGCGCCTGCGTGGCCACGCAGGACCTGGAATGCAGACCTAGTGGACATGTCGTCCTGTCCACCATGGTCTCTGCCTCTGAGGCAGGACCTTCTAATTCAGGGTCCTTTCAACCATCCAAACCTAATTTCTCTGAGGCTGACTGCATGGAGATTGAACGCTTGATTCTATCGAAGCGTGGTTTCTCTGAGTCGGTTATTGATACATTAATACAGGCTCGGAAACCTGTGACCAGAAAAATTTACCATAAGATATGGCGTAAATATTTATATTGGTGTGAATCCAGGAGTTACTCATGGAGTAAGGTTAGGATTCCTAGGATATTGTCTTTTCTACAAGAGGGTTTAGAAAAGGGTTTATCCGCTAGTTCGCTAAAGGGACAGATTTCTGCTCTGTCTATTCTTTTACACAAGCGTCTGGCAGAGAATCCAGACGTCCAGGCTTTTTGTCAGGCTTTGACTAGGATTAAGCCTGTGTTTAAGACTGTTGCTCCTCCATGGAGCTTAAACTTGGTTCTTCAAGTTCTTCAGGGTGTTCCGTTTGAACCCCTTCATTCCATTGATATTAAGCTTTTATCTTGGAAAGTTCTGTTTTTGATGGCTATTTCCTCGGCTCGAAGAGTTTCTGAGTTATCTGCCTTACATTGTGATTCTCCTTATCTGATCTTTCATTCAGACAAGGTAGTCCTGCATACTAAACCTGGGTTTTTACCTAAGGTTGTTTCTAACAGGAATATCAATCAAGAGATTGTTGTTCCATCATTATGTCCTAATCCTTCTTCAAAGAAGGAACGTCTTTTGCATAATCTAGACGTGGTCTGTGCCCTGAAGTTTTACTTACAGGCAACTAAAGATTTTCGGCAAACTTCTTCTCTGTTTGTCGTTTACTCTGGACAGAGGAGAGGTCAAAAGACTTTGGCTACCTCTCTCTCTTTTTGGCTTCGTAGCATAATACGTTTAGCCTATGAGACTGCTGGACAGCAGCCTCCTGAAAGAATTACAGCTCATTCCACTAGAGCTGTGGCTTCCACCTGGGCCTTTAAGAATGAGGCCTCTGTTGAACAGATTTGCAAGGCTGCAACTTGGTCTTCACTTCATACTTTTTCCAAATTTTACAAATTTGACACTTTTGCTTCTTCGGAGGCTGTTTTTGGGAGAAAGGTTCTTCAGGCAGTGGTTCCTTCTGTTTAATGTTCCTGCCTTGTCCCTCCCATCATCCGTGTACTTTAGCTTTGGTATTGGTATCCCATAAGTAATGGATGACCCGTGGACTGAACACACTTAACAAGAGAAAACATAATTTATGCTTACCTGATAAATTTATTTATCTTGTAGTGTGTTCAGTCCACGGCCCGACCCTGTCTTTTTTGAGGCAGGTTCTAAATTTTAAATTATAACTCCAGTCACCACTGCACCCTATAGTTTCTCCTTTCTCGTCTTGTTTCGGTCGAATGACTGGATATGACAGGGGAGGGGAGGAGCTATATAGCAGCTCTGCTTGGGTGATCCTCTTGCAACTTCCTGTTGGGAAGGAGAATATATCCCAAAAGTAATGGATGACCCGCGGATTGAACACACTACAAGAGAAATAAATTTATCAGGTAAGCATAAATTATGTTTTCTGCCGGACAGCCTTACTTACAGGTAAGTGCCATTTTTTTCTTTGAGCTACAAAGGACACTGGCACTTTAAGCAGCTTCTTGCTGCAGAATAAGGGATGTTTAGTTTTTATTTTGATCCTCTTAAGGATCTATTATGGCAGATTAGCAGGCAATGAGGGTGATTAGGGGATCTGGGCATTTCAGGTTTAATTGCCTGGCTCATTGGTGGCTCAGTCTGTTTTTCCTGGATCCTGATAATTGTTACCTGTCCAGGACACTCTTACCGACCATGCGGTTGTTGTAACAGGCAACTTGTTTGCCGTTTTCTTTATTTGCATTATGGCCGCCAAGCGCACAATTTCTAGTGCATCCTGTTTAGGAGCTTCCGGAGTGGTGACAAGTACTGTTACCAGCTCCGGTATTGGATAGCTCTGACTTTGGTTTTAGAGCTCCGGAGTAGTCCGGATCTGTAAGGACACATTGCCACCCAGGTTTCCTGTATATTACAACGGCTAAGAATCCGGTCTTCTGGGGCAGGTAGGCACCTCAGCAGTTTTGGTGAGGTGTAGAGTGTGCCTATAAAGGGGGTATATATTTTTTGCATGATAATTAAATAAATAAACCTTATTTTAAAATAAATTGATTTAAGCCTTAAAGAGACAGTATCAATCGCAAGTAAAAAATAAATAAATATATATATATATATATATTAGCTTATTGTTAGTTGTATTTTGGAACTAGAGGCCTTGCTAGCTGTTACATGCAAACTTTGTTTTTCTATCCAAGTAGAACCCCCTCTACCTTTTTGTTTTTCATGTTTTGAAAGAACTTTATTTTATAAGGATACATTTTTTTGTTTCTGAGCCACCATCCTCTAAGGCTGATGCTGTTCAGGTTTCTCCTGTATCAGAATTACCACAGCGTTCTCCTCAAGCGTCCCAAATACTATCGTCACCACATGCAGTGCTCTGCGGTTCCTCTCACGCTCCTGTAGAAGTTTCTTTGCAAGACATTGCCGCCTAGGTATCCTCTGCGGTTTCTGATGCATTGTCTGCTTTTCCAATGTTTCAGGATAAACGCAAGAGGAAATTTAAAGATTCAGTTAAGGTTTCTGATCCGGTTATGGCTATCAAGGCTGTTCCTTCTCAGAGGTCTAAGGTGGAAGGCACTTCGGTAGAATCTGAGGGTGAAATCTCTAAATGTTTCCAATAGCTGACTCCATTAAGGAGTTGTGGCAGACGGTTCCTAAGGTGGAGGGAGTGATCTCCACTTTGGCCAAGAGAACCACTATTCCGAGGATAGCTGTTCTTTTAAGGATCCAATGGACAAGAAGCTAAAAAAGATGTATATATTCATCAGGGTCTCCTAAGGCAACCCGCAGTATGTATTGCCACTGTCACCAGTACGGTTGCCTACTGGTTTGATGCGTTGTCTGATTCTACTCAGGCAGTCACCCTATTAGAGGAGATCCAGGAGAGGAGTAAGGCTCTTAAGTTAGCCAATTCCTTTTTCATGGATGCCTCCTTACAAGTCATTGAGTTGGGAGCAAAAATATCTGGTTTTGCTGTACTAGCTCGCAGAGCTTTATGGTTGAAATTCTGGTCTGCGGATTTTTCATCTAAATCCAAGCTTTTGGCGACCCCTTACAAGGGTAAGACCTTGTTTGAACCGGGCCTGGCTGAAGTAATTTCAGTTATATCAGGTGGTAAATCAAACTCAAAAGGTATCAATCAGCACCTGAACCACTTGCACGCCACATAGGGGTACCACCAGACCCTACCAAATTTAGGCCTAGATTTAGAGTTCGGCGGTAGCCGTCAAAACCAGCGTTAGAGGCTCCTAACGCTGGTTTTGGGCGCCCGCTGGTATTTGGAGTCAGTGATTAAAGGGTCTAACGCTCACTTTTCAGCCGCGACTTTTCCATACCGCAGATCCCCCTACGCCATTTGCGTAGCCTATCTTTTCAATGGGATCTTTCTAACGCTGGTATTTAGAGTCGTTTCTGCAGTGAGCGTTAGAGCTCTAACGACAAGATTCCAGCCGCCTGAAAATAGCAGGAGTTAAGAGCTTTCTGGCTAACGCCGGTTTATAAAGCTCTTAACTACTGTACCCTAAAGTACACTAACACCCATAAACTACCTATGTACCCCTAAACCGAGGTCCCCCCACATCGCCGCCACTCGATTAAAATTTTTAACCCCTAATCTGCCGACCGCCACCTACGTTATACTTATGTACCCCTAATCTGCTGCCCCTAACACCGCCGACCCCTGTATTATATCTATTAACCCCTAACTTGCCCCCCACAACGTCGCCGCAAGCTACTTAAAATAATTAACCCCTAATCTTCCGACCGCAAATCGCCGCCACCTACGTTATCCCTATGTACCCCTAATCTGCTACCCCTAACATCGCCGACCCCTATGTTATATTTATTAACCCCTAATCTGCCCCCCACAACATCGCCGACACCTACCTACACTTATTAACCCCTAATCTGCCGAGCGGACCTGAGCGCTACTATAATAAAGTTATTAACCCCTAATCCGCCTCACTAACCCTATCATAAATAGTATTAACCCCTAATCTGCCCTCCCTAACATCGCCGACACCTACCTTCAATTATTAACCCCTAATCTGCCGACCGGAGCTCACCGCTATTCTAATAAATGTATTAACCCCTAAAGCTAAGTCTAACCCTAACACTAACACCCCCCTAAGTTAAATATAATTTTTATCTAACGAAATAAATTAACTCTTATTAAATAAATAATTCCTATTTAAAGCTAAATACTTACCTGTAAAATACATCCTAATATAGCTACAATATAAATTATAATTATATTATAGCTATTTTAGGATTAATATTTATTTTACAGGCAACTTTGTAATTATTTTAACCAGGTACAATAGCTATTAAATAGTTAAGAACTATTTAATAGTTACCTAGTTAAAATAATTACAAATTTACCTGTAAAATAAATCCTAACCTAAGATATAATTAAACCTAACACTACCCTATCAATAAAATAATTAAATAAACTACCTACAATTACCTACAATTAACCTAACACTACACTATCAATAAATTAATTAAACACAATTGCTACAAATAAATACAATTAAATAAACTATCTAAAGTACAAAAAATAAAAAAGAACTAAGTTACAGAAAATAATAAAATATTTACAAACATAAGAAAAATATTACAACAATTTTAAACTAATTACACCTACTCTAAGCCCCCTAATAAAATAACAAAGCCCCCCAAAATAAAAAATTCCCTACCCTATTCTAAAATACAAATATTACAAGCTCTTTTACCTTACCAGCCCTGAACAGGGCCCTTTGCGGGGCATGCCCCAAGAATTTCAGCTCTTTTGCCTGTAAAAAAAAACATACTATACCCCCCCCCCAACATTACAACCCACCACCCACATACCCCTAATCTAACCCAAACCCCCCTTAAATAAACCTAACACTACCCCCCTGATGATCTTCCTACCTTGTCTTCACCATGCCAGGTTCACCGATCCGTCCTGGCTCCAAGATCTTCATCCAACCCAAGCGGGGGCTAGACATCCACTGAAGAAGTCCAGAAGAGGGTCCAAAGTCTTCCTCCTATCCGGCAAGAAGAGGACATCCGGACCGGCAAACATCTTCTCCAAGCGGCATCTTCTATCTTCTTCCATCCGATGACGACCGGCTCCATCTTGAAGACCTCCAGCGCGGATCCATCCTCTTCTTCCGACGACTAGACGACGAATGACGGTTCCTTTAAGGGACGTCATCCAAGATGGCGTCCCTCGAATTCCGATTGGCTGATAGGATTCTATCAGCCAATCGGAATTAAGGTAGGAATTTTCTGATTGGCTGATGGAATCAGCCAATCAGAATATAGTTCAATCCGATTGGCTGATCCAATCAGCCAATCAGATTGAGCTCGCATTCTATTGGCTGATCGGAACAGCCAATAGAATGCGAGCTCAATCTGATTGGCTGATTGGATCAGCCAATCGGATTGAACTATATTCTGATTGGCTGATTCCATCAGCCAATCAGAAAATTCCTACCTTAATTCCGATTGGCTGATAGAATCCTATCAGCCAATCGGAATTCGAGGGACGCCATCTTGGATGACGTCCCTTAAAGGAACCGTCATTCGTCGTCTAGTCGTCGGAAGAAGAGGATGGATCCGCGCTGGAGGTCTTCAAGATGGAGCCGGTCGTCATCGGATGGAAGAAGATAGAAGATGCCGCTTGGAGAAGATGTTTGCCGGTCCGGATGTCCTCTTCTTGCCGGATAGGAGGAAGACTTTGGACCCTCTTCTGGACTTCTTCAGTGGATGTCTAGCCCCCGCTTGGGTTGGATGAAGATCTTGGAGCCAGGACGGATCGGTGAACCTGGCATGGTGAAGACAAGGTAGGAAGATCATCAGGGGGGTAGTGTTAGGTTTATTTAAGGGGGGTTTGGGTTAGATTAGGGGTATGTGGGTGGTGGGTTGTAATGTTGGGGGGGGGGGTATTGTATGTTTTTTTTTACAGGCAAAAGAGCTGAAATTCTTGGGGCATGCCCCGCAAAGGGCCCTGTTCAGGGCTGGTAAGGTAAAAGAGCTTGTAATATTTGTATTTTAGAATAGGGTAGGGAATTTTTTATTTTGGGGGGCTTTGTTATTTTATTAGGGGGCTTAGAGTAGGTGTAATTAGTTTAAAATTGTTGTAATATTTTTCTTATGTTTGTAAATATTTTATTATTTTCTGTAACTTAGTTCTTTTTTATTTTTTGTACTTTAGATAGTTTATTTAATTGTATTTATTTGTAGCAATTGTGTTTAATTAATTTATTGATAGTGTAGTGTTAGGTTAATTGTAGGTAATTGTAGGTAGTTTATTTAATTATTTTATTGATAGGGTAGTGTTAGGTTTAATTATATCTTAGGTTAGGATTTATTTTACAGGTAAATTTGTAATTATTTTAACTAGGTAACTATTAAATAGTTCTTAACTATTTAATAGCTATTGTACCTGGTTAAAATAATTACAAAGTTGCCTGTAAAATAAATATTAATCCTAAAATAGGTATAATATAATTATAATTTATATTGTAGCTATATTAGGATTTATTTTACAGGTAAGTATTTAGCTTTAAATAGGAATTATTTATTTAATAAGAGTTAATTTATTTCGTTAGATAAAAATTATATTTAACTTAGGGGGGTGTTAGTGTTAGGGTTAGACTTAGCTTTAGGGGTTAATACATTTATTAGAATAGCGGTGAGCTCCGGTCGGCAGATTAGGGGTTAATAATTGAAGGTAGGTGTCGGCGATGTTAGGGAGGGCAGATTAGGGGTTAATACTATTTATGATAGGGTTAGTGAGGCGGATTAGGGGTTAATAACTTTATTATAGTAGCGCTCAGGTCCGCTCGGCAGATTAGGGGTTAATAAGTGTAGGTAGGTGTCGGCGACGTTGTGGGGGGCAGATTAGGGGTTAATAAATATAACATAGGGGTCGGCGATGTTAGGGCAGCAGATTAGGGGTACATAGGGATAACGTAGGTGGCGGCGGTTTACGGAGCGGCAGATTAGGGGTTAAAAGTGTAATGCAGGGGTCAGCGATAGCGGGGGCGGCAGATTAGGGGTTAATAAGTGTAAGGTTAGGGGTGTTTAGACTCGGGGTACATGTTAGGGTGTTAGGTGCAGACTTAGGAGGTGTTTCCCCATAGGAAACAATGGGGCTGCGTTAGGAGCTGAACGCTGCTTTTTTGCAGGTGTTAGGTTTTTTTTCAGCTCAAACAGCCCCATTGTTTCCTATGGGAGAATCGTGCACGAGCACGTTTTTGATGCCGGCCGCGTCCGTAAGCAACTCTGGTATCGAGAGTTGCATTTGCGGTAAAAATGCTCTACGCTCCTTTTTTGGAGCCTAACGCAGCATTTGTTTGAACTCTCGATACCAGAGTTAAATTTATGGTGCGGCCAGAAAAAAACCCGCGGAGCGTTAACAGCCCTTTTACCGCCGAACTCTAAATCTAGGCCATAGTGAGTTAGCTTTACTCAATAAAGGCTTATCATATTGTCCTAAAAATAATTGTAACTTTTTCCAACTATCTAAAGATTTATTCAGATTTTTTAGGAATGTTAGGTTAAAGATGCTAGCCTTTGATAATGAATGCATACCAAATAAAAATGGGGATAATAGATTGAATCTGAAAAAGGTGGGATTGAGAAATAAAAGTACCTTTTTACCAGCCCAAAACCATCATGGAGTTGAAACTTTTGTGAAATTGGTTATGCAGGATATAGATGGATTAAAAGATAAAGTCATAAAAGAAAAAAATTCTAAAGGTGTTAGGAATAAAGGTAAATATATACCTACTGCTGAGATTGTTTATAACAATGAGTCTAAATTGAAATACAAACACCTTTTGAATAATTTTTCTAAACAAGACCAGCTAGCCTTAAAATCTTTATCATCTTTATCATCTAAGGATAATGTCATTTTGAAGAAAGCAGATAAAGGTGGGGCCACGGTAATCATTGACAAAGAATTTTATATTGGAGAAATTAAAGGTCAATTAAGTGATGAACATGTGTATAGAAAACTTTCTAGTAACCCTGTTTTTTTAATACAAAATGAACTTAGGAACACTTTGACAATTGCCCAGAAAAAATGGAATTATTGGCAAGGACCTGCTTAAATTTTTTGATGTACCACATCCACGTACACCTTTACTTTATACGTTACCAAAGGTACATAAAAATCTTAAAGCACCTCCTGGACATCCAATTGTGTCTTCTATTGGAGCTATTACATCCAATATTTCTATATATTTAGATAAAATCTTGAGACCCTATGTAGAGAAAACTAGCTCCTTTTTAAGAGACACAAGTGATTTCTTACTGAAATTAGAAGCTTTGAATTTGGAAAACAGTAAATTTATTATATACAGCTTGGATGTTGAAAGCCTTTACACCTCTATCACATATGTGAGTGGTGTGGGGGCTGTTGAGTCGATTTTATGTGCCTATGGTGATTTCTCTGATATCCAGATTGAATTTTTTCTAAAGTTGTTGGAATTTGTTTTGTACAATAATTATTTTCTTTTTGAAGATGATTATTTTTTACAGATTCAGGGGACAGCCATGGGTTCCAGCGTCGCCCCCAATTATGCTAACTTGTTAATGGATGCTTTTGAAGAAAAATTTGTATATTCCAATAGAGACTTCATTCGATATGGCGCCTGTTGGTGGTGCTATATCGATGATGTCTTTGGAATTTGGTTGGGCGACGCTGGAACCCTGAGGGCTTTTGTTAATGATTTGAACAATTTCACGGTGCACTTAAAATTTAAGTTATCTTTTAGTGAAGAGGAAATTGTATTTTTGGACACTAGGGTTATCAATACAGGAGGTTCTTTGACAATAGATCTATTCCGAAAACCCACTGATCACAATAGTATTTTACATTTTGACAGTGCTCATCCTTTATCTTTATTAAAGGCTTTACCTAGGAGCCAATTGTTAAGGGTACGCAGAATTATGACTGACCAACAATTATTTGACTTGAGACTAAGGGAAATGAAGAATCGTTTTTTAGAGCGTGGCTATCCCAAAATTATGTTGGAAAAAGAGGCACAATCGGTCTCTCTTATCCCTAGAGCTACACTATTGTCTACTGACCCAAAAAAAAACGCAAAAAAGAAAGGAGGTGAAAGGGGGTGAGTCTAAGAGAATGGTTTTTGTGTCAGAATTCAATTGTCACAGCTACAGGATTAATGACATTATTAGGAAACATTGGCCTTTGTTGTCCAAATGTTATCCTAATATTTCTGAGTTTGCAGAGAATCCAATGCCAGCCTTTAAGAGAGGCTATAATTTGCAACAGAAATTGATTAGGGCTGATATTGGTTCTTCTAAGATCAAGGATGGTCAAAGATATTTGACTGACAGGAACAGGGGTTGCTTTCCATCTCTGGGATGTTCATGTTGTGGTAACATGATTAAAGGATCTGTTTTTTACCATCCCAGTTCAGGCAAAAAATACCAGATTAAGAACTTCTATACCTGTCACTCAAAATTTGTAATCTATTTTATTAAGTGTCCTTGTGGGCGGAGCTATGTGGGAGAGACCACTAGATCCATTAGGGATAGAATAGTCGAACATAAGAGCTCTATTAGGACAAAGAATGAAAAGTCCCCCATAGCCTGTCATTTTAATTCAGTAATTGATTTTGTTCCCAACCCTAGGAGAGGAGGTAATAGGGAGCTAATGCTTCATCAAAGGGAGAGATTCTGGATATTTGAATTGAATACCCTCCAACCTGTGGGTCTCAATAAAGACTGGGACTTGTCTGTGTTCCTATAACAATATAATTGGGTTTGAAATTTTCTATGCTAGTGTTCTTTTCTTATAAACTATTATCCTTATCTCCAACAATGATTAGTTTTGTGCCTAAAGAATTTATCCTTGCTGTGTATATAGTTAATATTGTATCAATTTGGATCAAATATATTGAATGTATACAAAAACATTTTAATATTTTTTAATTTGTATCTTTGTAGTATATTTATGTGGTAATTTTTTGTATTAACCTGAAAGGTGTGAATGGGTTAAATTAAACCTTGTAAATGAGGAAATTGTTCTCTGCTGCCCCCTGGTGGGGGTGGGTATATTAAGATTCTTGTTACCACAATTTTTTATGCTTGACAAAGGGAGGAAGCTCCCGAAACGTCGCTGCTTTGCTTGTTGTGCTCTAATAAAGACCATTTGAAAATCACTTATTGCTGCCATATCCTTTGGACTTTCAGTTATATCAGGTGGAAAAGGATCGTTTCTGCCACAAGATAAGAAGAATAGACAGAAAGAACGTTAGAGTAATTTTTGTTCCTTTCGTAACTTCAGAGGTAAGCCTTCCCCTCCCTCTTCCAAGCAGGAACAGTCCAAGCCTTCTTGGAAACCCAATCAGTCTTGGAACAAGGGGAAGCGATCAAAGAAACCCACAGCTGATTCCAAGTCAGCATGAAGGGTTTGCCCCCGATTCGGGATCGGATCCAGTGGGGGCAGACTTACTCATTTCGCTCAAGTTTGGATACGGGATGTCCCAGGTCCATGGGTGGTGGACATTGTATCCCAGGGTTACAAGCTAGGTTTCAGGACCTTTCCTCCCAGGGGTAGGTCCCTCCTCTCAAGATTATCTGTAGACCAGATTAAAGAAGAGGCATTCTTAAAATGTGTTCAGGATCTTTCCGACCTGGGAGTGATAGTTCCAGTTCCGATTAAAGAACAGGGTCTGGGGTTCTATTCCAATCTGTTTCTTTCTTCCCTTGGTCCAAGAGGGTCAGTTCATGATGACTATAGTCCTAAAGGATGCCTACCTTCATGTTCCCATTCACAGGGATCATCACAAATTTCTGAGATTCAACTTTTTGGACAATCATTTTTAGTTTGTAGCTCTGCTGTTTGGCCTTGCCACAGCACCCAGAATTTTCTCAGATGTTCTGGGGGCTCTATTGGAAGTAATCGGTCTTGGGGCATTGTAGTAGCACCCTACTTGAATGACATTCTGGTTCAGGCACCATCTTTTCAGCAAACAAACAGAGATCTTGTTGTCTTTTCTTTGTTCCCACAGATGGAAAGTTAATCTGGGAAAGAGTTCCCTTCTTCCAGCTACAAAGGTTGTGTTTTTAGGGACCATAATAGATTCCCTATCGATGAGGATTTTTCTGACAGAGGTCCGAAAGTCCAAGTTTTTAGATTCTTGTCTTGCCCTTCAGTCCTCGCTTTGGCCGTCAGTGGCTCAATGTATGGAGGAAACTGGTCTGATGGTAGCTTCCATAAACATCATTCCATTTGCTCGGTTCCCTCTCAGAGCTCTGCAATTGTGCATGCTAGGGCAATGGATCATGAATTATGCAGATCAGTCCCAATAAATAAATCTGGATCAGGCGACAAGAGAATCTCTTCCGTGGTGGCATCTCTGTCAGGGTCTCTGAACTCGGGAAGAGTCAGCTCTTCCCATAAATATTCTAGAACTGAGAGCATTCTTCAGTGCTCTTCTGGCTTGGCCTCAGTTGTCTTTAGCCCGGTTTATCAGGTTCCAGTCGGACAACATAACGTCAGTGGCTTACATCAACCACCAGGGAGGAACTCAGAGTTCCTTGGAGATGAAAGAGGTGGCTCGAATTATTCAGTGGGCGGAGACCCACATCTGTTGTCTATCCGCGATCCACATTCCAGGAGTGGACAATTGGGAAGCGGGTTTTCTGAGCAGACAGACTTTTCATCCGGGGGAGTGGGAACTCCTTCCGGAGGTTTTTTCAGGCTTAACCCTCAAGTGGGGGTTACCAGAGCTAGTTTTAACGGCGTCTCGGCAGAATGCCAAGCTCCCGAGGTACGGTTCAAGGTCGAGGGATCCACAGGCCGCTCTGATATATGCTCTAGCGGTCCCCTGGGTTTTCAGTCTGGCATACCTGTTTCCTCCGTTCGTTCTCCTTCCGTGAGTCATTGCTCGTATCAAGCAGGAGAGGGCATCAGTGATTCTCCACCGCCGTGGCCTCGCAGGATCTGATATGCAGACCTAGTGGATATGTTATCTCTTCCACCTTGGACACTGCCTCTGAGGAAGGACCTTCTACTTCAGGGTTCCTTCTTTCATCCATATCTTGTTTCTCTGAAGCTGACTGCTTGGAGATTGAATGCTTAATTTTGTCTAAGCTTGGGTTTTCCCGAGTCAGTCATTGAGACTAGATGGTTTTACCATAAGATATGGCATAAATATCTATATTGGTGTGAATCCAGAGGTTTCTCTTGGATTAGAGTCAGGATTCCTAGGATTCTGTCTTTTCTCCAGGAGGGTCTGGAGAAGGGTTTGGCAGCATGTACTCTAAAGGTTCAGATTTCTGCATTTTCTATTTTGTTGCATAAGCGTCTGGCGGATGTGCCAGACATGCAATCTTTTTGTCAGGCCTTGGTCAGAATCAGGCCTGTGTTAAACCTATTACTCCTCCATGGAGTCTTAACCTTGTTCTTAAGGTTTTACAGCAGGTTCTGTCTGAGCCTATGCATTCCTTAGATATTAAGAGGTTATCTTGGAAGGTTTTGTTTATTTTTGCTTTTTTTTCTGCTTGAAGAGTTTCATAACTCTCAGCACTGCATTGTGATTCCCCTTATCTTATCTTTCATGCTGATAAAGGTGGTTCTTTGAACTAAGTTAGGTTATCTTCCTGAAGTTATTTTGGATAGGAATATTAATTAGGAAATCGTTGTTTCTTCTCTATGTCCTAATCCTCCTTCTCATAAGGAACGTTTGTTATACAACTTGGATGTTGTTAATGCTTTGAAATTCAACTTGCAGGCGATTTAGGATTTTTGCCAGTCTTGTGCATTGTTTGTTTTTCTGGGAAACGCAAGGGTCAGATAGCTATGGGTACTTCTCTTTCACTTTGGCTGAAGAGTTTAATTAATTTGGCTTATGAGACTGCTGGATAGCAACCTCCTGAGAGAATCACAGCTCATTCCCTTAGGGCTGTCTCTTCTTCTTGGGCTTTCAAAAATTAAGCTTCTGTGGAACAAATTTGCAAGGCTGCAACTTGGTCCTCTCTACATACTTTTTCCAAATTTGATTCTTTTATCTCAGCTGAGGCTTCTTTTGGGAGAAAGGTTCTTCAAGCGATGGTGCCTTCTGTTTAGGTTACCTGTCTTGTCCCTCCCTAATCATCTGTGTCCTCTAGCTTGGGTATTGGTTCCCACTAGTAATTAATGATGCCGTGGACTCACTATATCTTAGGAAAGAAAACATAATTTATGCTTAACTGATAAATGTATTTTTTTCCGGATATAGTCCACGGCCCCGCCCTTATTTTAAGACAGTTTTTTTTTTCTAACACCTCAGGCACCTCTACACTACTGTATTATCTTCTTTTCTCTTGTAAGGTGTATCCAGTCCACGGGTTCATCCATTACTTGTGGGATATTCTCCTTCCCAACAGGAAGTTGAAAGAGGACACCCACAGCAGAGCTGTCTATATACCTCCTCCCCTAACCCCCACCTCCAGTCATTCTCTTGCAACTCTCGACAAGATAGGAAGTCTCAAGAGATATGTGGTGACTTAGTGTAGTTTTACCTTCAATCAAGAGTTTGTTATTTTTAAACGGTACCGGCGTTGTACTGTTTTACTCTCAGGCAGAAATTAGAAGAAGAATTCAGCCTGGAGGTTGATGATCTTAGCGGTTTGTAACTAAGGTCCATTGCTGTTCTCACACATAACTGAAGAGTATGGGAAAACTTCAGTTGGGGGAACGGTCTGCAGATTACCTGCTTTGAGGTATGTTCAGTATTTTTATTTCTAGAGAGATGAATAAGTTCTAGAAAATGCTGACAGAGACTTGTATATTTGAGGTAAGCTAGATGCAGTGATTTAACAACGACTGGGATCATGCTTACAAAATAGGGTAATACTCATGTTAATACTCATATTACTTAGTGACAAAACGTTTGCATGTTTTCATAAATAGAACGTTTTTTCTCTGAGGGAGATGAGTCTTTATTTGGGGCCTAGTTTCCACATGGCTAGTCAGATACTCCTAGGAGTACTTTCTTAAGGCCCCTCTGACATCCTGTACATGGTGGGAGGGGCCTATTTTTGCGCTCTAGATGCGTAGTTTCCTGCAGACTGAGACATC
This sequence comes from Bombina bombina, assembly GCF_027579735.1. Taxonomy (NCBI): domain Eukaryota; kingdom Metazoa; phylum Chordata; class Amphibia; order Anura; family Bombinatoridae; genus Bombina; species Bombina bombina. Next base: position 1,226,193,632 of record NC_069502.1, read on the forward strand.
CAGCTTCCCTAGAGGAGTCCTCTGGCATCTGACGACAATCATAAAGGGTATATTTCTTCACTAAATCGTGTTTGAGGGCAGGTAGGAGCCTCAGCAGAGCTGTGGCAAGGTGCTCAACTGTTTTTTACCGGTGGTTGACGTTTTTTAAATCCGGTTTGGGGGCTAAGGGGTTAATCATCCATTTGCAAGTGGGTGCAATGTTGCTTTAGTCCCTTACACATACTGTAAAAATTTCGAAGACTTTACTATATTTTTTCACTGTTTTGCAGTTTAAGTGCTAGTTTTTTTCTCTTAAAGGCACAGTAACGTTTTTGTTTAATTGCTGTTTCACCTTTATTAAAGTGTTTTCCAAGCTTGCTTGTCTCATTACTAGTCTGTTAAACATGTCTGACATAGTGGAAACTCCTTGTTCACTATGTTTGGAAGCCATTTTGGAACCCCCTCTTAGAATGTGTACCAAATGTACTGAAATTTCTATAAACTATAAAGACCATATTATGGCGCTTAAAGAATTATCTCCAGGGGATTCTCTGACTGAAAAAGGGAGATTATGCCATCTAGCTCTCCCCATGTGTCAGAACCTATAACTTCTGCTCAAGTGACGCCAAGTACATCTAGCGCGCCTAATTCTTTTACCTTACAGGACATGGCGGCAGTTATGAATGCTACCCTCTCAGAGGTATTGTCCAAACTGCCAGAGTTACAATGAAAGCGAGACAGCTCTGGGGCTAAAACAAATACAGAGCTTTCTAACGCTTTAATACCTGTGTCCGATAAACCCTCACAATACTCAGAAGCCGAGGCAGGAGAGCTTCTATCTGTGGGTGACATTTCAGATTCAGGGAAGGCGTTGCTTCAGTCTGATTCTGAAATGACAGCGTTTAAATTTAAGCTTTAACACCTCCGCTTATTGCTTAGGGAGGTTTTAGCGACTCTGGATGACTGTGGACCCAGTGCAGTTCCAGAGAAATTGTGTAAGATGGACAAATACTTTGCATTGCCTGTTTACACTGATGTTTTTCCAGTCCCTAAGAGATTTTCGGAAATTATTACTAAGGAATGGGATAGACCAGGTGTGCCGTTCTCTCCCCCTCCTCCTTTTAAAAAGATGTTTCCCATAGATGCCGCCATACGCGACTCGTGGCAGACGGTCCCTAAGGTGGAGGGAGCAGTCTCTACCCTAGCTAAGCGTACAACTATCCCTGTCGAGGACAGTTGTGCTTTCCTAGATCCTATGGATAAAAAATTGGAGTGTCTCCTTAAGAAAATTTTTATACATCAAGGTTTTATTCTCCAGCCTCTTGCATGCATTGCCCCAGTTACTGCTGCAGCGGCTTTCTGGTTCAAGTCTCTTGAGGAGGCTCTACAGGTGGAGACCCCGTTAGATGATATTTTAGACAGGATTAAAGCTCTTAAGTTAGCTAATTCCTTTATCTCTGACGCCGTTTTTCATTTAGCCAAGCTAATGGCTAAGAATTCAGGTTTTGCCATTCTGGCGCGTAGGGCGCTATGGCTTAAGTCCTGGTCAGCAGACGTTACTTCAAAGTCTAAGCTTCTTAACATCCCCTTCAAGGGACAGACCCTCTTCGGGCCTGGTCGGAAGGAGATCATTTCTGATATTACTGGAGGAAAAGGTCACACCCTTCCTCAGGATAGGTCCAATAAGTTAAGGACCAAACAGAATAATTTTCGTTCCTTTCGAAACTTCAAGAGTGGCGCAGCTTCAGCTTCCTCTAATGCAAAACAAGAGGGAAATTTTGCCCAGTCCAAACCAGTCTGGAGACCTAACCAGGCTTGGAACAAGGGGAAGCAGGCCAAAAAACCTGCTGCTGCCTCTAAGACAGCATGAAGGAGTAGCCCCCGATCCGGGACCGGATCTAGTAGGGGGCAGACTTTCTCTCTTCGCTCAGGCTTGGGCAAGAGATGTCCAGGATCCCTGGGCACTAGAGATTGTTTCCCAGGGGTATCTTCTAGAATTCAAGGGTTCATCTCCAAAGGGGAGATTTCACCTCTCACAACTATCTGCAAACCAGATAAAGAGAGAGGCATTCTTACGTTGTGTTCAAGACCTTCTGGTTACGGGAGTGATCCACCCAGTTCCAAGGGAGGAACAGGGGCAGGGTTTCTATTCAAACCTGTTTATAGTTCCCAAAAAAGAGGGATCGTTCAGACCAATCTTGGATCTCAAGATCCTAAACAAATTTCTCAGGGTCCCATCTTTCAAGATGGAGACAATCCGAACCATCCTCCCTATGACCCAGGAGGGTCAATATATGACTACCGTGGACTTAAAGGATGCTTATCTCCACATTCCAATTCACAGAGATCATCATCAGTTCCTCAGGTTCGCCTTCCTAGACAGGCATTACCAGTTTGTGGCTCTTCCCTTTGGGTTAGCCACGGCGCCAAGAATCTTTACGAAGGTTCTAGGGTCTCTACTGGCGGTTCTAAGGCCGCGGGGCATAGCGGTGGCTCCTTACCTAGACAACATCCTGATCCAGGCATCGACTTTTCAAATCGCCAAGTCCCATACGGACATTGTTCTGGCCTTTCTGAGGTCTCACGGGTGGAAGGTGAACAGAGAAAAGAGTTCACTCTCCCCTCTCACAAGAGTTTCTTTCCTAGGAACTCTGATAGATTCAGTAGAAATGAAAATTTTTCTGACAGAGCTCAGGATATCAAAGCTTCTAACTTCTTGCTGTGCTCTTTATTCCACTTCTCGGCCGTCAGTGGCTCAGTGTATGGAAATGATCGGCCTGATGGTAGCGGCAATGGACATAGTTCCGTTTGCCTGCCTACATCTCAGACCACTGCAACTTTGCATGCTCAATCAGTGGGATGGGGACTACACAGATTTGTCTCCTCTGTTAAATCTGGATCAAGAGACCAGGGATTCTCTTCTCTGGTGGTTATCTCGGGTCCATCTGTCCAGGGGAATGAGTTTCCACAGGCCAGAGTGGACTATAGTGACGACAGATACCAGCCTTCTGGGCTGGGGCGCAGTCTGGAATTCCCTGAAGGCTCAGGGTTCGTGGACTCAGGAGGAGGCCCTCCTTCCGATAAACATTCTGGAGCTATGAGCAATATTCAATGCTCTTCAGGCTTGGCCTCAATTGGCTGCGGTCAGATTCATCCGATTTCAGTCGGACAATATCACGACTGTAGCCTATATAAACCATCAGGGGGGAACAAGGAGTCCCCTGGCAATGATGGAGGTTTCCAAGATAATTCTTTGGGCAGAGGTTCACTCTTGCCATCTTTCAGCTATCCATATCCCAGGAGTAGAGAACTGGGAGGCGGATTTTCTAAGTCGGCAGTCTTTTCATCCAGGGGAGTGGGAGCTCCATCCGGAGGTATTTGCCCAGCTGATTCAACTATGGGGCAAACCAGAACTGGATCTGATGGCATCTCGTCAGAACGCCAAGCTTCCTCGTTACGGGTCCAGGTCAAGGGATCCCCAGGCAACGCTGATAGATGCTCTAGCAGTGCCCTGGTCCTTCAGCCTGGCTTATGTGTTTCCACCATTTCCTCTCCTCCCTCGTCTGATTGCCAAGATCAAGCAGGAGAGAGCTTCGGTGATTTTGATAGCACCTGCGTGGCCACGCAGGACTTGGTATGCAGATCTGGTGGACATGTCATCCTTTCCACCATGGACTCTGCCGCTGAGGCAGGACCTTCTACTCCAAGGTCCATTCAAACATCCAAATCTAGTTTCTCTGCGTCTGACTGCTTGGAGATTGAACGCTTGATTTTATCAAAACGTGGTTTCTCCGAGTCATTGATACCTTGATTCAGGCTTGAAAGCCTGTCACCAGGAAAATCTGTCATAAGATATGGTGTAAATATCTTCATTGGTGTGAATCCAAGGGTTACTCGTGGAGTAAGGTCAGGATTCCTAGGATATTATCCTTTCTCCAAGAAGGATTGGAAAAGGGATTATCGGCTAGTTCCTTAAAGGGACAGATTTCTGCTCTGTCTATTCTTTTGCATAAGTGTCTGGCTGATGTTCCAGACGTTCAGGCGTTTTGTCAGGCTTTAGTTAGAATCAAGCCTGTGTTTAAACCTGTTGCTCCGCCATGGAGTTTAAATTTAGTTCTTAAAGTTCTTCAAGGGGTTCCATTTGAACCTTTGCATTCCATAGATATCAAGCTTTTATCTTGGAAAGTTCTGTTCCTAGTAGCGATCTCTTCGGCTCGAAGAGTTTCAGAGTTATCTGCCTTGCAGTTTGATTCCCCTTATCTGATCTTCCATGCAGATAAGGTAGTTTTGCGTACCAAGCCTGGGTTTCTTCCTAAGGTGGTATCTAATAAGAATATCAATCAGGAGATTGTTGTTCTGTCACTGTGTCCTAATCCTTCTTCAAAGAAGGAACGTCTATTACACAATCTTGACGTGGTTCGTGCTTTAAAGTTTTATTAGCAAGCTACTAAGGTTTTCGTCAAACATCTGCATTGTTTGTTGTCTATTCTGGAAAGAGGAGAGGCCAAAAGGCTTCGGCAACTTCTCTTTCTTTTTGGCTGAGAAGCATAATCCGTTTAGCTTATGAGACTGCTGGCCAGCAGCCTCTTGAAAGAATTACAGCTCATTCCACTAGAGCGGTAGCTTCCACATGGGCTTTTAAACATGAGGCCTCTGTTGAACAGATTTGTAAGTCGGCGACTTGGTCTTCACTTCATACTTTTTCTAAATTCTACAAATTTGATACTTTTGCTTCCTCGGAAGCTATTTTTGGGAGAAAGGTCTTACATGCAGTGGTGCCTTCCGTTTAAGTGCCTGCTTTGTCCCTCCCTTCATCCGTGTCCTAAAGCTTTGGTATTGGTATCCCACAAGTAATGGATGAACCCGTGGACTGGATACACCTTACAAGAGAAAACAAAATTTATGCTTACCTGATAAATTTCTTTCTCTTGTGGTGTATCCAGTCCATGGCCCGCCCTGTCATTTTAAGGCAGGTGTTTTTTATTTTTAAAACTACAGTCACCACTGCACCCTATAGTTTCTCCTTTTTCTTACTTGTCTTCGGTCGAATGACTGGAGGTGGGGGTTAGGGGAGGAGCTATATAGACAGCTCTGCTGTGGGTGTCCTCTTGCAACTTCCTGTTGGGAAGGAGAATATCCCACAAGTAATGGATGAACCCGTGGACTGGATTCACCACAAGAGAAAGAAATTTATCAGGTAAGCATAAATTTTGTTTTTTCATTTTCCTTCAGCTGAATGACTGGGGGTTATGGGTAAGGGAAGTGACATATTTAGCTTTGCTGTGGTGCTCTTTGCCACCTCCTGCTGGCCAGGAGTGATATTCCCACCAGTAATTGATGATGCCGTGGACTCACTATATCTGGAAATAAATACATTTATCAGGTAAGCATAAATTATGTTTTGCAATTTTACAAAAATCTGTCTCCTGTAAAGGATACTTGAGGCCCTATTATCAAAAACTTACTAGCATGGCTAGAAATCAAAATGTGTTTGTTTTTAGGGCAGTATATTGTAATATGTATGTCCCTCACACCCAGAATCCCACTTACAGCACCAACAAGACTTTTTAGGTACTTTCACCAGACCACAAAGCCCTTGAGATTTGGGCTGTTGGTGAGGATTATCATACAACTCATCTTCATTCTAGATTAATAATTCAACAACTTTCTGCAATTCCGTCAATTCTATTTCTCATATACGGCAGTAATGATATTAATCTGTCACATGCATCAACGTTAGTAACTAAGAGTACAAGAGTACAATTAGTAACTAAATAACAGTACAATTATTAACTAAATAACAGTACAATAGTAACTAAATAAGAGTACAATTAGTAACTAAATAATAGTACAATTATTAACTAAATAACAGTACAATAGTAACTAAATAAGAGTACAATTAGTAACTAAATAACAGTACAATTAGTAACTAAATAACAGTACAATTATTAACTAAATAACAGTACAATTATTAACTAAATAACAGTACAATAGTAACTAAATAACAGTACAATTATTAACTAAATAACAGTACAATAGTAACTAAATAAGAGTACAATTAGTAACTAAATAACAGTACAATTATTAACTAAATAACAGTACAATAGTAACTAAATAAGAGTACAATTAGTAACTAAATAACAGTACAATTATTAACTAAATAACAGTACAATAGTAACTAAATAAGAGTACAATTAGTAACTAAATAATAGTACAATTATTAACTAAATAACAGTACAATAGTAACTAAATAAGAGTACAATTAGTAACTAAATAACAGTACAATTATTAACTAAATAACAGTACAATTATTAACTAAATAACAGTACAATTATTAACTAAATAACAGTACAATAGTAACTAAATAAGAGTACAATTAGTAACTAAATCACTGTACAATTAGTAAATAAATAAGAGTACAATAGGAACTAAATCACCATACAATTAGTAACTAAATAATAGTCCAATAGTAACTAAATAAGAGTACAATTATTAAATAAATAACAGTACAATAGTAACTAAATATTAGTACAATAGTAACTAAATATTAGTACAATTAGTAACTAAATAATAGCACAATAGTAACTAAATAATAGTACAATAGTAACTAAATAAGAGTACAATCAGTAACTAAATAACAGTACAATTAGTAACTAAATAGCAGTCCAATTACTAACTAAATAAGAGTACAATTAGTAACTAAATAACAGTACAATAGTAACTAAATAACGGTACAATTAGTTTAAATAACAGTACAATAGTAACTAAATAACAGTACACTAGTAACTAAATAACAGTACAATTAGTAACTAAATAATAGTACAATAGTAACTAAATAATAGTAGAATTAGTAACTAAATAACAGTACAATTAGTAACTAAATAAGAGTACTATAGTAACTAAATAACAGTACAATAGTAACTAAATAAGAGTACAATAGTAACTAAATCACCATACAATTAGTAATTAAATAATAGTACAATAGTAACTAAATAACTGTACAATTAGTAACTAAATAACGGTACAATAGTAACTAAATAACAGTACAATAGTAACTAATAGAACAATAGTAACTAAATAATAGTACAATAGTAACTAAATAACAGTACAATAGTAACTAAATAACAGTACAATTAGTAACTAACAGTACAATAATAACTAAATAACAGTACAATAGTAACTAAATAACAGTACAATAGTAACTAAATAATAGTAGAATTAGTAACTAAATAACAGTACAATTAGTAACTAAATAAGAGTACAATAGTAACTAAATAACAGTACAATAGTAACTAAATAACAGTACAATTAGTAACTAAATAAGAGTACAATAGTAACTAAATAATACTAGAATTAGTAACTAAATAACAGTACAATTAGTAACTAACTAAGAGTACAATAGTAACTAAATCACCATACAATTAGTAATTAAATAATAGTACAATAGTAACTAAATAACCGTACAATTAGTAACTAAATAACAGTACAATAGTAACTAAATAACAGTACAATAGTAACTAATAGTACAATAGTAACTAAATAATAGTACAATAGTAACTAAATAACAGTACAATAGTAACTAAATAACAGTACAATTAGTAACTAACAGTACAATAATAACTAAATAACAGTACAATTAGTAACTAAATAACAGTACAATAGTAACTAAATAACAGTATAATTAGTAACTAAATAACAGTACAATTAGTAACTAAATAAGAGTACAATAGTAACTAAATAACAGTACAATAGTAACTAAATAACAGTACAATAGTAACTAAATAACAGTACAATTATTAACTAAATAACAGTACAATAGTAACTAAATAAGAGTACAATTAGTGACTAAATAACAGTACAATAGTAACTAAATAACAGTACAATAGTAACTAAATAAGAGTACAATTAGTAACTAAATCACCATACAATTTGTAACTAAATAAGAGTACAATTATTAACTAAATAACAGTGCAATAGTAACTAAATATTAGTACAATAGTAACAAAATATTAGTACAATAGTAACTAAATAACCATACAATTAGTAACTAAATCACCATGCAATTAGTAACGTTAGTAACTAAGAGTACAAGAGTACAATTAGTAACTAAATAACAGTACAATTATTAACTAAATAACAGTACAATAGTAACTAAATAAGAGTACAATTAGTAACTAAATAACAGTACAATAGTAACTAAATACCAGTAAAATAGTAACTAAGTAAGAGTACAATTAGTAACTAAATCACCGTACAATTAGTAACTGTTACGGTACCAACAGTGTACCAAGGGTTAATACCAGATGAACAATGTCCTGCATAGGGAATCAGCAATTCACAACCCAGACAGTTTCAGGTTTAAAACAGAATGACATTTATTAAAGGCTAGATGCCTAGTATTTATACAGGTTTTACCCCAGATGGGGGGGTTGAAAGACTCTTGTACATTTAGATAAAAAGGGGAAGACGCCCTTTTATGAAACAGTAGAATTACATTACTTAAATACTTTACTTAGGCAGATAACAACTTAAACACATTTGGCTTGTCTTATCACCTAGCGTCTGCTCTCTGAGGGTGATTAAACAATGGCCTGTTTATTACTTAAATGTAATTATAGCACACAATAGCTGAGGCCAGAAAACCTGTCTTTAGAAATTAGATTCTTAGCTAAACACAATTAACTCCTTCAGTCCTGACAGAAGGGTCTGTCACATATCTCCCCCCTTGTGGAACACTCCGGCAGACCCGGCTTGACCCTTTGGCGGGTCAACCTGGGGATGACCGGACTAGGAGGTGGTAGGCATGTCAGTTTGCCAGGACAATCCATCTGTATTCCCGTTATGAGAGAGAATTCCTGTCCATACAAAGAAGGGTTCAACTTACTCAGTGCCCAGACTAGGGCTAAACAGTCCTTCAAAATCCCATCAGCTTCTTTACGAGTTTTCTGTACCTGCTCTTTATAGGTATCCACAATCCCTTCATACTGACATAGGGTGCCCTTGAGTTGCTGCACCTCACTATGAGCCAGCGTCAGCTTCTCCTCAAGTGTCGCTAAGTTTGTCTTTAAGGTTTCATGTCCCACTCTCAAGCTGGTGTTTTCTGCAGTCTGTCGGTGCAGCTTGTCTAGCAGAGATTCACGTTCTAAACGTGCTTTTTCCTCTGCGCTCCTCTTCTCCTTCATCAGCGCATTGTAACGGGACTTCCACGTATCAATAGCGGATAGAGATTTACTGAGCTCAGCGTCCTGGGGCTTAGCAGCAGGGGGGTCAGTCTGTGCTGCACGGATCTGGGCACGGGTAGTCACAGAGTTAACATCAGCGGGACCCATAGGAGCGTAGGCAGAAACAAGGGGGGCCAAGTCATTTCCAAGAAGAACATCAGCAGGTAAGTCCTTCTTGACCCCCACATTCACAGGTCTAGCGCCCACTCCCCAATCCAAATGTACCCTGGCAACAGGTAGGCTGAACACATCGCCCCCTGCTACCCTCACAGCCACAGTGTCTCCAGTGTACTGTTTCTCAGACACCAAGTTCTTTTGAAGCAAGGTCATGGTAGCACCAGTATCCCGTAGACCACTGACCTTCTTCCCATTCACTTTAACCAGTTGCCGGTTATTCCGGTGGGCAGCTTGCACAAGGTTTGCCTCATGTAGGATGCTCCAGCATTCTTGCGCCTCTACGTAGCGAGCCGCAGGCTGAGGATTACGTGGGATTCCGCCGGCGTGTCTTCTCCAGGACTGCGCTTGGTTCGCTGCGTTTAGGGGACACTCTGGTCTTTTGTGCCCTAGTTGCTTACATCTAAAGCACCGAATAGGTTGTGAGTAGCACCGCGAATTGAACCGGGCTCTCTGAGGGTAGTTCGTGGCCGGAGGCCGTGTGGTATAGCGGTGCGCCGGGGTTTGGTAACTGGCAGCTGCTGGGGTGACTGGGGGTCTGTACTCCACTCTAGCAGGGGGCTTAGTGGTAGCAGTGTCCAGTTTGCGGGCATCCGTATACTCATCTGCCAAGCGAGCCGCTTCCTGCAGGGTGGAGGGTTTATGGTCCCGAACCCACTCTCGAACTCCTGCGGGTAACTTGTCGAAGCAATGTTCCAACAGGAATAGCTGCAGCACCTCTTCCCCAGATATGGCTTGGCACCCCACTATCCAGTGAGCTGCTGTGCGGTGCACCTTACATGCCCACTCAAGGTAGGAATCTCCAGCTAATTTAACAGTTTCTCTGAACCGCCTCCGGTATGCCTCCGGTGTAACCGCATACCTGGAGAGCAGAGCCTCTTTTACAGTATTATAATCCCTGACTTCCTCATCTGGAATGGCCCGAACAGCCTCACTGGCCCGGCCGGATAATTTTCCAGATAATATCGTGACCCAGTCCTCTACGGGTACCTTGTGTAGTGCACATTGCCTCTCAAAATCCGCAAGGTACCCATCAATCTCTCCTTCTGTTTCCAGGAAGTTTTTAAAAGCTGCAAAATTTACTTTTCTCTTTTCCATCTTAGTCAGTATTGTAATAATCCCCCTCTTCCTGAGGTTACTGGCTTGTGTAGTTGCTCTTCTGGGCGATAAGGTTCATTCCGTCGCTTGCCACCAATTGTTACGGTACCAACAGTGTACCAAGGGTTAATACCAGATGAACAATGTCCTGCATAGGGAATCAGCAATTCACAACCCAGCCAGTTTCAGGTTTAAAACAGAATGACATTTATTAAAGGCTAGATGCCTAGTATTTATACAGGTTTTACCCCAGATGGGGGGGTTGAAAGACTCTTGTACATTTAGATAAAAAGGGGAAGACGCCCTTTTATGAAACAGTAGAATTACATTACTTAAATACTTTACTTAGGCAGATAACAACTTAAACACATTTGGCTTGTCTTATCACCTAGCGTCTGCTCTCTGAGGGTGATTAAACAATGGCCTGTTTATTACTTAAATGTAATTATAGCACACAATAGCTGAGGCCAGAAAACCTGTCTTTAGAAATTAGATTCTTAGCTAAACACAATTAACTCCTTCAGTCCTGACAGAAGGGTCTGTCACAGTAACTAAATAAAAGTACAATAGGAACTAAATCACCTTACAATTAGTAACTAAATAATAGTACAATAGCAACTAAATAAGAGTACAATTATTAACTAAATAACAGTAAAATAGTAACTAAATATTAGTACAATAGTAACTAAATATTAGTACAATTATTAACTAAATAATAGCACAATAGTAACTAAATAATAGTACAATAGTAACAAAATAAGAGTACAATCAGTAACTAAATAACAGTACAATTAGTAACTAAATATCAGTGCAATTACTAACTAAATAAGAGTACAATTAGTAACTAAATAACAGTACAATAGTAACTAAATAACAGTACAATTAGTAACTAAATAACAGTATAATAGTAACTAAATAAAAGTACAATAGTAACTAAATAGGAGTACAATAGTAAATAAATAACAGTACAATTAGTAACTAAATAACAGTACAATTAGTACCTAAATAACAGTGTAATTAGTAACTAAATAAGAATAAAATTAATAACTAAATAACAGTACACTAGTAACTAAATAACAGTACAATTAGTAACTAAATAACTGTACAATAAGTAACTAAATAATAGTACAATAGTAACTAAATAATAGTAGAATTAGTAACTAAATAACAGTACAATTAGTAACTAAATAAGAGTACAATAGTAACTAAATAACAGTACAATAGTAACTAAATCACCATACAATTAGTAACTAAATAATAGTACAATTAGTAACTAAATAACAGTACAATTAGTAACTAAATAACAGTACAATTAGTAACTAAATAACAGTATAATTAGTAACTAAATAATAGTACAATAGTAACTAAATAATAGTAGAATTAGTAACTAAATAACAGTACAATTAGTAACTAAATAAGAGTACTATAGTAACTAAATAACAGTACAATAGTAACTAAATAAGAGTACAATTAGTAACTAAATCACCATACAATTAGTAACTAAATAATAGTACAATAGTAACTAAATAACGGTACAATTAGTAACTAAATAACAGTGCAATAGTAACTAATAGTGCAATAGTAACTAAATAATAGTACAATAGTAACTAAATAACAGTACAATTAGTAACTAAATAACAGTACAATTAGTAACTAAATAACAGTACAATTAGTAACTAAATAACAGTACAAGAGTAACTAAATAACAGTACAAGAGTGCAATTGGTAACTAAATACCAGTACAAGAGTACAATTACTAAATAAATAACAGTACAAGAGTACAATTTGTAACTAAATAACAGTACAAGAGTACAATCAGTAACTAATTAACAGTACAATTAGTAACTAAATAGCAGTGCAATTAGTAACTAAATAAGAGTACAATTAGTAACTAAATAACAGTACAATAGTAACTAAATAACAGTACAATTAGTAACTAATAACAGTACAATAGTAACTAAATAACAGTACAATAGTAACTAAATAGGAGTACAATAGTAAATAAATAACAGTACAATTAGTAACTAAATAACAGTGTAATTAGTAACTAAATAAGAGTAAAATTAATAACTAAATAACAGTACAATTAGTAACTAAATAACAGTACAATTAGTAACTAAATAAAAGTAGAATTAGTAACTAAATAACAGTACAATAGTAACTAAATAAGAGTACAATTAGTAACTAAATCGCCATACAATTAGTAACTAAATAAGAGTACAATAGTAACTAAATCACAGTAATTAAATAATAGTACAATAGTAACTAAATAACAGTACAATTAGTAACTAAATAACAGTACAATAGTAACTAAATAACAGTACAATAGTAACTAATAGTACAATAGTAACCAAATATAGTACAATAGTAACTAAATAACAGTACAATAGTGAGTAACTAACAGTACAATAATAACTAAATAATAGTACAATTAGTAACTAAATAACAGTACAATAGTAACTAAATAACAGTACAATTAGTAACTAAATAAGAGTACAATAATAACTAAATAACTACCTAACTAAATAACAGTACAATAGTAATTAAATAAAAGTACAAGAGTACAATAATAACTAAATAACTAAATAACAGTACAATAGTAACTAAATAACAGTACAATAGTAACTAAATAGGAGTACAATAGTAACTTAATAAGAGTACAACTAGTAACTAAATAACAGTACAATAGTAACTAAATAAAAGTACTATAGTAACTAAATAACAGTACAATTAGTAACTAAATAACAGTACAATTAGTAACTAAATAACAGTACAAGAGTGCAATTGGTAACTAAATACCAGTACAAGAGTACAATTACTAAATAAATAACAGTACAAGAGTACAATAGTGACTTAATAACAGTATAAGAGTACAATAGTAACTAAATAACAGTACAAGACTACAATTTGTAACTAAATATCAGTACAAGAGTACAATCAGTAACTAATTAACAGTACAATTAGTAACTAAATAGCAGTGCAATTAGTAACTAAATAAGAGTACAATTAGTAACTAAATAACAGTACAATAGTAACTAAATAACAGTACAATTAGTAACTAATAACAGTACAATAGTAACTAAATAACAGTACAATAGTAACTAAATAGGAGTACAATAGTAAATAAATAACAGTACAATAAGTAACTAAATAACAGTACAATTAGTAACTAAATAAGAGTAAAATTAATAACTAAATAACAGTACAATTAGTAACTAAATAACAGTACAATTAGTAACTAAATAAGAGTAGAATTAGTAACTAAATAACAGTACAATAGTAACTAAATAACAGTAATTAAATAATAGTACAATAGTAACTAAATAACAGTACAATTAGTAACTAACAGTACAATAATAACTAAATAATAGTACAATTAGTAACTAAATAACAGTACAATAGTAACTAAATAACAGTACAATTAGTAACTAAATAAGAGTACAATAGTAACTAAATAACAGTACAATTAGTAACTAACAGTACAATAGTAACTAAATAACAGTACAATAGTAACTAATAGTACAATAGTAACTAAATAATAGTACAATAGTAACTAAATAATAGTACAATAGTAACTAAATAACAGTACAATTAGTAACTAAATAACAGTACAATTAGTAACTAAATAAGAGTACAATAGTAACTAAATAAGAGTACAATTAGTAACTAAATAACAGTACAATAGTAACTAAATAACAGTACAATTATTAAATAAATATCAGTACAATAGTAACTAAATAAGAGTACAACTAGTGACTAAATAACAGTACAATAGTAACTAAATAACAGTACAATAGTAACTAAATCACCGTACAATTTGTAACTAAATAAGAGTACAATAGGAACTAAATAAGAGTACAATTATTAACTAAATAACAGTGCAATAGTAAATAAATATTAGTACAATAGTAACTAAATCACCATACAATTAGTAACTAAATCCGCATACAATTAGTAACTAAATAATAGCACAATAGTAACTAAATAATAATACAATAGTAACTAAATAAGAGTATAATTAGTAACTAAATAACAGTACAATTAATAACTAAATAGAAGTGCAATTAGTAACTAAATAGGAGTACAATTAGTAACTAAATAAAAGTACAATTAGTAAATAAATAACAGTACAATTAGTAACTAAATAAGAGTACAATAGTAACTAAATAACAGTACAATAGTAACTAATAGTACAATAGTAACTTAATAATAGTACAATAGTAACTAAATAACAGTACAATTAGTAACTAAATAACAGTACAATAGTAACTTAATAACAGTACAATAGTAACTAATAGTACAATAGTAACTAAATAATAGTACAATAGTAACTAAATAACAGTACAATTAGTACCTAAATAACAGTACAATTAGTAACTAAATAAGAGTACAATAGTAACTAAATAAGAGTACAATTAGTAACTAAATAACAGTACAATAGTAACTAAATAACAGTACAATTATTAAATAAATATCAGTACAATAGTAACTAAATAAGAGTGCAATTAGTGACTAAATAACAGTACAATAGTAACTAAATAACAGTACAATAGTAACTAAATCACTGTACAATTTGTAACTAAATAAGAGTACAATAGGAACTAAATAAGAGTACAATTATTAACTAAATAACAGTGCAATAGTAAATAAATATTAGTACAATAGTAACTAAATCACCATACAATTAGTAACTAAATCCCCATACAATTAGTAACTAAATAATAGCACAAGAGTAAATAAGTAATAGTACAAAAGTAACTAAATACGAGTATAATTAGTAACTAAATAACAGTACAATTAGTAACTAAATAGGAGTACAATTAGAAACTAAATGACAGTACAATTAGTAAATAAATAAAAGTACAATTAGTAACTAAATAACAGTACAATAGTAACTAAATAGGAGTACAATAGTAACTAAATAACAGTACAATTAGTAACTAAATAACAGTACAATTAGTAACTAAATAAGAGTACAATTACTATCTAAATAACAGTACAATAGTAACTAAATAAGAGTACAATTAGTAACTAAATAACAGTACAATTAGTAACTAAATAGCAGTGCAATTAGTAACTAAATAAGAGTACAATAGTAACTAATAGTACAATAGTAACTAAATAACAGTACAATAGTGACTAAATAACAGTACAATTAGTAACTAACAGTACAATAATAACTAAATAACAGTACAATTAGTAACTAAATAACAGTACAATAGTAACTAAATAACAGTACAATTAGTAACTAAATAACAGTACAATAGTAACTAATAGTACAATAGTAACTAAATAATAGTACAATTAGTAACTAAATAACAGTACAATAGTAACTAAATAACAGTACAATTATTAACTAAATATCAGTACAATAGTAACTAAATAACAGTACAATAGTAACTAAATCACCATACAATTTGTAACTAAATAAGAGTACAATAGTAACTAAATAAGAGTACAATTATTAACTAAATAAAAGTGCAATAGTAAATAAATATTAGTACAATAGTAACTAAATATTAGTACAATAGTAACTAAATCACCATACAATTAGTAACTAAATCACAATACAATTAGTAACTAAATAATAGCACAATAGTAACTAAATAATAGTACAATAGTAACTAAATAAGAGTACAATTAGTAACTAAATAACAGTACAATTAGTAACTAAATAGCAGTGCAATTAGTAACTAAATAGGAGTACAATTAGTAACTAAATGACAGTACAATTAGTAACTAAATAACAGTACAATTAGTAACTAAATAACAGTACAATAGTAACTAAATAACAGTACAATAGTAAATAAATAGGATTACAATAGTAACTAAATAACAGTACAATTAGTAACTAAATAAGAGTACAATTAGTAACTAAATAAGAGTACAAATAGTAACTAAATAACAGTACAATAGTAACTAAATAAGAGTACAATTAGTAACTAAATAACAGTACAATAGTAACTAAATAACAGTACAATTAGTAACTAAATAACAGTACAATTAGTAACTAAATAGCAGTGCAATTAGTAACTAAATAAGAGTACAATTAGTAACTAAATAACAGTACAATTAGTAACTAAATAACAGTACAATAGTAACTAAATAACAGTACAATAGTAACTAAATAGGAGTACAATTAGTAACTAAATAGCAGTACAATTGGTAACTTAATAACAGTATAATTAGTAACTAAATAATAGTACAATAGTAACTAAATAATAGTAGAATTAGTAACTAAATAACAGTACAATTAGTAACTAAATAAGAGTACTATAGTAACTAAATAACAGTACAATAGTAACTAAATAAGAGTACAATTAGTAACTAAATCGCCATACAATTAGTAACTAAATAATAGTACAATAGTAACTAAATAACAGTACAATTAGTAACTAAATAACAGTACAATAGTAACTAATAGTGCAATAGTAACTAAATAATAGTACAATAGTAAATAAATAACAGTACAATTAGTAACTAAATAACAGTACAATTAGTAACTAAATAACAGTACAAGAGTACAATTAGTAACTAAATAACAGTACAAGAGTAAATTAATAACTAAATACCAGTACAAGAGTACAATTAGTAAATAAATAACAGTACAAGAGTACAATAGTGACTAAATAACAGTACAAGAGTACAATAGTAACTAAATAACAGTACAAGAGTACAATTAGTAACTAAATAACAGTACAAGAGTACAATAATAACTAAATAACAGTACAAGAGTACAATAGTAACTAAATAACAGTACAAGAGTACAATTAGTAACTAAATAACAGTACAAGAGTACAATTAGTGACTAAATAACAGTACAAGAGTACAATAATAACTAAATAACAGTACAAGAGTACAATAGTAACTAAATAACAGTACAAGAGTACAATTAGTGACTAAATAACAGTACAAGAGTACAATAATAACTAAATAACAGTACAAGAGTACAATAGTAACTAAATAACAGTACAAGAGTACAATTAGTAACTAAATAACAGTACAAAAGTAACTAAATAACAGTACAATAATAACTAAATAACAGTACAATAATAACTAAATAACAGTACAATAGTAACTAAATAACAGTACAAGAGTACAATTCGTAACTAAATAACAGTACAAGAGTACAGCAGTAACTAAATAACAGTACAAGAGTACAATTAGTAACTAAATAACATTACAAGAATACAATTAGTAAATAAATAACAGTACAAGAGTACAATAGTAACTAAATAATATTACAACAGTACAATTAGTAACTAATTAACAGTACAATAGTAACTAAATAACAGTACAAGAGTCCAATAGTAACTAAATAACAGTACAAGAGTACAGTAGTAAATAAATAACAGTACAAGAGTACAATTAGTAACTAAACAACAGTACAAGAGTAAAATAGTAACTAAATAACAGTACAAGAGTACAATAATAGCTAAATAACAGTAAAAGAGTACAATAGTAACTAAATAACAATACAAGAGTACAGTAGTAAATAAATAACAGTACAAGAGTACAATTAGTAATTAAATAACAGTACAAGAGTACAATAATAACTAAATAACAGTAGAAGAGTACAGTAGTAACTAAATAACAGTACAAGAGTACAATAGTAACTAAATAACAGTACAAGAGTACAGCAGTAACTAAATAATCAGTACAAGGGTACAAAAGTAACTAAATAACAGTACAAGAGTACAATAGTACAATAGTAACTGAATAACAGTACAGGAGTACAATAGTAACTAAATAACAGTACAAGAGTACAATAGCAACTAAATAACAGTACAAGAGTACAGTAGTAACTAAATAACAGTACAAGAGTACAGCAGTAACTAAATAATCAGTACAAGGGTACAAAAGTAACTAAATAACAGTACAAGAGTACAATAGTACAGTAGTAACTGAATAACAGTACAGGAGTACAATAGTAACTAAATAATAGTACAAGTGTACAATAGTAACTAAATAAAAGTACAAGATTACGGCAGTAACTAAATAACAGTACAAGAGTACAATTAGTAATTAAATAACATTACAAGAGTACAATAGTAATTAAATATCAGTACAAGAGTACAATAGTAACTAAATAACAGTACAAGTGTACAGCAGTAACTAAATAACAGTACAAGTGTACAATAGTAACTAAATAACAGTACAAGAGTACAGTAGTAACTAAATAACAGTACAAGAGTAAAATTAGTAACTAAATAACAGTACAAGAGTACAATAGTAACTAAATAACAGTACAAGAGTACAATAGTACAATAGTAACTGAATAACAGTACAGGAGTACAATAGTAACTAAATAACAGTACAAGAGTACAATAGCAACTAAATAACAGTACAAGAGTACAATAGCAACTAAATAACAGTACAAGAGTACAATTTGTAACTAAATAACAGTACAAGAGTACAATAGTAACTAAATAACATTACAAGAGTACAATAGTAACTAAATAACATTACAAGAGTACAATAGTAACTAAATAACATTACAAGAGTACAATAGTAACTGAATAACAGTACAGGAGTACAATAGTAACTAAATAACAGTACAAGAGTACAATAGCAACTAAATAACAGTACAAGAGTACAATAGCAACTAAATAACAGTACAAGAGTACAATAGTAACTAAATAACATTACAAGAGTACAATAGTAACTAAATAACAGTACAAGAGTACAATAGCAACTAAATAACAGTACAAGAGTACAATAGCAACTAAATAACAGTACAAGAGTACAGTAGTAACTAAATAACAGTACAAGAGTACAATTTGTAACTAAATAGCAGTACAAGAGTACAGTAGTAACTAAATAACAGTACAAGAGTACAATTTGTAACTAAATAACAGTACAAGAGTACAACAGTAACTAAATAACAGTACAAGAGTACAATAGCAACTAAATAACAGTACAAGAGTACAATAGCAACTAAATAACAGTACAAGAGTACAACCAGTAACTAAACAACAGTACAAGAGTGCAGTAGTAACTAAATAACAGTACAAGAGTACAGTAGTAACTAAATAACAGTACAAGAGTACAATTTGTAACTAAATAACAGTACAAGAGTACAATAGCAACTAAATAACAGTACAAGAGTACAATAGCAACTAAATAACAGTACAAGAGTACAATCAGTAACTAAACAACAGTACAAGAGTACAGTAGTAACTAAATAACAGTACAAGAGTACAGTAGTAACTAAATAACAGTACAAGAGTACAATAGCAACTAAATAACAGTACAAGAGTACAATCAGTAACTAAATAACAGTACAAGAGTACAATTAGCAACTAAATAACAGTACAAGAGTACAATTAGCAACTAAATAACAGTACAAGAGTACAATAGCAACTAAATAACAGTACAAGAGTACAATCAGTAACTAAATCACAGTAAAAGAGTAAAATCAGTAACTAAATAACAGTACAAGAGTACAATCAGTAACTAAATAACAGTACAAGAGTACAGCAGTAACTAAATAACAGTACAATAGTACAATAGTAACTAAATAACAGTACAAGAGTACAATCAGTAACTAAATAACAGTACAAGAGTACAATTAGTAATTAAATAACATTACAAGAGTACAAAAGTAATTAAATAACAGTACAAGAGTACATTATTAACTAAATAACAGTACAAGAGTACAATTAGTAGCTAAATAACAGTACAAGAGTAAAATAGTAACTAAATAACAGTACAATAGTACAATTAGTAACTAAATAACAGTACAAGAGTACAATAATAACTAAATAACAGTACAATAGTACAATTAGTAACTAAATAACAGTACAAGAGTACAATAGTAACTAAATAACAGTACAAGAGTACAATTTGTAAGTAAATAACAGTACAAGAGTACAATAGCAACTAAATAACAGTACAAGAGTACAATTAGTAACTAAATAACAGTACAAGAGTACAATAGTAACTAAATAACAGTACAAGAGTACAATTTGTAACTAAATAACAGTACAAGAGTACAATAGCAACTAAATAACAGTACAAGAGTACAATAGCAACTAAATAACAGTACAAGAGTACAATAGTAACTAAATAACAGTACAGGAGTACAATAGTAACTAAATAACAGTACAAGAGTACAATCAGTAACTAATTAACAGTACAAGAGTACAGTAGTAACTAACAGTACAAGAGTACAATTAGTAAATAAATAACAGCACAAGAGTACAATTAGTAATTAAATAACATTACAAGAGTACATTTAGTAAATAAATAACATTACAAGAGTATAATAGTAACTAAATAACAGTACAAAAGTAAAATAGTAACTAAATACTATTACAACAGTACAATTAGTAACTAATTAACAGTACAATAGTAACTAAATAACAGTACAAGAGTCCAATAGTAACTAAATAACAGTACAAGAATACAGTAGTAACTAAATAACAGTACAAGAGTACAATAATAACTAAATTACAGTACAAGAGTACAATTAGTAACTAAATTACAGTACAAGAGTACAGTAGTAACTAAATAACAGTACAAGAGTACAGCAGTAACTAAATAACAGTACAAGAGTACAATAATAACTAAATAACAGTACAAGAGTACAATTAGTAACTAAATAACAGTACAATAGTACAATAGCAACTAAATAACAGTACAAGAGTACAATTAGTAACTAAATAACAGTACAAGAGTACAATAGTAACTAAATAACAGTACAAGAGTATTATTTGTAACTAAATAAAAGTACAAGAGTACAATAGCAACTAAATAACATTACAAGAGTACAATAATAACTAAATAACATTACAAGAGTACAATAGTAACTAAATAACAGTACAAGAGTACAGCAGTAACCAAATAACAGTACAAGAGTACAATTTGTAACTAAATAACAGTACAAGAGTACAATAGTAACTAAATAACAGTACAATAGTACAATAGCAACTAAATAACAGTACAAGAGTACAATTAGTAACTAAATAACAGTACAAGAGTACAATAATAACCAAATAACAGTACAAGAGTACAATAGTAACTAATTAACAGTACAAGAGTACAATTTGTAACTAAATAACAGTACAAGAGTACAATAGCAACTAAATAACAGTACAAGAGTACAATAGTAACTAAATATCAGTACAGGAGTACAATAGTAACTAAATAAGAGTACAATTATTAACTAAATAAAAGTGCAATAGTAAATAAATATTAGTACAATAGTAACTAAATATTAGTACAATAGTAACTAAATCACCATACAATTAGTAACTAAATCACAATACAATTAGTAACTAAATAATAGCACAATAGTAACTAAATAATAGTACAATAGTAACTAAATAAGAGTACAATTAGTAACTAAATAACAGTACAATTAGTAACTAAATAACATTACAAGAGTACAATTAGTAAATAAATAACATTACAAGAGTATAATAGTAACTAAATAACAGTACAAAAGTAAAATAGTAACTAAATAACAGTACAAGAGTACAATTAGTAAATAAATAACATTACAAGAGTATAATAGTAACTAAATAACAGTACAAGAGTACAATTAGTAAATAAATAACATTACAAGAGTATAATAGTAACTAAATAACAGTACAAGAGTACAATTAGTAAATAAATAACATTACAAGAGTATAATAGTAACTAAATAACAGTACAAAAGTACAATAGTAACTAAATACTATTACAACAGTACAATTAGTAACTAATTAACAGTACAATAGTAACTAAATAACAGTACAAGAGTCCAATAGTAACTAAATAACAGTACAAGAATACAGTAGTAACTAAATAACAGTACAAGAGTACAATAATAACTAAATAACAGTACAAGAGTACAATTAGTAACTAAATAACAGTACAAGAATACAGTAGTAACTAAATAACAGTACAAGAGTACAATTAGTAACTAAATAACAGTACAAGAGTACAGCAGTAACTAAATAACAGTACAAGAGTACAATTAGTAACTAAATAACAGTACAAGAGTACAGCAGTAACTAAATAACAGTACAAGAGTACAATTAGTAACTAAATAACAGTACAAGAGTACAGCAGTAACTAAATAACAGTACAAGAGTACAATTAGTAACTAAATAACAGTACAAGAGTACAGCAGTAACTAAATAACAGTACAAGAGTACAATAATAACTAAATAACAGTACAAGAGTACAATTAGTAACTAAATAACAGTACAATAGTACAATAGCAACTAAATAACAGTACAAGAGTACAATTAGTAACTAAATAACAGTACAAGAGTACAATAGTAACTAAATAACAGTACAAGAGTATTATTTGTAACTAAATAAAAGTACAAGAGTACAATAGCAACTAAATAACATTACAAGAGTACAATAATAACTAAATAACATTACAAGAGTACAATAGTAACTAAATAACAGTACAAGAGTACAGCAGTAACCAAATAACAGTACAAGAGTACAATTTGTAACTAAATAACAGTACAAGAGTACAATAGTAACTAAATAACAGTACAATAGTACAATAGCAACTAAATAACAGTACAAGAGTACAATTAGTAACTAAATAACAGTACAAGAGTACAATAGTAACTAATTAACAGTACAAGAGTACAATTTGTAACTAAATAACAGTACAAGAGTACAATAGCAACTAAATAACAGTACAAGAGTACAATAGTAACTAAATATCAGTACAGGAGTACAATAGTAACTAAATAAGAGTACAATTATTAACTAAATAAAAGTGCAAAAGTAAATAAATATTAGTACAATAGTAACTAAATATTAGTACAATAGTAACTAAATCACCATACAATTAGTAACTAAATCACAATACAATTAGTAACTAAATAATAGCACAATAGTAACTAAATAATAGTACAATAGTAACTAAATAAGAGTACAATTAGTAACTAAATAACAGTACAATTAGTAACTAAATAGCAGTGCAATTAGTAACTAAATAGGAGTACAATTAGTAACTAAATGACAGTACAATTAGTAACTAAATAACAGTACAATTAGTAACTAAATAACAGTACAATAGTAACTAAATAACAGTACAATAGTAAATAAATAGGATTACAATAGTAACTAAATAACAGTACAATTAGTAACTAAATAAGAGTACAATTAGTAACTAAATAAGAGTACAAATAGTAACTAAATAACAGTACAATAGTAACTAAATAAGAGTACAATTAGTAACTAAATAACAGTACAATAGTAACTAAATAACAGTACAATTAGTAACTAAATAACAGTACAATTAGTAACTAAATAGCAGTGCAATTAGTAACTAAATAAGAGTACAATTAGTAACTAAATAACAGTACAATTAGTAACTAAATAACAGTACAATAGTAACTAAATAACAGTACAATAGTAACTAAATAGGAGTACAATTAGTAACTAAATAGCAGTACAATTGGTAACTTAATAACAGTATAATTAGTAACTAAATAATAGTACAATAGTAACTAAATAATAGTAGAATTAGTAACTAAATAACAGTACAATTAGTAACTAAATAAGAGTACTATAGTAACTAAATAACAGTACAATAGTAACTAAATAAGAGTACAATTAGTAACTAAATCGCCATACAATTAGTAACTAAATAATAGTACAATAGTAACTAAATAACAGTACAATTAGTAACTAAATAACAGTACAATAGTAACTAATAGTGCAATAGTAACTAAATAATAGTACAATAGTAAATAAATAACAGTACAATTAGTAACTAAATAACAGTACAATTAGTAACTAAATAACAGTACAAGAGTACAATTAGTAACTAAATAACAGTACAAGAGTAAATTAATAACTAAATACCAGTACAAGAGTACAATTAGTAAATAAATAACAGTACAAGAGTACAATAGTGACTAAATAACAGTACAAGAGTACAATAGTAACTAAATAACAGTACAAGAGTACAATTAGTAACTAAATAACAGTACAAGAGTACAATAATAACTAAATAACAGTACAAGAGTACAATAGTAACTAAATAACAGTACAAGAGTACAATTAGTAACTAAATAACAGTACAAGAGTACAATTAGTGACTAAATAACAGTACAAGAGTACAATAATAACTAAATAACAGTACAAGAGTACAATAGTAACTAAATAACAGTACAAGAGTACAATTAGTGACTAAATAACAGTACAAGAGTACAATAATAACTAAATAACAGTACAAGAGTACAATAGTAACTAAATAACAGTACAAGAGTACAATTAGTAACTAAATAACAGTACAAAAGTAACTAAATAACAGTACAATAATAACTAAATAACAGTACAATAATAACTAAATAACAGTACAGTAGTAACTAAATAACAGTACAAGAGTACAATTCGTAACTAAATAACAGTACAAGAGTATAATAGTAACTAAATAACAGTACAAGAGTACAGCAGTAACTAAATAACAGTACAAGAGTACAATTAGTAACTAAATAACATTACAAGAATACAATTAGTAAATAAATAACAGTACAAGAGTACAATAGTAACTAAATAATATTACAACAGTACAATTAGTAACTAATTAACAGTACAATAGTAACTAAATAACAGTACAAGAGTCCAATAGTAACTAAATAACAGTACAAGAGTACAGTAGTAAATAAATAACAGTACAAGAGTACAATTAGTAACTAAACAACAGTACAAGAGTAAAATAGTAACTAAATAACAGTACAAGAGTACAATAATAGCTAAGTAACAGTAAAAGAGTACAATAGTAACTAAATAACAATACAAGAGTACAGTAGTAAATAAATAACAGTACAAGAGTACAATTAGTAATTAAATAACAGTACAAGAGTACAATAATAACTAAATAACAGTAGAAGAGTACAGTAGTAACTAAATAACAGTACAAGAGTACAATAGTAACTAAATAACAGTACAAGAGTACAGCAGTAACTAAATAATCAGTACAAGGGTACAAAAGTAACTAAATAACAGTACAAGAGTACAATAGTACAATAGTAACTGAATAACAGT
The DNA here is from genome assembly GCF_027579735.1 of Bombina bombina. Taxonomy (NCBI): domain Eukaryota; kingdom Metazoa; phylum Chordata; class Amphibia; order Anura; family Bombinatoridae; genus Bombina; species Bombina bombina. The sequence continues at coordinate 1,226,219,113 of NC_069502.1, forward strand.
ACAGGAGTACAATAGTAACTAAATAACAGTACAAGAGTACAATAGCAACTAAATAACAGTACAAGAGTACAGTAGTAACTAAATAACAGTACAAGAGTACAGCAGTAACTAAATAATCAGTACAAGGGTACAAAAGTAACTAAATAACAGTACAAGAGTACAATAGTACAGTAGTAACTGAATAACAGTACAGGAGTACAATAGTAACTAAATAACAGTACAAGTGTACAATAGTAACTAAATAAAAGTACAAGATTACGGCAGTAACTAAATAACAGTACAAGAGTACAATTAGTAATTAAATAACATTACAAGAGTACAATAGTAATTAAATATCAGTACAAGAGTACAATAGTAACTAAATAACAGTACAAGTGTACAGCAGTAACTAAATAACAGTACAAGTGTACAATAGTAACTAAATAACAGTACAAGAGTACAGTAGTAACTAAATAACAGTACAAGAGTAAAATTAGTAACTAAATAACAGTACAAGAGTACAATAGTAACTAAATAACAGTACAAGAGTACAATAGTACAATAGTAACTGAATAACAGTACAGGAGTACAATAGTAACTAAATAACAGTACAAGAGTACAATAGCAACTAAATAACAGTACAAGAGTACAGTAGTAACTAAATAACAGTACAAGAGTACAATTTGTAACTAAATAGCAGTACAAGAGTACAGTAGTAACTAAATAACAGTACAAGAGTACAATTTGTAACTAAATAACAGTACAAGAGTACAACAGTAACTAAATAACAGTACAAGAGTACAATAGCAACAAAATAACAGTACAAGAGTACAATAGCAACTAAATAACAGTACAAGAGTACAACCAGTAACTAAACAACAGTACAAGAGTACAGTAGTAACTAAATAACAGTACAAGAGTACAGTAGTAACTAAATAACAGTACAAGAGTACAATTTGTAACTAAATAACAGTACAAGAGTACAATAGCAACTAAATAACAGTACAAGAGTACAATCAGTAACTAAACAACAGTACAAGAGTACAGTAGTAACTAAATAACAGTACAAGAGTACAGTAGTAACTAAATAACAGTACAAGAGTACAGTAGTAACTAAATAACAGTACAAGAGTACAATTTGTAACTAAATAACAGTACAAGAGAACAATTAGCAACTAAATAACAGTACGAGAGTACAATAGCAACTAAATAACAGTACAAGAGTACAATCAGTAACTAAATCACAGTAAAAGAGTAAAATCAGTAACTAAATAACAGTACAAGAGTACAATCAGTAACTAAATAACAGTACAAGAGTACAGCAGTAACTAAATAACAGTACAATAGTACAATAGTAACTAAATAACAGTACAAGAGTACAATCAGTAACTAAATAACAGTACAAGAGTACAATTAGTAATTAAATAACATTACAAGAGTACAAAAGTAATTAAATAACAGTACAAGAGTACATTATTAACTAAATAACAGTACAAGAGTACAATTAGTAGCTAAATAACAGTACAAGAGTAAAATAGTAACTAAATAACAGTACAATAGTACAATTAGTAACTAAATAACAGTACAAGAGTACAATAATAACTAAATAACAGTACAATAGTACAATTAGTAACTAAATAACAGTACAAGAGTACAATAGTAACTAAATAACAGTACAAGAGTACAATTTGTAAGTAAATAACAGTACAAGAGTACAATAGCAACTAAATAACAGTACAAGAGTACAATTAGTAACTAAATAACAGTACAAGAGTACAATAGTAACTAAATAACAGTACAAGAGTACAATTTGTAACTAAATAACAGTACAAGAGTACAATAGCAACTAAATAACAGTACAAGAGTACAATAGCAACTAAATAACAGTACAAGAGTACAATAGTAACTAAATAACAGTACAGGAGTACAATAGTAACTAAATAACAGTACAAGAGTACAATCAGTAACTAAATAACAGTACAAGAGTACAGTAGTAACTAACAGTACAAGAGTACAATTAGTAAATAAATAACAGCACAAGAGTACAATTAGTAATTAAATAACATTACAAGAGTACAATTAGTAAATAAATAACATTACAAGAGTATAATAGTAACTAAATAACAGTACAAAAGTACAATAGTAACTAAATACTATTACAACAGTACAATTAGTAACTAATTAACAGTACAATAGTAACTAAATAACAGTACAAGAGTCCAATAGTAACTAAATAACAGTACAAGAATACAGTAGTAACTAAATAACAGTACAAGAGTACAATAATAACTAAATTACAGTACAAGAGTACAATTAGTAACTAAATAACAGTACAAGAGTACAGCAGTAACTAAATAACAGTACAAGAGTACAATAATAACTAAATAACAGTACAAGAGTACAATTAGTAACTAAATAACAGTACAATAGTACAATAGCAACTAAATAACAGTACAAGAGTACAATTAGTAACTAAATAACAGTACAAGAGTACAATAGTAACTAAATAACAGTACAAGAGTATTATTTGTAACTAAATAAAAGTACAAGAGTACAATAGCAACTAAATAACATTACAAGAGTACAATAATAACTAAATAACATTACAAGAGTACAATAGTAACTAAATAACAGTACAAGAGTACAGCAGTAACCAAATAACAGTACAAGAGTACAATTTGTAACTAAATAACAGTACAAGAGTACAATAGTAACTAAATAACAGTACAATAGTACAATAGCAACTAAATAACAGTACAAGAGTACAATTAGTAACTAAATAACAGTACAAGAGTACAATAGTAACTAATTAACAGTACAAGAGTACAATTTGTAACTAAATAACAGTACAAGAGTACAATAGCAACTAAATAACAGTACAAGAGTACAATAGCAACTAAATAACAGTACAAGAGTACAATAGTAACTAAATATCAGTACAGGAGTACAATAGTAACTAAATAACAGTACAAGAGTACAATAGTAACTAAATAACAGTACAAGAGTACAATAGTAACTAAATAACAGTACAAGAGTACAATAGTAATTAAATAACAGTACAGGAGTACAATAGTAACTAAATAACAGTACAAGAGTACAATAGTAACTAAATAACAGTAAAAGAGTACAATTTGTAACTAAATAACAGTACAAGAGTACAATAGCAACTAAATAACAGTACAAGAGTACAATAGTAACTACATAACAGTACAGGAGTACAATAGTAACTAAATAACAGTACAAGAGTACAATAGTAACTAAATAACAGTACAAGAGTACAATCAATAACTAAATAACAGTACAAGAGTACAGTAGTAACTAAATAACAGTACAAGAGTACAATTAGTAAATAGATAACAGTACAAGAATACAGTAGTAACTAAATAACAGTACAAGAGTACAATTAGTAATTAAATAACAGTACAAGAGTACAATTAGTAATTAAATAACATTACAAGAGTACAATAGTAATTAAATAACAGTACAAGAGTACATTATTAACTAAATAACAGTACAAGAGTACAATTAGTAACTAAATAACAGTACAAGAGTAAAATAGTAACTAAATAACAGTACAAGAGTACAATAATAACCAAATAACAGTACAAGAGTACAATAATAACTAAATAACAGTACAAGTGTACAATTAGTAACTAAATAACAGTACAAGAGTACAATTAGTAACTAAATAACAGTACAAGAGTACAATAGTAACTAAATAACAGTACAAGAGTACAATAGTAACTAAATAACTGTACAAGAGTACAATAGCAACTAAATAACAGTACAAGAGTACAATAGCAACTAAATAACAGTACAAGAGTACAATTAGTAACTAAATAACAGTCAAAGAGTACAATAGCAACTAAATAACAGTACAAGAGTACAATTAGTAACTAAATAACAGTACAAGAGTACAATAGTAACTAAATAACAGTACAATAATTACTAAATAAGAGTACAATAGCAACTAAATAACAGTACAAGAGTACAATAATAACTAAATAAGAGTACAATAGTAACTAAATAACAGTACAAGAGTACAATTTGTAACTAAATAACAGTACAAGAGTACAATAGCAACTAAATAACAGTACAAGAGTACAAAAGCAACTAAATAACATTACAAGAGTAGAATAGTAACTAAATACCAGTACAAGAGTACAATAGTAACTAAATAACAGTACAGGAGTACAATAGTAACTAAATAACATTACAAGAGTACAATAGTAACTAAATAACAGTACAGGAGTACAATAGTAACTAAATAACAGTACAGGAGTACAATAGTAACTAAATAACAGTACAGGAGTACAATAGTAACTAAATAACATTACAAGAGTACAATAGTAACTAAATAACAGTACAGGAGTACAATAGTAACTAAATAACAGTACAAGAGTACAATCAGTAACTAAATAACAGTACAAGAGTACAGTAGTAACTAAATAACAGTACAAGAGTACAATTAGTAAATAAATAACAGCACAAGAGTACAGTATTAACTAAATAACAGTACAAGAGTACAATTAGTAATTAAATAACAGTACAAGAGTACAATTAGTAATTAAATAACATTACAAGAGTACAATATTAATTAAATAACAGTACAAGAGTACATTAGCAACTAAATAACAGTACAAGAGTACAAGAGTAACTAAATAACAGTACAATAGTAACTAAAAAATAGTACAATAGTAACTAAATAACAATACAATAATTACTAAATAATAGTACAATAGTAACTAAATAACAGTACAAGAGTACAATAATAACTAAATAAGAGTACAGTAGTAAATAAATAACAGTACAAGAGTACAATAGTAACTAAATAACAGTACAAGAGTACAATAGCAACTAAATAACAGTACAAGAATACAGTAGTAACTAAATAACAGTACAAGAGTACAATAAGTAACTAAATTACAGTACAAGAGTACAATAGTAACTAAATAATAGTACAAGAGTACAATTTGTAACTAAATAACAGTACAAGAGTACAATAGTAACTAAATAACAGTACAAGAGTACAATTAGTAACTAAATAACAGTACAAGAGTACAATAGTAACTAAATAACAGTACAAGAGTACAATAAGTAACTAAATTACAGTACAAGAGTACAATAGTAACTAAATAATAGTACAAGAGTACAATTTGTAACTAAATAACAGTACAAGAGTACAATAGTAACTAAATAACAGTACAAGAGTACAATAGTAACTAAATAACAGTACAAGAGTACAATAAGTAACTAAATTACAGTACAAGAGTACAATAGTAACTAAATAATAGTACAAGAGTACAATTAGTAACTAAATAACAGTACAAGAGTACAATTAGTAACTAAATAACAGTACAAGAGTACAATTAGTAACTAAATAATAGTACAAGAGTACAATTAGTAACTAAATAACAGTACAAGAGTACAATAGTAACTAAATAACAGTACAAGAGTACAATAAGTAACTAAATTACAGTACAAGAGTACAATAGTAACTAAATAATAGTACAAGAGTACAATTAGTAACTAAATAACAGTACAAGAGTACAATTAGTAACTAAATAACAGTACAAGAGTACAATAGTAACTAAATAACAGTACAAGAGTACAATAAGTAACTAAATTACAGTACAAGAGTACAATAGTAACTAAATAATAGTACAAGAGTACAATTTGTAACTAAATAACAGTACAAGAGTACAATAGTAACTAAATAACAGTACAAGAGTACAATTAGTAACTAAATAACAGTACAAGAGTACAATAGTAACTAAATAACAGTACAAGAGTCCAATAGTAACTAAATAACAGTACAAGAGTACAATAGCAACTAAATAACAGTACAAGAGTACAATTAGTAACTAAATAACAGTACAAGAGTACAATAGTAACTAAATAACAGTACAAGAGTACAATTTGTAACTAAATAACAGTACAAGAGTACAATGGCAACTAAATAACAGTACAAGAGTACAATAGCAACTAAATAACAGTACAAGAGTACAATAGTAACTAAATAACAGTACAGGAGTACAATAGTAACTAAATAACAGTACAAGAGTACAATAGTAACTAAATAACAGTACAAGAGTACAATAGTAACTAAATAACAGTACAAGAGTACAATAGTAACTAAATAACAGTACAGGAGTACAATAGTAACTAAATAACAGTACAAGAGTACAATAGTAACTAAATAACAGTACAAGAGTGCAATTTGTAACTAAATAACAGTACAAGAGTACAATAGCAACTAAATAACAGTACAAGAGTACAATAGTAACTAAATAACAGTACAGGAGTACAATAGTAACTAAATAACAGTACAAGAGTACAATAGTAACTAAATAACAGTACAAGAGTACAATCAGTAACTAAATAACAGTACAAGAGTACAATTAGTAAATGTCATGTTTTCACCGTTCATCGCCGTGTCGCCGCGGCTCCCGGATCTCTTCTGGTTCCTACGTCACGTTGCTAGGCAACGTGACGCATTCTCTGACAGCCCCTGTGACGTACGGCCTCTCTCTACCTTTAAATCTCGGCGGGAGATTTACTCGGGGCCCGTTTGTTCGCTTCTGCCGGACCCTACCTATGTGAGGTATACTTTTAGAGTCTGAACCTATCCCACATGACCTTGTTTTGCCTACTAATCTTTAGCTAACTTTTGTTTGCTGAGAATCCTGCTTAAAGGGACTTAATCTGTTTGCTTGCTAATCCTGCTAATAAGGACATAATCTTTTGTTTGCTGAGAATCCTGCTTAAAGGGACATTAACATTTGTTTGTGAACACCTGCTTAAAGGGACTTAATCTGTTTGCTTGCTAATCCTGCTAATAAGGACATAATCATTTGTTTGCTGAGAATCCTGCTTAAAGGGACATTAACATTTGTTTGTGAACACCTGCTTAAAGGGACTTTATCTTTGCTTGCTTTAATCCTGCTAATAAGGACATAATCATTTGTTTGCTGAGAATCCTGCTTAAAGGGACATTAACATTTGTTTGCGGACACCTGCTTAAAGGGACGTTATCTTTGCTTGCTTTAATCCTGCTAATAAGGACATAATCATTTGTTTGCTTACAATCCTGCATCAAGGAACTTTAACTTTTGTTTTCTAACAACCTGCTTAAAGGAACATTATTTGTTTGTTACAAATCCTCAAGAAAGAAACATTATTATTTGTTCTCTGATAACCTGCTTAAAGGGACATTATTTAGGTTTGTGTCAATTTCCCTGAGAAAGGAACGCTATCTCCTGTAAATCAATTCTGTCCTCAAGAAGATATATTGAATTACTATTCTTTTGGAAAGTTCTTATATCCTGCTTATTTTGTTTCCTGAGTGGGTCACGTCCTGGATATTTCTCAGTGTGCCAGCGTGTGTTTTAATATCCACGCTAGCACTTGGGTTAAATCCTGAACTGACTTAATACGGCTGACATTACAAACGGGCCATAAATGGACCCCACTGAATTATCCATGGCCGTGACTCACCAGGGACAATTATTGGGATCTCATGCTACCCACTTGCAATCCTTGGATACTAAGCTGGATCAAATCACTACATTATTACAGAGCTTGGTTGCTCCTATCCCTCCCAATCCTAATATTGAGGCATCTCCCCCTCCTATTCCCATCGACCAATCACAAGGACATTTGAGTCCTAGGATTCCTCTTCCAGATAAATATGATGGGAATCCTGAAGACTGTAGGGGATTTCTGAATCAATGTCGACTTCACTTTCGTAACAGTCCTACCCTTTTTGCTACTCCCTCATCTCGGATTACATTCCTTATTTCCTTAATGAAAGGAAGAGCTTTGGCCTGGGTATCACCTCTGTTAGAAAAAAATGATCTTATACTTCAGGATGTGGATGCTTTTCTTTCTGTTTTTTCCAATGTGTTTGACAAACCTGGAAGGACTTCCGCTGCTGAAGCTTCTCTATTAGACCTACGTCAGGGTGCTCAACCAGTGTCTCAATATGCCATTGAGTTCCGAACTCTTGCATCTGAAACTACTTGGAATCAGGGAGCTCTTAGAGCAGCTTTTCGCAAAGGACTTTCAGAGCGTCTCAAAGATGAATTGGTGTATCGGGAACTTCCAGACTCCCTAGAAGCCTTAATAAATCTTTGCATCAGTCTTGATTCTAGATATCGTGAACGCCAACAAGAAAGAGAAAGAAATCAGAGGTCCTCAACTCGAACTCCTTTTCGTCTGGCGCCTCGTTTTTGTAACCCTGTAACAACTGCCTCTCCTTCCCCTGATCAAGCTGAACCTATGGAAGTGGGAACCATAAAATTAACCGAAACTGAGCGTTTGAGAAGACGTTCTCTTGGCCTGTGTCTATACTGTGGCCTTAAAGGGCATTTATTAAGGGATTGTCCTACCAGGCCAGTAAAAGCCAGGGCTTAACTTCTGTCCAGGGAACTAAGTTAAGCCAAAAACAAGTTCATTCCCTCTATAATAAACTCTTTGTTCCTGTAACCCTTCAGTTGGGCGATAACAAGATTCATACCCAAGCTCTTATTGATTCTGGTGCTGGAGGAGTGTTCATTGACTCCACTTTTGTATCTACTCATACTATTCCCTTAATAAGAAAGAAGTTTTCAGTTTCCGTCTCTACTGTTAGTGGAGATCCTTTGGGTTCCGGACTCATCCAGTTTACTACTATACCCATACTTTTTTCTGTCGGAGTACTTCATTGTGAGAGGATATGTTTTGATGTGATTACTACTCCTCAATTTCCCATAATCCTGGGTCTTCCTTGGCTTCAGTTGCATAATCCTACCTTTTCTTGGACCCATGGTGAACTCACTTCCTGGGGATTATCTTGCCATACTAACTGTCTTCAACCACTTACTAAGATACCACTCACTATTGCTCTTACTACCGACTCTTCTGGTCCTCTACCTACGCAGTATCAAGATTTTGTCGATGTCTTTTCTAAAAAAGAAGCAGAACGCCTTCCTCCTCATCGTTCATTTGATTGCCCTATTGACCTTCTTCCTGGAGCTCCTTATCCTCGAGGCAAAACTTATCCACTTTCTAGGCCTGAAAATTTAGCCTTGGAAGAATATATCAAAGATAATTTGGCCAGAGGATTCATTCGACCCTCCTCTTCTCCTGTAGGGGCTGGGTTCTTCTTTGTGGGAAAGAAGGATGGCGGACTGCGACCTTGTATCGATTACAGAGGGTTAAATCAAATTACCATCAAGAACAGTTATCCTTTACCCCTAATACCTGAATTATTCACATATCTTCAAGGTTCCACCATTTTTACCAAGCTCGATCTCCGTGGAGCATACAATCTTATCCGTATGCGCAAGGGTGATGAGTGGAAGACAGCCTTTAACACTCGATTTGGGCATTATGAGTATCTTGTCATGCCGTTTGGGCTGTGTAATGCCCCTGCTGTTTTTCAACACTTCGTGAATGAGATTTTTCGGGATTTCTTGAATATTTTTGTTATCATTTACCTTGACGATATATTAATTTTTTCTCAAAACTACCAAGATCATATACATCACGTCAGGAAAGTACTTCAACGTTTAAGAGATAACCATCTATTTGCCAAACTGGAGAAATGTTCTTTTCATCAAAGGTCCATTCCTTTTTTGGGATATGTAATCTCTGAATCAGGATTTGAAATGGATCCAACTAAACTTTCTGCCATTTTGGAGTGGCCTAAACCTGATTCTCTTAAAGCTCTGCAACGTTTCCTGGGATTTGCCAGTTATTACAGGAAATTCATCAAAGGTTTTGCTACTATAACGTCACCTCTTTCCTCTCTCACCAGGAAAGGACAAAACTGTAAAGATTGGCCTCCTGAAGCTGTTGAAGCTTTTGATTCTCTCAAAAAAGCTTTCTCTTCTGCACCTATCCTGCGTCACCCAAATCCGGATTTTCAATTTATTCTTGAAGTGGATGCTTCTTCAGTTGCTGCTGGGGCTGTTCTTTCCCAACGTATACCTGACACAGGAAAGATCCACCCTGTGGGATTCTTCTCCAAGAAATTTTCTCCTTCTGAATTAAATTATGATGTAGGTAATAAGGAGTTACTTGCTATTAAAATGGCACTGGATGAATGGAGGCATTGGTTGGAAGGCACTTCTTTGCCGTTTACTATACTCACAGATCATAAAAACCTTCTCTATCTTCAAACGGCCAAACGACTGAACTCCAGACAAGCACGTTGGTCTTTGTTCTTCTCACGTTTTCATTACAATCTGTCTTATATTCCCGGTTCTAAGAACATCAAGGCTGACGCCCTTTCCAGACAATTTCAAGATACTTCAACTCCTGAATCTGGTACCATACTTCAACCTCATAAAGTCTTCTGGTCCTCTACCTACGCAGTATCAAGATTTTGTCGATGTCTTTTCTAAAAAAGAAGCAGAACGCCTTCCTCCTCATCGTTCATTTGATTGCCCTATTGACCTTCTTCCTGGAGCTCCTTATCCTCGAGGCAAAACTTATCCACTTTCTAGGCCTGAAAATTTAGCCTTGGAAGAATATATCAAAGATAATTTGGCCAGAGGATTCATTCGACCCTCCTCTTCTCCTGTAGGGGCTGGGTTCTTCTTTGTGGGAAAGAAGGATGGCGGACTGCGACCTTGTATCGATTACAGAGGGTTAAATCAAATTACCATCAAGAACAGTTATCCTTTACCCCTAATACCTGAATTATTCACATATCTTCAAGGTTCCACCATTTTTACCAAGCTCGATCTCCGTGGAGCATACAATCTTATCCGTATGCGCAAGGGTGATGAGTGGAAGACAGCCTTTAACACTCGATTTGGGCATTATGAGTATCTTGTCATGCCGTTTGGGCTGTGTAATGCCCCTGCTGTTTTTCAACACTTCGTGAATGAGATTTTTCGGGATTTCTTGAATATTTTTGTTATCATTTACCTTGACGATATATTAATTTTTTCTCAAAACTACCAAGATCATATACATCACGTCAGGAAAGTACTTCAACGTTTAAGAGATAACCATCTATTTGCCAAACTGGAGAAATGTTCTTTTCATCAAAGGTCCATTCCTTTTTTGGGATATGTAATCTCTGAATCAGGATTTGAAATGGATCCAACTAAACTTTCTGCCATTTTGGAGTGGCCTAAACCTGATTCTCTTAAAGCTCTGCAACGTTTCCTGGGATTTGCCAGTTATTACAGGAAATTCATCAAAGGTTTTGCTACTATAACGTCACCTCTTTCCTCTCTCACCAGGAAAGGACAAAACTGTAAAGATTGGCCTCCTGAAGCTGTTGAAGCTTTTGATTCTCTCAAAAAAGCTTTCTCTTCTGCACCTATCCTGCGTCACCCAAATCCGGATTTTCAATTTATTCTTGAAGTGGATGCTTCTTCAGTTGCTGCTGGGGCTGTTCTTTCCCAACGTATACCTGACACAGGAAAGATCCACCCTGTGGGATTCTTCTCCAAGAAATTTTCTCCTTCTGAATTAAATTATGATGTAGGTAATAAGGAGTTACTTGCTATTAAAATGGCACTGGATGAATGGAGGCATTGGTTGGAAGGCACTTCTTTGCCGTTTACTATACTCACAGATCATAAAAACCTTCTCTATCTTCAAACGGCCAAACGACTGAACTCCAGACAAGCACGTTGGTCTTTGTTCTTCTCACGTTTTCATTACAATCTGTCTTATATTCCCGGTTCTAAGAACATCAAGGCTGACGCCCTTTCCAGACAATTTCAAGATACTTCAACTCCTGAATCTGGTACCATACTTCAACCTCATAAAGTCTTAGCCCAGTTATCAACCTCGTGGTTACATGATTTACAATCTGCTCAAAAGGATCTTCCTTTGTCTTGCAAACCTCCTGATGGCCTACTCTTTGTTCCTAAACGTCTTCGTTCCAAGATTCTATATTGGGCTCACGACAGTCCTCTCTCTGGACATCCTGGCATCAGTAACACCGCTCGAAGGCTCAAGCAGCATGTCTGGTGGCCTACTCTGTCTCAAGATGTTACAGATTATGTCTCAGTATGTACACAGTGTGCCAGCAATAAGACTCCTCGTCAACTTCCCTCCGGTTTGCTTCAACCGTTACCCATTCCTCATCAGCCTTGGACCCATTTATCCATGGATTTTATTACCGATCTTCCTCTTTCAGCTGGAAACAACACTATCTGGGTGGTTGTTGACAGGTTCACTAAGACAGCTCACTTCATTCCTTTACCTGGTTTACCATCTGCCAAAAGACTTTCCGAACTTTTTCTCTTACACATTGTGAGATTACATGGCTTCCCTCTGAACATTGTTTCGGATAGAGGAGTACAATTTGTTTCTCGGTTTTGGAGATCACTCTGCAAACACTTTGGAACAACTATCTCTTTGTCTACTTCACATCATCCGGAGTCTAATGGCCAAACCGAAAGGGTTAACCAGTGCCTTGAAACTTATTTGAGGCATTATGTGGATCATCATCATTCTAATTGGACTGGTTACCTTCCACTAGCAGAATTGGCTCATAACACACGTTACAACTCCTCTCTTCGGACCTCTCCTTTTCATGCAGCCTATGGATTTCAACCCAGAACGTTTCCTCTACACACCTCTTCCACTGACAATCCTGCTTCTGATCTATCCGCCAGGAGGTTAACTCGTCATTGGAAGAAGATACGCCTTCTTCTTTCCAAGGCTTCTGAACGTTATAAGTTCTATTCTGATCTTCGGCGACGGAGGGCTCCCAAATATCGGCCTGGCGATAAGGTTTGGGTTTCTTCACGTCATCTTCGCCTCAAACAGCCTTCCATCAAATTGGGACCACGATATGTGGGTCCTTTCCGAATACTGGGTCAAGTATGTCCTACTGCTTACCGAATTGCTCTGCCCAAGACCCTCAAAGCCCATCCGGTATTTCACGTATCTCTTTTGAAACCTGTATTATCTAATAGGTATTCTAAACCTTTGCTCAAACCTCCACCTCTTTTGATTCATGGCCAACCTGAATTTGAGGTCAGTCACATCCTGGATTCCAAACTTCGTGGTAAGAAACTGTATTATCTCATTCATTGGAAAGGTTATCCTGTTACGGAACGATCCTGGGAACCTGCCCGGCAGGTGCGTGCCCCTGCCTTAATTAAGGCCTTTCACAAGTTCCACCCTACTAGGCCTGGTCCTGTCCCCCGGAGGGGTCCTTGAGGGGGGGGTGATGTCATGTATTCACCGTTCATCGCCGTGTCGCCGCGGCTCCCGGATCTCTTCTGGTTCCTACGTCACGTTGCTAGGCAACGTGACGCATTCTCTGACAGCCCCTGTGACGTACGGCCTCTCTCTACCTTTAAATCTCGGCGGGAGATTTACTCGGGGCCCGTTTGTTCGCTTCTGCCGGACCCTACCTATGTGAGGTATACTTTTAGAGTCTGAACCTATCCCACATGACCTTGTTTTGCCTACTAATCTTTAGCTAACTTTTGTTTGCTGAGAATCCTGCTTAAAGGGACTTAATCTGTTTGCTTGCTAATCCTGCTAATAAGGACATAATCTTTTGTTTGCTGAGAATCCTGCTTAAAGGGACATTAACATTTGTTTGTGAACACCTGCTTAAAGGGACTTAATCTGTTTGCTTGCTAATCCTGCTAATAAGGACATAATCATTTGTTTGCTGAGAATCCTGCTTAAAGGGACATTAACATTTGTTTGTGAACACCTGCTTAAAGGGACTTTATCTTTGCTTGCTTTAATCCTGCTAATAAGGACATAATCATTTGTTTGCTGAGAATCCTGCTTAAAGGGACATTAACATTTGTTTGCGGACACCTGCTTAAAGGGACGTTATCTTTGCTTGCTTTAATCCTGCTAATAAGGACATAATCATTTGTTTGCTTACAATCCTGCATCAAGGAACTTTAACTTTTGTTTTCTAACAACCTGCTTAAAGGAACATTATTTGTTTGTTACAAATCCTCAAGAAAGAAACATTATTATTTGTTCTCTGATAACCTGCTTAAAGGGACATTATTTTGGTTTGTGTCAATTTCCCTGAGAAAGGAACGCTATCTCCTGTAAATCAATTCTGTCCTCAAGAAGATATATTGAATTACTATTCTTTTGGAAAGTTCTTATATCCTGCTTATTTTGTTTCCTGAGTGGGTCACGTCCTGGATATTTCTCAGTGTGCCAGCGTGTGTTTTAATATCCACGCTAGCACTTGGGTTAAATCCTGAACTGACTTAATACGGCTGACAGTAAATAGGTAACAGTACAAGAGTACAGTAGTAACTAAATAACAGTACAAGAGTACAATTAGTAAATAGATAACAGTACAAGAGTACAATAGTAATTAAATAACAGTACAAGAGTACAATTAGTAATTAAATAACAGTACAAGAGTACAGTAGTAACTAAATAACAGTACAAGAGTACAATTAGTAAATAGATAACAGTACAAGAGTACAATAGTAACTAAATAACAGTACAAGAGTACAATTAGTAATTAAATAACAGTACAAGAGTACAATTAGTAATTAAATAACATTACAAGAGTACAATATTAATTAAATAACAGTACAAGAGTACATTAGTAACTAAATAACAATACAAGAGTACAAGAGTAACTAAATAAGAGTACAATAGTAACTAAAAAATAGTACAATAGTAACTAAATAACAGTACAATAATTACTAAATAAGAGTACAATAGTAACTAAATAACAGTACAAGAGTACATTTACAATAAATATACCGAATATCACAAAGAAAAAAATGTGAAATAAATGTGATAACAAAAATAAAATAAAGTTCTGAATCAAGGATATGTCTGTGTCTTCCGGATGAGTTTTTCAGCTTGTTAGCGTTCCTCAGTGAGATCCCATAAAAAAGGAAACAGAAAATTGCAACATAGTGTGAATCTGTAACGGCACTTTGAGGAAGTAGTTGTTTTGTAACAAATGACTACTCACATTTGTTGGAGCTTTCCACTAAGCTCAAGGATATGCGCACTCCCACTTTATACTGATGGGAAAACAGTACACTAGGCAAAACTTGGATACAAATTTATTTTAAAATATATAAAAGCGTCACATAAGCCTTGATAACACCACAATGTAAGGGTACAAAAGCAGATATGCTGTAACAAATGCTTCAAATCGCCAAACTTGCAAAGAGGTAAATGGATCAGCAGGAGTGTGACCGCCGAAACCAAAACCTTTTTAGTAGCAAGACAATAGCACTAAGCCCCCAGGTGTCCTGGCTAGTGTAGAGACGCAATAAAACTCAATATAGAACAGTTCAGTTCCGACGTACGTTTCGCTGGTATGCTTGACAAACCCCTAATCTGACCCCTATATTATATTTATTAACCCCTAATCTGCTGCCCCTAACATCGCCGACACCTATATTATATTTATTAACCCCTAACCTGCCCCCCCCCCAACGTCGCCGCTACCTTACCTACACTTATTAACCCCTAATTCTTTCTGCTTTTGGTAATTCAAATGTTATTTTTTGTAAGGTTAGGGTTTGTTGTTTTTTTTCTTTGTAATGTTGTTTTTTTGGTTTAAGTAATGTAACTTTTTATATAGTAATAGTAGTATTTTTAGTTTTTTGAAGCTAGGGTTAGTCTATTTTGGGTTAACCTAGGGGGGTGTTAGGTTAGAGGGTTTAGATGTACTGTGCTGTAGTTGTCAGATGTAGGCTCTGTTGCAAGTACTGGGGTATGAACCCTGACTAGATGCTTAAAGTCCCTTTACAATGGGCTACTGAGGAAATTTTGTGGTCAAATATCTTCCTCTTTACAGTGATGTTCAGGTGATATTTTTTACTCAGCTTTTTACAGATTTCAATTTCAAATTTTAAGTGCTTCAACATAAAAAGTAATAAAGCTCTCTGTGATATAATCTGCCGATTAGCTACTCTAATAAATGGATTAACCCCTAAAGCTAAGTCTAACCCTAACACTAACACCCCCTTAAGTTAAATATAATTTTTATCTAACTAAATTAATTAACTCTTATTAAATAAATTATTCCTATTTAAAGCTAAATACTTACCTGTTGTCACACTGAAGATTATCTTTAAGTATTTAAACCTCTGTTTTCTAGGATTCACAAATATGACAATTTATAAATATATATATGTTACACAGAGGATAACACCGGAGGCCCAAAGGTGTGTAAGCTCTGTGTATTAATATAGCCCTTAATAGTCTGTACTCAAATCTCTCAGGAGTTCAGTGAATATTTAGGGCGTAACAGTGTAACAAAATATGTAACAGATTGAGATAGTGAATACAATTGACTAAGATACTGATATTAGGCAGGATCAATAAACAGTTGTTGTTGCGGTATGTAATTCTCTGTATAATGGCAGTCTGTTGTTATACAATGTAATAATATACGACCTGTTTCCACTAGCGTGGAAGGTAGAACTCCAGAGGTGTCAGAGTGGAGGGATCAGACCAGGCAAGTTTGTTCAGTCACCGGAGCCCCTTATCCTCTGCACGCGGTGAGTAGGGAGAGCTGTAGCTGCGGCTGCAGCTGATGACGTCACCTGCTCTGAAGCCGGAGGGCTGTGAGGATGCGGAGCTGCAGCGCAGCTCAGTCTGCTTAACTTGAGGCCACTTAGTATGTCAGCGGTAGTGGCAGGTAAGCTGAGGCAGGCTAAATGGAGGTAGGAAGAGCCCACAGTGTAACTGGTTCTGGCTGCTGTTAAAAGGGTAACGGAAACTTTGGAATCACAGCAGGTAAAGTGGCTAGAAAGCCAGACTTGGGTGAGGAGGTAGAACTTTCAGTATCTACCAAATAAAATAACCAAGCAATGAGTCTAGGAGGGGGAGGTGCCTTTATAGCACTAATGGTAATTAAGGATGATACCAGTTAAAGGTACAGAGCATGAAAGGAACCCTGACAGAGTCCCCCCCCAAAGAAACCACAACGAGGTTTCAAGGAACGGGCCTCTCAGGGTTACGACGATGGAAGAGAGAAACCAAATGAGGGGCTGTAACATTTGTAGCGGGTTCCCAAGAATCCTCTGAAGTATCAAAACCCTTCCAATGGATCAGGTATTCCAAACGGCCGCCTCTGCGCCTAGAGTCCAGGATGCTGTGAACCTCATATTCGAGGTCATCAGCCAAGGAGTGGCTAGGAAGTTCGACCACGGGAGTGGATGCAGAGGAGTCACTAGGTTTAATGAGAGACACATGGAAGGTCGGATGGATCCAGTAGGTGGAAGGCAGCTTCAAGGTGACAGTAACAGGATTTGGGAGAGCCACAATCGGGAAAGGACCAATGAAAAGTCTAGTTAATTTTCTTGAAGGAAGATGTAGCTTTAAATTTTTTGTGGACAACCAAACTAGTTGACCTATACGGTACTCAGGTTGTTGTCTATGACGTAGATCATAGTGTTTTTTATAGGATGCTTGTGCATGCCTGATGTTATCTTGTATGACAGTGAATGCCTGTGAGATATCGTTTATAGTGTCATTTACTTGAGGACAGGTAGATTCAACTCTAGGGAGCATATGGTTTCTCGGATGGATGCCATTGTTAATGAAGAAAGGGCTGTATTTGGTAGAAGCATTAGGAGTGTTATTATATGCAAATTCAGCCAACGGGAGGAACGAGTACCACGAATCCTGTTGGTGGGAACAGTAACAGCGAAGGTACTGTTCCAACCACTGATTGGTCCTTTCAGTTTGTCCGTTACATTGGGGATGATAAGAAGTGGTTAGTTTTTGTTTAATTTGTAAAGCTATACATAATTGTTTCCAAAATTTTGAGGTAAACTGAGAACCTCTGTCAGTGAGTATACTGGTTGGGATCCCATGTAGTCGAACAATTTCTTTGATGAAAAGTTGTGATGTTAGTGACGCTGTAGGTACAGAGGTGGTTGGAATGAAGTGAGCCATTTTAGAGAATACATCTACAACAACCATTATACATGTGTATGAGGATGAGTTAGGTAAATCTACAATGAAATCAAGTGAAATGTCAGTCCATGGTTTTGTTGGTATAGGATTGGGTTGTAACAAACCTATAGGTCTCATATGAGAAGGTTTAGAACTAGAACAAGTATCACAGTGTGAGATGTAACTTTTGACAGAAGTTACGAGTGAGGGCCACCAGTAAGATCGTCTTAGGAGAGACAAAGTTTTGTGAACCCCCAGATGTCCTGCTAGTGGAGAATCGTGAACAGAATTAAGAACAGTGTTTCTTAAATTAGGTGGAACATATAGTAGTTGGTTATGGTAGTATAATCCATCTTTGTCCCTTTGTAGTAGGTGAGTTGGTTTGGTAGCATCACTTTCTTGTGAGCATTGGATATCAAGTGGTTTTAAAATGAGGGAGGCTATGATATTTTCTTTTGGTATCACAGTCGAAGGTGGGTTGTCTGAATTAGGTTTTTGATACATTCTTGAGAGTGCGTCAGCCTTGGCGTTCTTTGATCCAGGCCTATATGTGATAACATAATGAAATCGTGAAAAATAAAGACTCCATCTGAGTTATCTTGATGAAAGAGTCCTATTCGTATGAAGGTATTGCAGATTTTTGTGATCTGTGAGGATAACAATAGGATGGGTTGAACCCTCCAAAAGGTGACGCCAATGGTCAAAAGAACTCTTTATTGCCAAGAGTTCTTTCTCGCCAACAGGATAGTTCAGTTCTGCAGGTGTCATCAGCCTTGAAAAAAAAGCTACTGGGTGAATGGGTTCTTTAAAAGACTTCCTCTGTGAAAGAACGGCTCCCAGGGCAAAATCTGATGCATCAACTTCCAGAATAAACTGTAAGTTGATGTCAGGGAACTGAAGTATTGGAGCGGTAGTGAATCGATCTTTTAGGTTATCAAAAACCTTTTGAGTGAGTAATGACCAATGAAACTTATGGTGTAGTTTTGTGAGATCAGATAATGGTTTAGTCAGTGCTGCAAATTTATGGATAAATTTACGATAAAAGTTTGCGAACCCAAGGAAACGTTGTATATCTTTTTTACACTTGGGGACAGGCCATTGTCTGATACAATTTACTTTAGTTTCTTCCATTCTAATACCTGTGGAGCTAATGTGATAACCCAAAAAGGACACTTGATCAACATGGAATAAACACTTCTCCAACTTAGCATAGAGACTATGTGTACGTAATCTGTCGAGAACTGTTGTGACATGTTTAATATGATCCTGTAAGTTTTGTGAATATATAAGAATGTCATCTAGGTATACGACAATGTAAACATCTAAGATGTCACGGAAAATATCGTTAATGAAATTCTGAAATGTAGCCGGCGCATTACAGAGTCCGAATGGCATAACAACATACTCGAACAACCCGTAGCGGGTTCTAAATGCTGTCAGCCACTCGTCGCCGGCACGGATTCTGACGAGGTTGTAGGCCCCTCTTAGGTCCAATTTTGTGAAGACCTTAGCTCCTCGCAACCTCTCAATAAGTTCTGGTATTAATGGAAGTGGGTATCTGTTTTTTATTGTACGTTTATTGAGTTCTCTATAATCTATGATCGGCCTGAGTGAATCATCCTTATTTCTCACAAAGAAAATACCAGCACCTGCTGGTGATGTGGAAGGCCTGATAAAGCCTTTCTCAAGACTTTCCTGTAAGTAATTTTTTAGATGATCCAATTCAGGTTTGGATAAAGGATAAATATGACCATAGGGTATAGTAGACCCTGGTAGAAGCTCAATGGGGCAATCATATACTCTATGAGGTGGTAGGGATTGGGCTTCATTTTTACTGAATACATCAGAGTATGCAGAATAACAGTTAGGCAGTGTAGGTTCAGATACTACTGATATTTGATGTATAGTGTAGCAAGATTGCATACAATAAGTAGATGATAGTGAAATGGAAAAGTCAGTCCAATTCAAAGTAGGTTTGTGTGTTTTTAACCAAGGAATACCTAATATGAGGGGGAACATTGGAGATGTGATAACGTTAAAACATATAGTTTCACTATGACCTGTACTGGTACACATATCCAACGGCACGGTTTGTTGATTTACTGGACCTGAGGAGAGAGGGGAACCATCAACAACATTAAACAAGACAGGAGAAGATTTTGCTTCAATAGGTATTTTATTGGCCCTTACGAACTCAAGGTCAATGAAATTACCACTTGCTCCTGTGTCAATTAGAGCTTCAGTTCTGACCCTGTGATGTTGCCACTGTAAGGAGAGAGATAAAAAAAAATAAGTACTATTTTTGTCCTTCAGGTTATGGTAACGTAAAGTGTTTTTTGACCTACCCGACTTTTGCTTAATCAAAAGGGGGCATCCCTTAACTTCATGGTCTCTGGCGGCGCAGTACATACAGAGATTCAGGAGGCGGCGTCTGTTCTTTTCTTGTTGGGAAAGAGGTCCCTTAATTACTCCAATCTCCATCGGAGTCTCCACATCATGTTCTCTATGTGTGATTTGTGTAGTGATTTTCCTTGGAGTAGTAACATGTCCTGTCTTCTCATGTCAGCGTTCCCTGATCCTTCTATCGATGGTGATAGATAAAGTGTAGAGATCTTTGAGGGAAGCAGGGATACCAATCCTAGATAACTCATCCTTGATGTCATCAGATAATCCTATCCGGAAGTGGTTTTTCAAGGATGGTTCATTCCATTGGGAATCTTTTGCATGTATTTTGAACTGGGCAATGTAATCTTCTACAGGTTGCCTGTTCTGTTTTAAAGCTCTTATGGAAGCTTCTGCAGAGCTTTGTTTGAAGGGATCATCATATAAAGATGACATCTGCTTCAAGAAATCATCTAGTGAGTTCAAGATGGGATCTTGGATCTCATAATAAGTATCAGCCCAAGCACGAGGCTCTGCCCTTAGGAAGGATATGATAGTAAGCACCTTGAGTCTGTCTGTCCTGTATGTGTTTGGTTTTAACTCAAACAGCAGGAGACATGAGTTTTTGAACTCCCTGTACAGGGATCTGTTGCCTGAAAACTTGTCTGGTAAACTGACCTGTGGTTCAGGTGCCTGTACTGGAGGATTAGTCTTAGTATTGTAAAGGTCTCTGATGCAGGTTTTAACTGTTTCATTATCACTCTGCAACTCTCTTACAGTCTGTGTAAGGTTATCAATGCACTGTGACATATTAGTGATTTTAACCGTCAAGTCCTCAGAGGTCATTTTAAGGCTTGGTTATTATGTCACACTGAAGATTATCTTTAAGTATTTAAACCTCTGTTTTCTAGGATTCACAAATATGACAATTTATAAATATATATATGTTACACAGAGGATAACACCGGAGGCCCAAAGGTGTGTAAGCTCTGTGTATTAATATAGCCCTTAATAGTCTGTACTCAAATCTCTCAGGAGTTCAGTGAATATTTAGGGCGTAACAGTGTAACAAAATATGTAACAGATTGAGATAGTGAATACAATTGACTAAGATACTGATATTAGGCAGGATCAATAAACAGTTGTTGTTGCGGTATGTAATTCTCTGTATAATGGCAGTCTGTTGTTATACAATGTAATAATATACGACCTGTTTCCACTAGCATGGAAGGTAGAACTCCAGAGGTGTCAGAGTGAAGGGATCAGACCAGGCAAGTTTGTTCAGTCACCGGAGCCCCTTATCCTCTGCACGCGGTGAGTAGGGAGAGCTGTAGCTGCGGCTGCAGCTGATGACGTCACCCGCTCTGAAGCCGGAGGGCTGTGAGGATGCGGAGCTGCATCGCAGCTCAGTCTGCTTAACTTGAGGCCACTTAGTATGTCAGCGGTAGTGGCAGGTAAGCTGAGGCAGGCTAAGTGGAGGTAGGAAGAGCCCACAGTGTAACTGGTTCTGGCTGCTGTTAAAAGGGTAACGGAAACTTTGGAATCACAGCAGGTAAAGTGGCTAGAAAGCCAGACTTGGGTGAGGAGGTAGAACTTTCAGTATCTACCAAACAAAATAACCAAGCAATGAGTCTAGGAGGGGGAGGTGCCTTTATAGCACTAATGGTAATTAAGGATGATACCAGTTAAAGGTACAGAGCATGAAAGGAACCCTGACACCTGTAAAATAAACCCTAATATAGCTACAATATAAATTATAATTATATTGTAGCTATTTTGGTATAATATCAAAGTCCACAAATGTTACAAAAGAGTGTGGTCTCTATACTGAAACAGCAAACTTGTTATATTGTTGAAAAAATTGTTTCAATCAGTTCATAGAATACCAAAGTTCAATTGATATAATAGCAAAGTTCCCAAACAGATGTGAAAAATCAGGTCTGTTTAGCAGAGTGGCAATCTTGCTAATATGTTTTTGCAGTGAATTTGAATAGCACTTTTTGAGGTGTATCTGACCCGCTATGTAGGTGGTATCAATCAGTACATCTATCAATCCTCAATTTATATTTCTATCCAATATTCAAGTAACAGTTATTTCAGGATTTGATTTACTTCAGTCTATCCAATTATAACAGTGGTATATACATATTCATATTTATATTTATTTTTCTATGTAAATTAGTTAAAATATATACAATTAAAGCTTATTCAGTAGATAATTAATTCATTTGGTCTCCTAGTTTTTAACACTTTTTAGCTTTAACTAGCGCCACTCTCCATTACAAATTATCTTGAAACCAGAACTTTAACATACTATGGTGTATAATTTTAAAAAACATCACTGATTGAAGTAATATTTAATCTTAGTGTTCCAATAAATAAGTGGGCACACTAACTTACCTAATAATAACTACTTGTATTGCAATAAAATGTAAACATACTTATGATATAAGTGTTATAACCAAGTAGTACCCAAGATAAGACCTAAACTTCATGCGATTGATGTGAACCCACTGTAATAAATCCGGATAACTACTCTAAACCCAAATAGGTGATACATCAACGTGTCAGACTCTAAGATTATCTGTAATTTAATAAGTGTTCAAGTACAAGAACACCTCTAATATACGATATATTAGATTAAACGTAAGTGCAAATACCAACTGACCCAATCATAAGTACATTCAACCACTGGTGCAAAATATAGATAGGGCAAATTTGGGCATACCAACCTACCCACTATTAAAGACAAAATAGTGCACCAGTATATACCTGGACCTGAATGTACTGACTTCTCATAAGGTTGAACAGTGTGATAGAACACTTGACCACCACTATAAGTCATTAAACACACGACAATATAGCAATAACTATTACCATAAGATAAACAAAAACTTTCCTCCCCGAATTGGGAGTGCATCCACAATATTAAAATCTTCCTCAAATTATTGTGTACATATACCTATGTTCCAAAATTAATTGCAAGTGATGCAAATTCTAGTCTTCTTGTAATTTTAATCTCACCTTGCACACATACCTATACTTTATTTTATAGAGATTATTATCAACAATAAAAGTTAAGTTTTAATCCAACAAGCAACAAATTCCTACCCTATGTTTGTTTTCTAAGGAGGATGTTTTCTATTTAAAGGGTAACAGAAGTGCTACTCAAGTGCATTCTTTTGAGTCCAGAGACCCCTCTCAGGGCTTCTCAGACTTTATGTAACAATAATTAAATAAATTACCTACAATTACCTACAATTAAATAAACTAAATTACAAAAAATAAAAAAAGATTACAAGAATATTAGGCTAATTACACCTACTCTAAGCCCCCTAATAAAATAAAAAAGCCCCCCAAAATAATAAAGGTCCCTACCCTATTCTAAATTAAAAAGTAACCAGCTCTTTTACCAGCCCTTAAAAGGGCTTTTTGCGGGGCATGCCCCCAAGTAATCAGCTCTTTTGCCTGTAAAAAAACCCACAATACCACCCCCCAACATTACAACCCACCACCCACATACCCGTACTCTAACCCAAACCCCCCTTAAATAAACCTAACACTACCCCCCTGAAGATCTCCCTACCTTGAGTCGTGTTCACCCAGCCGGGCACCGATGGACCAAAAGAGGACATCCGGAGCGGCAGAAGTCTTCATCCTATCCGGGCAGAAGAGGACATCCGGACCGGCAATCCGATTGGCTGATCCAATTATACAATCAGATTGAGCTCGCATTCTATTGGCTGTTCCGATCAGCCAATAGAATGCAAGCTCAATCTGATTGGCTGATTCAATCAGCCAATCAGGATTTTTCCTACCTTAATTCCGATTGGCTGATAGAATCCTATCAGCCAATCGGAATTCGAGGGACACCATCTTGGATGATGTCATTTAAAGGAACCTTCATTCGGCGAGTAGGCGTCGGTGAAGAAGGATGGATCCGCGT
Organism: Bombina bombina; assembly: GCF_027579735.1. NCBI lineage: Eukaryota > Metazoa > Chordata > Amphibia > Anura > Bombinatoridae > Bombina > Bombina bombina. Next base: position 1,226,243,300 of record NC_069502.1, read on the forward strand.
CAGCTGGAAGAAGATGGCTCCGCTCCGCTTCGGATGGATGAAGATAAAAGATGCCGCTTGGATGAAGATGTCTGCCGGTCCGGATGTCCTCTTCTGCCCGGATAGGATGAAGACTTCTGCCGCTCCGGATGTCCTCTTTTGGTCCATCGGTGCCCGGCTGGGTGAACACGACTCAAGGTAGGGAGATCTTCAGGGGGGTAGTGTTAGGTTTATTTAAGGGGGGTTTGGGTTAGAGTAGGGGTATGTGGGTTGTAATGTTGGGGGTGGTATTGTGTTTTTTTTCACAGGCAAAAGAGCTGATTACTTTGGGGCATGCCCCGCAAAAAGCCCTTTTAAAGGCTGGTAAAAGAGCTGGTTACTTTTTAATTTAGAATAGGGTAGGGACCGTTATTATTTTTTTGGGGGGGGGTTATTTTATTAGGGGGCTTAGAGTAGGTGTAATTAGCCTAATATTCTTGTAATCTTTTTTATTTTTTGTAATTTAGTGTTTGTTTGCTTTTTGTAATTTAGTTTAGTTTATTTAATTGTAGGTAATTGTAGGTAATTTATATACGGCTAGATTTGGAGTTTGGCGGTAGATGGGGTGCTAACGCTACGCGTGGTTTATGTCTAACGCACGGCATTGTTTGACTCCGGTATTTAGAGTTCAAACAAAACCTTTTAACGATACTCCTAACGCGTGTATTTCACACGCGGAATCATGCCCGCGTTAGACAGTCTCCCATAGAGATCAATGGAAAAACAAACAAACACGCTTTTTTCACCTAACACTCGATCTCGCAAGAAATACGCACAGCTCGGTCATATGACGCATACCACATCATGCACAACAATAACACGCCGCAAATGTCACAACAACAATCACTAAACAAAGCACATAAGCATTACACATTCACAAGTGGGGGGAATTTTAATAAAATAAAATACAGGGAATACGCATATACTTTAAGATGCGGAAATACGCAAAATAACAACAAGGAAAATAAAAAAAATACATACACTAGCAAAATAATCGCATTCAATATCACTATATATTAGGACAAACATACATATACAACACTTCACTAATACCACACCATCGCAAATTAACATTTAAACATAATACTATTGGTCAATGTTATAGAAAACGAGCACTATGACATCATCGCATTCTACACATTCCACAAATACTAACTCAAAATGAGCATGCGCAAATTCACACACCTAATACACATTGCACAAATAATCAGTAAGAATAAAGCACACCTGAACACAATTTACAAAGCAAACCGGTACATCATTAAACATTTACACAGGGTATATAAGCACCACACAAGCATGGCTTCTTTCACTGTGTTGCTGGTGGGTTTTTGGAGATTGGAGCTTAGAGATTTTGTGCATTATTGTGAGTCAGTTAGTGTTATCGTGAGTGAGTTATTGGTAGTGGGAGTTATTGAGAGTTAGTGGTAGTGTGAGTTAGAGAGTTAGTGGTAGTGTGAGTTAGAGAGGTAGTGCTAGTGTGAGTTAGAGAGTTAGTGGTAGTGTGAGTTAGAGAGTTAGTGCTAGTGTGAGTTAGAGAGTTAGTGGTAGTGTGAGTTAGAGAGTTAGTGCTAGTGTGAGTTAGAGAGTTAGTGCTAGTGTGAGTTAGAGAGTTAGTGCTAGTGTGAGTTAGAGAGTTAGTGCTAGTGTGAGTTAGTGAACGACAGTTGGTTTGGGTGAGTGTGCGAGTGCTTTTTCTGTACACTTAACACATTTACACGCAAACACATTCAATACATACATACACTTATCAATAACACTACATACACTCCATACCCCATACCCTCTCATACTACACTCCATACCCCATTCCCTGTAGTCCCATTCCCTTTCATCCCATTTACTCTTATCCCATACCCCATCCCATACCCATCCCCTAGTTACATTTAGTTTACATATCCTCCTTTTAGTCTTCTTCTTCATTTAGTTCCTTTAAATACTCCTTACCCTCTTTTATTTATATCCCTTTCACACTTTCATCACTTATTTTGGTCTTTTTAGTTCTTTATTTTGACCCCCTTTCATTTGATCACACTCACTTTTTGTTTGCTTAGTTGGGGTTTAGTTTAGGGAAGAGATGGAGGGCAGGCAGGGGAGAGGTAGAGGGGGGAGGAGAGGGAGGGGGAGAGGAACAGGGCAGGAAGGGGGGCAGGAAGCGGGGGTGGAAGCGGTGGGTGGACCCAGCCACTTGGTTCAAGATGAACAAGTGGCTGGGCCCAGTGGCGGACAGAGTAGGGCTTCACAGTCCGGGAAACAGAGGGCATCGTCACAGGGGAAGGCCAAGGCGACTAGGGAGGCGAGGTTTTCGATGGAGGAGAAGGAGGCCCTCGTAGAAGCCTATATGGCCAGGTATAGGAGGCTGCAGCATCAGAAGACCACCCCGACTGAGAAGAGGAAGCTCTGGCATGAGATAAGGAATGCAGTCAATGCAGTGGGTGGCCGGAACAGATATATGGACTCTATTAAACATCGATACCGGGACTGCAAGATGGATCTTAAGAAAAAGTTAAGCCTGGAGGCCCGACATGCCGCAGGAACCGGTGGCGGCCCTGCACTGGAAATCGCTTACTGCCGATGGGAGGAAATGTTGCGTCCCAGCATCTCCGAGGTGGATGTAGTCGGTATCGGAGGAATTGATACCGGGAACCTGCCATTCTCATCTGACGGTAAGCTCATTTAAGAATAAATTCACATACGAATGTATTTCAAGGGAACTATACGCAAACCTTTACTTTCATGATTGAGGTAGAGAATACAATTTGACAAAACATTCAAATGTACTTATATTACCTAATTTGATTCATTCTTTAGATATACTTTAATGAAGAAATAGCCATGCACACGGTGAACCAATCACAGGAGGCAGCTATATTAAGCTACCAATCAGCATCTTCTAAGCATATTTAGATATGCTTTTCAGCAAAGAATATCCAGAGAATGAAGCTAATTAGATAAGAAAAGTACATTAGAAAGTTGATTATAATTGTATGCTTCTAAATCATGAAAGATAAAACATTGGGTTTCATGTCCCTTTAAGGATCAGATTAATGCTATAACGTTGTTTACACGCATTCACAATTACTTTGCGGTTACATCAGTATCTAGGCTATAGGTTAGGTGTGCATTTAAACAGACTGAAAACAAACGCTAAAACATTCAGATTGACCAGAGATATCACAAACACGGTTTAGAAAATGCGGAAATCGTATTGATTGTTAGATTTCAAAGTGGATTAATGAGGCTGCATTTGTAATTGTATCGTAAGCTAAGTCATTTAAAGCTTTATTTGGAAATATGCTAATATATACATTTCTTTCTTTTTCAAATATACAGAGTCTGGGGAGGAGGCAGCACAGCAAATACAGGCTCCTCCTTTTCCCCGGGATGAGAGTGGTGGGGATGAATCTCCACCTCGGAGGGAAGAGGCCCCCCGTGACGAAGAGGCCACGGAAGCAGAGGAAGAGGCCCCGGAAGCAGAGGAAGAGGCCGCGGAACCAGAGGCCCCTCAAGGACCCGCACCCCACCGTGCACGGGCACCCCGCCAAGCACAGCAAGAGGAAATAGCGGAGGTGCGGGTTCTACTAGACTACATTGACCAGATGCGTAACTCCCGGATACAAAATATAGAAGGCAGAACTAGAATTTTTGAAGGACAAAACAAAATCATTGAAGGCCAAAACCAAATAATAAACATCCTTACTCGAATAGAAGAAGGCCAAAACAGAACCTTTAATCTCCAACAAGAGATGTTTAATTTCTTCCGGGAGGCGCATGCTAGTCTGCCTCCTGCTGGTCTGCCTCCTGGTCCGCCTCCTGCTGCTGGGCCTCCTGCTGCTGGGCCTCCTGCTGCTGGGCCATCTTCTCCTGCCGGGCCATCTTCTCCTGCCGGGCCATCTCCTCCTGCCGGGCCATCTCCTCCTGCCGGGCCATCTCCTCCTGCCGGGCCATCTCCTCCTCCTCACCTTGGTCGTCCCAGTACTCTTCCTTCCACTCTTCCCACAACATATCCAATGAGAACTCGTCGGAGTCGGCAGTTGACCCTCCCAGAGCCTTACCTTTGAACAAGTACATGTAGATATACCAACAATCTGCAAATATATGTTAGCATATGTAATTTTGTTAAAGGGACAGTTTAGAAAACAAATCATGTTTTGCATTATTATAAAAGTCAATTTTGTAATATCAATGATATCAAAGGTTTCTCACCAATTAATAATTTGTCTGTGATTATTTTAATTTGCTAGCTAAACCTATGAGGTTCGTGGGCTCATTTCTTAGAGCTTGAAGAGTGCATGTAATCATTATGCAATTTGACCACTAGAGGGCATTTGTATAGCATTTGTATATCTAAAACCTTGTGCTCATACAGCATATTTACCATGTATTGATCATTGATGTCTAAAATGTTGTTATGTCAGAACAACAAATAAGTGGTCATTTTTCATAGGCATAGATACAAGGGTAAGCACATAAGTCACACATATTTCTCCATGTTTTGTTGTTTCCAACTTGATAATGCGTAATACAGTGTTTTCTTTGTAATCAATAATTTTCTGACTGTCCCTTTAAGCTGTGTTATTGGCTTTCAAACAGTAATATGCCATCATGGATAATTGTAATGGTAATTTTGTTTGCGATTCGGGAAACAGTTTGGACATCACATCACAGAAACCAATCAATATCATGAACAAGGATAGGTATGTGATGTGGTTTTCACACACTTATCTGCCTCCATGGACCCGGTCCCATAGAAGTAGATTATATACAGAGTGTGGTCCACAAGTGTAGGAAAACCACATCATTACATACCTATCCATTACACATTAAATAAAAATAACATTAAACATGAAAACAAATACTTACTTCCTCTTCCTTCCCCTCTTCCCACGGGGCTGAGGCTCTGGGAGACATATGACAAGGTAACAGAGTGCATCACAGTCCATGAAGAGAGTTGCCAAGGGCCAGCATAGCCCCATTGGAGCCATATGACAAGGTAACAGAGTGCATCACAGTCCATGAAGAGAGTTGCCAAGGGCCAGCATAGCCCCATTGGAGACATATGACAAGGTAACAGAGTGCATCACAGTCCATGAAGAGAGTTGCCAAGGGCCAGCATAGCCCCATTGGAGACATATGACAAGGTAACAGAGTGCATCACAGTCCATGAAGAGACTTGCCAAGGGCCAGCATAGCCCCATTGGAGCCATATGACAAGGTAACAGAGTGCATCACAGTCCATGAAGAGAGTTGCCAAGGGCCAGCATAGCCCCATTGGAGCCATATGACAAGGTAACAGAGTGCATCACAGTCCATGAAGAGAGATGCCAAGGGCCAGCATAGCCCCATTGGAGACATATGACAAGGTAACAGAGTGCATCACAGTCCATGAAGAGAGTTGTCAAGGGCCAGCATAGCCCCATTGGAGCCATATGACAAGGTAACAGAGTGCATCACAGTCCATGAAGAGAGTTGCCAAGGGCCAGCATAGCCCCATTGGAGCCATATGACAAGGTAACAGAGTGCATCACAGTCCATAAAGAGAGTTGCAAAGGGCCAGCATAGCCCCATTGGAGACATATGACAAGGTAAAAGAGTGCAACAGAAAAAAAGGCCAAATGGCAACCATAAAACCAAACATCAACATGTGGACGGAGGATTCTTATCAGCGCCCTTGGAGCATCTCCAGATCCTCCACTTACTGGTCATCCCCTTCATCGTCCTGTGCCTGTCCAGCTACAGATTCAAGCATTGAGTTCCACCGCCTCATCTGACGTAGAGTCATATGCTGAACCTGTAGCTGGGCCTGCATGGTGTCGGCCATCCCTCTCAGGACAGCTGCGTTCCTCAACACGGCCTGCTCTATGCGTGCTAGACCTTCGAGCGTGAGCCATGTTGAGTCACAGCCTAAAATAAAGAAAAAAACAAATATTAATGATAATTACACAACAGACAAAATAAAAAGCAAAGATACATTGTCATCATAAAGACAAATCATTCTTTAAATTAATTTGTTGACATTGATTATTTACACATGAAATATGTTCTTCAGACAGACCTAAACCATTAAATGGACATTTTAATCCAACATGTTGTCCCCTTTAATTGGTTTTTGATGATCCACTTTTACAGCTTGAGTGTCTAAAATCTTGTTAAAGGATTTACATTGTACTTACATTAGCAATTTAAAGATTTTTGTTATACTGTGGTAGGCACACCTATCCTTAAACATTTTGGCGTTGAGGACAAGCTGTGTAAACATAGCAACCAGAAGAAATTACATTCCCACTGGGTTATACAAGAGATAATGTATGAACATTTTTACATACATTGTTGGATCCAAATAGTGGTGATTGGTATATGTAGTGATATCAAATTAAAGGGACAGTAAACCTAAATATTTTAGTTACTGATTCAGATAGAGCATGACATTTAAAAAAATTATTAATTTACTCGTATTCTTTAAATGTTAGAATTCTCTAGCTATATTTTAAATGCAAGAATGTAAGTTTATAGGGCAGGCCATTTTTGGTTATCAACTTTGGTTGTCCCTGCTGATTGATGGATACATTCATCCAACAATAAAGAAAGATGTCCATATTTTATTGGAATAAAAAAAATATAGGCATTTCTTTGTTTCAATAAAGATAGCAAGAGAATGAAGAATAATTGATAAGAGTAGTAAATTATAAATTTGATTAACATTGCATGCTCTATTTGAATCACAATTGAAAATTTTTCATTCAGTGTACCTTTAAGTATCTTATAATGTTGATTTTGAATGATACTTACAGCTGTGCCTGGGAAGGACAATCCGACACCCAGGACAATGAAGGTTGAAACAGGGGGGAGGGATGGGATTGGGTTGTGGAGGGATGGGATTGGGTTGTGGAGGGATGGGATTGGGTTGGGGAGGGATGGGCTGCTGCTCTGGGGTAGCCCGTACAGCTGGGGAGTGGTGAGTTGGGGGCTGGGCAGCTGTGGTAGCTGTACGGGCCAAAAGACGGGGAGAGCAGCGAAGGGGGACTAAGGGGCGTTTTTTGGGAGGTATAGAACAGGACAAATGGGAAGGGCCGGGAGGGGCAGGGGGCTGGGCAGGGGACTGGGCAGGGGACTGGGCAGGGGGCTGGGCAGGGGGCTGGGCAGGGGACTGGGCAGGGGACTGGGCAGGGGGCGAACAATGATGAATAAATATAATAATAAATATATTAACATCTCATACATAATGAAATCAAATCAACGCATTTCAACTTGATTATGTTTGCAATATACTTAGAAGTGTGTTTGAATTTCTAAACAATGATGACATGAGGATATGGTATGCATATAGGCAGAATAGCATATAGATGAATAGCAATGACTGTCTGTACAATTATAAAATTATTATTGTGGTTTGGCCTAGAATATGCATGTGACATCATGATGGCATGAATTTCAAATCCAAATATTTAAACAAATCCAAGCATATCTTCATGATGCCTGATATATAAAGGGGGAAGTAGTGTATTTGAACAGACAAATAATATTCCTTTTTAAAGTGCAAAAGCTGTAGACTTTAAATGTCTTCAATAAAATGATTTCCAATAAAGCAACATGTTGGAAACATGTTAGATATATTTCACATACCATCAGAATTCAAGGGAGTCTCTTCCTCCTCCGTCCCACATGTTAAATCAATCTCTGTAAAACATAACATGTTGTGTACACGTTAAGATCAGATATTATAACATATGTTACTGTTGCTCAAAGACACACATCAATGTTGCATTAAAGATATACACACCCAAAGTTATGATTTACATCATTTTGATGGAGCATACAAATGACATTAGATTTGTTATTCTCAATGATTCAGATTTTCAATTTATTGTTTGTATTAATTTTTAAATCATAAAAGCATAGTACATTGAACATTTAAGATTTCTCATGTGTGTATCACTTGATGATTGTTGTCAAAAATGAACATGGAAACAAACATATGCTATACATCTTCTGAATAACAAAGGTGTAGACTAAGAAAGTCTTAATTATTAATCTTTCAATATTCAAATAAAATGAATATATAATCAGAGGAGTAAATTATATCTTTGTTTCAAATATTATGCTTCATCAGAATCATGTTCATAATATTGATTAATAATACACCTTCAATGACATATAAATGAGTCAATGGACTTACCAGAAGACCGCAAGGGCATCTCTGCGTCGGTGCTGGATTCCTCTGGGCTCCCCACACCAACTCTCTCTATGAATGATATAGATATATATTAGTGAACACATTTGGGATATCACTAAATCACATCTGTATCGATTTATAAGAATAATCAACTTGAAAATGTGAAGAATAGAGCAGTCATTATAAAAAAAATGCTTGATTGAATCAAGGGGATTCTGTAAAAAATGATGTATTGAACATATGTTTAATTTCTGACTATATTAGACATCAAACTCATCTCATACGATGCTATTGCATATCTAAATATACCCATTGATCAATGTTCTTAAAAGAATACACACAAACCACATTTTGAATAACAGCTGTTGACAAATATAAACAAAGACATGTGGCACATCGAGCCATTTGTGCAATGTACAGTAATCTTGTTTAGGACACAACACATATTGATCACAATACCAAACCAAATTGATTAGTACAAATATGTAATCATGGTGCTGTTAGAGTATGCTTATATCTATAAAGTAACTCCAACAGTGAATATGTGAATTATATATCAATATTGTCTAATCCAAAGAATGTAAGGATTAATTAATCTATTGTTTATTAAAGGGACACTGACATGATTTATTTCAATCATTGATTTCACTGTTCAAAGTGTTCCAAATGATTTAACATTGACTCCTATTATAATTTTAATGTTGCTACATTTTAATCTTAAAGGCAGATAAGCAATATTGGATTCAATAAATATTGTTTGTTGAAGGTATCCACCAATCATCAATAAAAACCCAGGTTTGTCAACCAAAATTGAGCTGCAGATAAACGTACATTCTTGATTTTAACCCCTTAACGTCGCACACAACCTGGTCTTTAAAGACCAGCGACGTACCCTGTACGACTTTGGGGATTAAGGCAGCTGGAAGCGATCCTGATCGCTTCCAGCCGCTTTACGGTTATTGCAGTGATGCCTCGATATCGAGGCATCCTGCAATAACATTTTTCCCCCATCCGATGCAGAGAGAGCCACTCTGTGGCCCTCTCTGCACCGGCATCGATGGCCGCAATCGTTGGTGGGTGGGAGCTGACCGTGGGAGGCGGGTGGGCGGCCATCGGTGACAAATTGAAGAGAGAAGGGGGCGGGATCAGGGGCGGGGTTGTTGGGCGCGCGCACGGGAGCGTGCGCGTGCACGGGGGCCGGCGGGTGGGCGCGTGCACGGGGAGGGAGCGGGTGGGAACCGCTACACTACAGCAAAATAATTATATAAGACTGGCAGTAAGGGGGGATACAATCCCCAACAAAAATAAATCTAAGGGATCTGGGAGCGGGTGGGGGATTTGTCTGTGGGGGGGGAAGCTACACTACAGAAAAAATAATTAAAAAAACCTAAAAAACCCCCATTTGTATTTGCAAACAGGGTACTGGCAGACAGCTGCCAGTACCCAAGATGGCTCCCAGTAAGGTAGAGGTGGGTTAGAGAGCTGTTTGGGGGGGGGGGGATCAGGGAGGTTGGGGGCTAAGGGGGGATCCTACACAGCTGCATATGTAAATATGCTTTACAATTTTTTAATTTTTTTTAAATATACCTTTTATTTTAGTACTGGCAGACTTTCTGCCAGTACTTAAGATGGCGGGGACAATTGTGGGATGGGGGAGGGAAGAGAGCTATTTGGGAGGGATCCTGGGGTGTGATGTGTCAGGTGGGAGGCTGATCTCTACGCTAAAGCTAAAATTAACCCTGCAAGCTCCCTACAAATGACCTAATTAACCCCTGCACTGCTGGGCATAATACACGTGTGGTGCGCAGCGGCATTTAGCGGCCTTATAATTACCAAAAAGCAACGCCAAAGCCATATATGTCTGCTATTTCTGAACAAAGGGGATCCCAGAGAAGCATTTACAATCATTTATGCCATACTTGCAAAAGTTGTTTGTAAATAATTTCAGTGAGAAACCTAAAATTGTGAAAAATTTTACGTTTTTTTTAATTTGATCGCATTTAGCGGTGAAATGGTAGCATGGAATATACCAAGATGGGCCTAGATCAATACTTGGGGTTGTCTACTACACTACACTAAAGCTAAAATTAACCCTAGATGCTCCCTACATGCTCCCTAATTAACCCCTTCACTGCTGGGCATAATACACGTGTGATGCGCAGTGGCATTTATCGGCCTTCTAATTAACAAAAAGCAACGCCAAAGTCATATATTTCTGCTATTTTTGAACAAAGGGGATCCCAGAGAAGCATTTACAACCATTTATGCCATAATTGCACAAGTTGTTTGTAAATAATTTCAGTGAGAAACCTAAAGTTTGTGAAAATATTTGGGAAAAAGTGAACAATTTTTTTTATGTGATTGCATTTGGTGGTGAAATGGTGGCATGAAATATACCAAAATGGACCTAGATCAATACTTTGGGATGTCTTCTAAAAAAAAATATATACATGTCAAGGGTTAATCAGGGATTCCTGACAGATATCAGTGTCCCAATGTAACTAGCGCTAATTTTGAAAAAAAAATGGTTTGGAAATAGCAAAGTGCTACTTGTATTTATGGCCCTATAACTTGCAAAAAAAAAACAAAGAACATGTAAACATTGGGTATTTCTAAACTCAGGACAAAATTTAGAAACTATTTAGCATGGGTGTTTTTTGGTGGTTGTAGATGTGTAACAGATTGTGGGGGTCAAAGTTAGAAAAAGTGTGTTTTTTTCCATTGTTTCCTAATATTTTATAATTTTTTTAAAGTAAATGATAAGATATGATGAATATAATGGTATCTTTAGAAATTCCATTTAAAGGCAAGAAAAACGGTATATAATATGTATGGGTACAGTAAATGAGTAAGAGGAAAATTACAGCTAAACACAAACACCGCAGAAATTTAAAAATAGCCCTGGTCCTTCAGGGAAAGAAATTGAAAAATGGCCGTGTCCTTAAGGGGTTAAAATACATTTAGCAATAGAATATTTCACATATGATTATAGTATTATATTTAAATGTTGCTTTATATTGCATGCTCTATCTGAATGACAACATTAATAATTTTAGATCAGTGTCCCTTTAATATAAAAATATATTGATTTGACAATGTTGGTGTTAATGAATTCTCTACTCCATATGTTGATGTAATGAATGGGATTGAGCATGCAATTCCAATCTAATATGTTATTTAAGGATATCCTAGGAATTATTTAATTTTCATCTATTAAAGGGACATGAAGCTCTAAAAGTGTAATTGTATACTTTTTGAAACTATGTACTACTGTTATCTGAACACATGATTTTAACTTTTGACCCAATGCCAATTTATGCATAAAAAAAGCAGGATAATACCAGTAATGCATTGTTTAACCTAAACCAAAATCAATATGTTTTTAGAAGAACTAAAACAATAGACTGAACCAATGTAGCTCATAAAATGTTTAAATAAAACAATAAAATCACGTTTAAAAATCATTCAATGTAAAATTTAGTTGGCATGTCCCTTAAATGATGTGATCAATTTCAATAATGGAATCTATATTTTTAAAATCAAATCATATGCAAAAGTGTGTGAATTTTTTCAAAATGTATACAAATAAGATTAAGCAATACACAAGGGAAGAATATAAATTGGACATTCAAAGAATCTTACATTAAAATTAAGATATCCAGAATAGATGGGATATCTTAAATTCGAAAAAAATTCAGAGTAGTCTTACAATGTAATCCTATGTTTTTTTTTTTGTTTATTCTTATTTGTAAAGATTTTAATAATCCATTTTGCAGATACATATAAATATTGAACAATGTGGATTTAGTATGTAATGTTCTGTCCATGTTTCTAAGACAAATGTCAATTAAAATGAGACATACCATACTGTGACAAGCCCTGGCTTGAGGATCCAGCACCAACATCCAGATCTGTAATATATTAAATGAGGATTGGATATCATTAATACAAATCATGCCATGTTTAAAATCTTTACATTATTAGCAAATCAATTAAAAACTATTAATCTTTTGGTAGTCCCATGAGTTAATTGTTTCCTCAATTAAATTCATGATAAATATATCCTGTACTCTTATTTTCAATCAGTTGTGTTGTTTACTGTAGCTTTAATTATTTTTTAGTGTTATTTCATTCTCATCAATTGATGGGCATATGTTATTATTTTTTGTATTCTGCTATTTTGTTTTTATTATGTATAATCTTGAAAATAAGAATACTGTATTCTTCACATATATAATAATTCACATTTCATTTTGACCAACATGTATAAAGCAATGCCACTTACAGCAAACCCATGTTAACGTGTATGCGCAATTCCACTTTCGCGATCATTGCGCAATGATTCCAAGCGGAATTACGCATCCGTCATTTGACCAACATGTATAAAGCAATGCCACTTACAGCAAACACATGTTAACGTGTATGCGCAATTCCATTTTCGCGATCATTGCGCAATGATTCCAAGCGGGATTACGCATTCGTCATTTGACCTACATGGATAAAGCAATGCCACTTACAGCAAACCCATGTTAACGTGTATGCGCTATTCCATTTTCGCTCTGTGACGCATATTCTGTAGAGTGCAAGAAACATCATTCCTATTTCATGTGTCACTAATCTAAAATCAGATATCTAAACATCATATGTAGTGTATGTTGTGAGATCTGTATAGGTTTAGTATCTGACTATATACACATTTTCTAAAATTCTAATCAAATATTAAGATATTATATGAAGTTGGATAGTTACCTGGTTCAGATTCTCTTTCATCTCCTCCCAGGCCACCGGAGAAGCAGCTGCCCTGGCCCCCGCGTCAGGACTTTCAGATCCCGCAGCTGGGAGGGAAGAAGAGGAGGCCGAGGATGGCGAGGATCTAAATCTTTTGGGGACCCGGAGAGTGAGGAGCTCGCATAAAGTCACCTCATAAGGGAGTAGGTATAGTTTCCGCGGGGCCTTTCTTTGGCCCCCTCTTTTACGGGCTTGTACCCAGTCCCTTATGAGGTTGACTTTTTTTGACAAGCGCAACCTCATATCTCCGAATCTCCTCATGATTTGATCCTGGCTCCTCTGGACGCCACACACCAATTTAACCACATTGGTGATAGACTCCCAGAGGGCCTTCTTAACAGGCGCATCTGTCGACCTCCTCTTGTTCCCAAACAGCTGGGGATAAAAGTCCTTGACGGCGTGGACCAGTGCAGCGCTCTCCTGCTTGGTGAACCTGGGAGATGACATGCCTGCTGGGTTGTATAATAAATCCCGGTATATTATAATTAGAATATATACTGCCTGCAGGCATTAGAGAACTGACAAAGATGGCAACGTGTAATGGACTTTTATATGGTGAAGTAAACATGAGATGCACCATGGGACAAGTTATCTGTACATCTGATTGGATAAAAGTTTGAAATATTGTTAGAATGTCTGTGAGACCATCCTGACTCAAGTTGTGTTTGTGTGATGAACTCTGATTGGCCGTTCCTTAATGTTTCATATCTTAGTAACTTCCTTACACATACCTCCTGGTGGTGCTGTTACTTCATTTTTCATGTAGACTTATTTGTAACTCATGGGCCTGTCATGCGGATATGTGTGACGCAGATTTAATATCCGTGATCCATTAAATCTTAATGTTTAAATTAACTTTAAAATCTAATACTGTCACATTATTAAATGTTGTATACATTTTTCGGTTTAATAACGGTCTGTTTCTTTAATACAAATACACATTTAATATTGTATGTCTTTATTGTTCATAAAATCAATTTTTTGACTTATTGTGAAGTATTGACATTGCTCTATTAAATGTATTTTAGAATGCACATTGATTGTGTGCTATTGCGTGACATTAGACTCTAATGTTTAAAGATGCAAATCTGGTGTTTCAAGATCCGTTTCCCACGCAACATTTCTGAATGTTCAAATTCAGGTTATAATGTCAGTAACTTGGATAATCTGTTTATAGATGTTAAACTGTTTTTTTTTTTTGTTATTAGTAAATAAACCTCGAGCTTGTATTTGTCTGAACTGCTCATATATGTTATTGTGCAATGGCGTCTTTATTTTTAAATAGACATTACAAACAAACAATTGTATCAAATGATCTGTAGAAATAGAAAATTGTTTAGACTTTAAAATGTAACTCAATTTATCTTTGTATTTAGATATCCTCAACAGAAGAAATTTAAATGCACATGGTTGAGCCAATCACATAAGGCATCTCTGTGCATCCACCAATCTTCATCTACTGAGCCTATCTTGATATGCTTTTCAAGCAAAGTATGTCAAGATAAGAAGAGAAGTAAATACACTCTTTAAATCTCTTAAAGGGACACTGTCCAAACAAATTTAGCGTTCGTGATTCAGATTGAGCATGAAATGTTAAGCAACTTTATAATTTAATCCGATTTTCAAATGTTAAGAATTATCTTGTTATCTTTCTTAGCAAATCAATAATGATATTTTAGATTACGGACAATTTTTGAAAAAAACCTGGGTTGTCCTTGATGATTGTTGGAGAAATTAATCCAACCAAAAAAAAAAAGTTCTGTCCAGAGTACTGAAGCAAATAAATAATCAATTTAATGCCTTATTTTTAAAGTAATGATAGCAACATCACGAGGAACATTGATAATATGAGACAATTTATAAAGTTGCTTAAAATAGAATACTCATTCTGAATATATAAATCATTACTTTTTTAACTGTCTCCCTTTAAGTATATTTTGAGTTCAGGTCCCTTTAAAGAGATATTTCACAATAATGCTTGAAAAATCAGAAACCTAGGCACCTTCCTTTTGCTAAATTAGTATAACATATGAGTAAAGCATATTTAGATTAACTTCTGGATTGTTTTACACACTGACTGAAATATATATTGTAATGGATGTATTTCGCAGTCTTCAGCTTAGAGGGACATTAAGCTATATGTTATTTATGCATTTTGGATAAGATTATAATATTTGAACAACTTAATATGTTTTGGTATTCAATCATTAGATTGTAATTATATATATTCTTGGATTAAATACATATCTACATAGGCTAGTTTGATGCTGATTGTTGTTTGCACATAGATGCCTTATGTAATTGAATAAGATATGTGCATTGATGTATATTTTTCGAAGTATATTTAAAGACTGAATGTAATTCTATAGTACTTTCTAAATATGTTTAAATTCTTTTATGATTTTTTAAAAATCAATACACAATATATTTTGTGAATGTCCCTTTAAGGACAAAAACATTCGGAATGTTGATTTAACATTGTCGAAA
The DNA here is from genome assembly GCF_027579735.1 of Bombina bombina. NCBI lineage: Eukaryota > Metazoa > Chordata > Amphibia > Anura > Bombinatoridae > Bombina > Bombina bombina. The sequence goes on from NC_069502.1 coordinate 1,226,258,766, forward strand.
GAAACTAAAGGGGAATGAAAATTATATATAGATATGTGATGTCTAACCCAAGAGGTAAGATTTTAAAAACTACATAATATTAATAACTATAGTTAAATGTCCCTTTAAATGACTCCACTAGAAAATAAAATCTATTAACATGGCATCCAATAACTAGCTTGTGCAAAATATGAAGTTAAATGACCTACCATTTATAAATTTAACAATTTATACATTTTATAAAATAATGTTTTGAGATACAAGATCTTATAAAATTAATTTTACATTCAACAACACTGTCACTTTAATGTAAGTGAACCACTTCCCCTTCTTAAAATTGAAAAAAATAAATTTAGGTCAAATTCTGACTACATATCCGAAATTATTTTAACATCTAAGATTTTCACAAGAAAAGCATCGATGGATCTCACTCCCCAATTAATTTAAAAAATATAGTTTAATTTAATATTCTCTGAATCAGTGGATTTTCAAAAATTAATGCATAATTTGATCTTATGCATGTGCTTGTCAAATAGACAACTACCAGTTATGGGAGTCAAATTGTTTTTTATTGACAGATTATATGGATATTTATTATAATCTGTTCAAAAGAGGGTATTTAATAATAAAATGTTGATTATTACCATTTAAAAATAAAATGTTTTTTAAACAAAAACAAAAACAAAAAAAATTTCCTGGAAGTCATCAGATGACAATCTGAAATTAAAAAACAAAATTTGACAAAGTTAATACACACGTTGTCAAATATTCATAAAATACATTTACAATCATCTTGTGTCAATGCTCTAACTTTGTGCATAATTTTATCAAGATATTTCTGATTTAAATTTAAAAATTTATAAAACAAACATACACCATTATATTGTGTAATAATAAAAAAATTAAAATATCAGAATTTCTGGACTTCCGGTGGGCGGCCCTAGAAGATGGCTGTGAGCTCCGCTAGCTCTGAAGAAAATCTCTGCTAACTACAGTAATTTTGCCACCCTTCTATGCCATCTGCATCTCCCTTGACAGACAAGGTGTCTGGGGAAACCCTGGCAGATAGAAGCATTACACCCGCTTCTTCCCCGGAAGGCATTATACTAAGTTATAGTTCATAAAGGATCACTGAGCTATGGAACCGGAAAGGGACGTTGCTGCGCAGATAATCACAGTATTTCTGCCTATTTTTGAGGATTTACTCCTAAGCTGCAAGAATCTACACGAACTGGTACAGGCGACTAAAAGATATTGCCCCACAGATTTGGATAAGGCACCGATATTAGTGACTACCTCTTCACTGGATAATAAGCCCACACGGTGTCAACAGCAGTCAAAGTATGATCCCTCATGCAGTACTGTGTGGTTGGACGATCCGCAGCCTGATTTATGTAATGGTGAGGCACCAACTCGCAACCCTTGGATTTTCCCCCTACTGAACGAGACTGATACCTATGACTCCAAACCCGCTCGAAGAGATATTACGGAAGCTCCAAAACATAATGCTCCATCACACTTACCCATACAGGCAGCGGATTGGCTCTCCATGTCGCCGGGGCTTTGGTTTAGCGCACATTGTGCAGTCATGGGGGACAGTATTGACCGGCAATTGCCTACATCTGCAACGGAACTCTCTATAATGGTGCACATCTCCATAAGGGTACAGCTGGCAGACCTGCACATTAATTGGCGCACCTCGGATCACTTGCAGAAACAAGATGGCCACCGGGGTTTAAAATCGGAGAGCAGGATTGTTTTGCCGAGGAACGGTGTGGGATGACATCTTACACCAGGTCAGCGTGAGCTGGCTCGGAGGCGGTTGACCCTATCTGTGAGATATAAATTTCCAAGCCGTGCATTCTAGACATTGAGAAGCTACAAACGAGACTGGCTACTGAGTGTTTTGCCGAATGGCTTACTTCAGTTTGTATAATCTATCTAGTTACTTTTTTTTTTTTTTACTGTTCCACATGTTTTCGCACTGCATTATCTAAATGACTCCAACTACTGCAGATATTGAGTTACCACTTACTTCTGTGTATGCATTACTTTGGCCGACCGCTCCGGAATTAAGACTCAAAGAAGTATTGTCATCTCTTACATAGGACAAGGTCGACTTTTTTGCTGAATCTATTTTTGCCTCAAAACCTTCCTTCAAACTGCTGTCTATTTGATTGTGGCTTAGGGGGTGCTCAAAATGTTAAGTTGCCTATACTCACTGGGAGGCATATCCCACTATATGGCATGATGAAGGAGGCATTTGGGAATAACTGTCTGACTTACCTGCCGTTGTACACTCCAACATTTCCTAGCAGCGGACGCCCACTTCTTTAACCTCAAATAATGGTTTGTCTCCGCAAATTGTTGCTCCAACACTTATTCACATAGTATTCATTACGCTAAACGCTCTGTGCACATGTCTCTATTATTTATATTTAAGAGGTATCTGCATACAGCTCCTATTAAGGTGGGCTTGTTTGTCTTGGAGTGTTAAATAACTCTTAAATAACTCTTAAATAACTTTTACATCAATATGCCATATATCTAACTAACTCTTGAATTGGGTATTCTATAGCAGGTGGACTCTGCTTAGTTAAGATCATACTCCACTACGGCGCTAACACACACACTCCTAGATCTATTTGGGTATTGTGGTGCTCAGTTTCGTTTAATTTTGCTTTTAGCTGTTCTATCTATTCTCATTGTGGCAGGGAAACTTTTGAAGAATCACCCTTCACAACCCCTATACTTTTACTTTTATGAAAATTGAATTACAGATTGCAGGCAAGGTAAATACGCCCCCTATCATAGTTTGAATAAGAGCTGAAAATCCATGTTCACCCCAATGGGCTCCGCATTCCATAACATGTCAATGAGTTCAGAGGGGCTATCATACTGGATGGGTGAAGGGGTCATTTAAATTAAATTAATTCCTGTTTTAGTTTAGGTTGAGTTTAGTTAAGTAAGTTTAGTTTAGTAATTTAAAAAAAAAAAAACCAACATTGTGGTACAGGTATATAGATCATTTCCATTATGTTGAAAACGTTAATGTTCTTAACTATAATCGCACCTGGATTCCTTATACATATGCAAATTTATGTTGTCTCTTATAATGGATATGTACTTTCTTATGTGACGCACCCTGCGAGGTGTGATGCTGACATGCTATGTATGTACCCTTTGTTGGATATAAATAAAATTTAAAAAAAAAAATCAGAATTTCTAATTATACATAATAATGTATATCACATTTTAATAATAAATATATAATATATAATATTTCATGTCCATTCAAATACCTCTATATCAACTATAATATGTATTCCTTTTTAAGATTGTGATACCTAAATATCTAATTATGAACTAAGTATGACTAATGTATGTAAGCTACTAATATTCGACATTCTTCCTGTGATTCTTAACTAGCATGCATTGGTAAACCAACCTGGATAATGCATGGTCTTTGAAAGTCAATTCAGGGGTAAACAGTTGATCTTCAATAGGTGTCTTATTCATCATTTCATAAATAGAGGACTGAAATACCAATCTAAAAATTAGAAAATCATCTAAGTGTCTGATTGTGATACCTAAATATCTAATTATGAACTAAGTATGACTAATGTATGTAAGCTACTAATATTCAACATTCTTCCTGTGATTCTTAACTAGCATGCATTGGTAAACCAACCTGGATAATGCATGGTCTTTGAAAGTCAATTCAGGGGTCAACAGTTGATCTTCAATAGGTGTCTTATTCATCATTTCATACATAGAGGACTGAAATACCAATCTAAAAATTAGAAAATCATCTAAGTGTCTCCAATAGGATGCCTCCACAGCCTTATTCTATCAAATAGTTGGCACTTACCATGTGAACATGTCTTTGTATGGTTTTCAAGGTCAGCAGATTTGAAAGATAATGCCAGACATGATCCCATTGGTATTCTTCAATTTCAATCTTGTCTTTTTCCACTGTCAGTCTGGGAATTCTTCACTGTCATTCTTCGAATTCTTCCCCTTTCAGTCTTTACATGAAGTCATCTCCCTAATGGCATAATTTTTTTTTAAAAAAAATACTAATACAAGTGCGTGAATCAGTTCTGTACCCATCTCCCACCCCCCATTTCTGAATCAATTTCTGTCACTAGCTTACTAAGCGTGTGTAGCATCTTGTGTTATGTTCTATGAAGTGTGAAGATGAGTCATATTGAGCAGAACTAACCTCTAATGTGTGACATTGAACCATAGTCATGCTAGAGGATAGTTATGCTAGAGGATCCCTTGCTGAGTATTTACATTTTAAGTAATGTGTAAACTAAATACTATTTTCAAAAATGTATGCCATATGATGTATTTGTGTACAATTCATGCCAGCAACAGTCCATACATCTATACTTACCAGCTGATGTCCTCTTTAAAAACCAGGTGGCAAAGACTCGCTACAGGACCCAATGACCAGAGCATCACCTATATTAATAAATGAAACACATTTTTAGCATTTGATGAACAATCCTAACATGTTTGCACAATTCTCTACTTGTCATTTCCCTAGAGTTCACATCTATTGACAATACTCCAGTCTAACTTCTATTATTTACCGTCTAAAGTGGCGGTTGATGATGTCTGCTCTGACATTGAGCCCCTCATCCTGGAATGGCCCCTCTACAACAGGATCATCCTCCTCATCTCTGAGGAGGTTTCGGTGCGCCTGGACGCCCTGCAGCATCCCAGCCCGCTGTGCAATATTATGCAGGACACTACAGGCTATAACGATCTTAGCCACCTTCTTTGGGTTGTACTGGAGGGCTCCTCCCAACCTGTCCAGGCACCTGAACCTCATCTTCAGGAGCCCGAACATTCGTTCAACCACCGCCCTGGTTCTCTTATGAGCCCTATTGTAGCGCTCCTCAGACACATCAGTCGGGCTACGCAAGGGGGTAATAAGCCAAGGCCGGCTCATGTACCCAGAATCACCTATAAAAGATGAACAGAACATAATTCAAACTGAATCCTCAAAATAGTATTTTGTGTCCAAAAAAAGTTTGTGTACACGATAATCCACTAACAAATGTGTCATTTTTACAAGAATAATCTAGTTCAATATTATTATCTATCTTCCCATTTCAGCCAAGACATGCTACATATGCGTATTTCTCCTAAACCAAACCTTGTGTAAAATGCAAACTAAATGGTTACATTGCATTCTCTATCTGAGCATTTAAGGTAAGACATGCTACATATCTGCATTGAACTAAAACTAGACATTAGCGGAAAGAGACAATGACATGGTTAAATTGCATTAGCTAATATCTTCCCATTTCAGCTAAGACATGCTACATATGCGTATTTCTCCTAAACCAAACCTTGTGTAAAATAAAAACTAAATGGTTACATTGCATTCTCTGAGCATTTAAGGTAAGACATGCTACATATCTGCATTGAACTAAAACTAGACATTAGCGGAAAGAGACAATGACATGGTTAAATTGCATTAGCTAATATCTTCCCATTTCAGCTAAGACATGCTACATATGCGTATTTCTCCTAAACCAGACCTTGTGTAAAATGCAAACTAAATGGTTACATTGCATTCTCTATCTGAGCATTTAAGGTAAGACATGCTACATATCTGCATTGAACTAAAACTAGACATTAGCGGAAAGAGACAATGACATGGTTAAATTGCATTAGCTAATATCTTCCCATTTCAGCTAAGACATGCTACATATGCGTATTTCTCCTAAATCAGACCTTGTGTAAAATGGCAATTAAATGGTTACATTGCATTCTCTATCCGAGCATTTAAGGTAAGACATGCTACATATCTGCACTGAACTAAAACTAGACATTTGCGGAAATAAAAATAAATGGTTAAATTGCATCCTATAGCTGAACATTACGCTAACATTTTAAAACTACAGTGGCAATTGTCAAACTAATTAACCATGTTGTGCACAAATACTCACCAACAAGATAACCAGGGGGCATTTGTCTTTCCTCAAACGGTCTCCACAGGGACGACTGAGCGAGGATGCGGGCATCATGACAAGATCCTCCAAAATTTGCACACACATGCATAATCCTCATCTGTGCGTCACAAACATACTGCACGTTGAAGCTATGAAAATGTTTGCGATTTCTGAAGGGCAAGTCATCAATTGGAGCACGCAGCGCAATGTGGGTACAATCTATGGCTCCCAAGACATTGGGCAATTCAGCAATATCAAAGAATTCCCGCTTCAGGCGCCTCCAATCACCATCATTCTGTGGGAATCCTATGTATTGCTTACTGATACGTACCATGGCATCCAGAAAGTTATCAAACACCACAGAGAATGTACCTTGAGCCAGGCCATGCATGTACAGTTCTCCGGATTGAAAACTCCCGGAGGCCAGGACGTATAGACAACTTAGCATCTTACTCATGGGGGGAACAGCAGTCCTTATTCTTATACGTGGCTCCAAATGAGGTTTAAGAAGATCGTAAAGGCCAATGAGCTGTTCACGATTGAGCCGATACTTATCATAAACCTCAAAGTCGCTCATGTTTTCCAAGGTGGGTCTCACCCTGTAGACACGAGGACCTCGAACCAGACGACCCCTTCGTCTCAGTCTGAGCCGCCGAGGCTGCCTGATTCGACCAACAGCTAGTTCGCCAATAGCAGCACCAGCAGCGTCTACCATGTCATCGTCATCCATCTTTCAAAACAGCGTAACAAGGTATGCACTTGATCTGATGTGGATCACAAGTGATGCATTGGCCATGTTGTTTGGGGGATTTATAGTACAATTAGTCCAATGGTAGTGAGTTTGTAATGATTGCTGATTGTATTCACCTGTTTGTATGTGAGCGGCGCGAATGCTTTCACAGTGGGCGTTTTTTTGTTGTTTGCTGAAATGTTGTTTTCCCACAATGAATCTCAATGTGAAAGTGTACAATATCACACATACAGTGCATGTTTGTAATGTTTGATCATATGCGTAATCAATATTTCTTAAACGCGATCTTATAGTAACAAGTACACGTCCAGGCTAACATGAATGAAAGTGCATAGTTGTGTATAATGTGCATCGAATGTGATCGATCAATGTTGCTGCAATATTGTTTGTAAACGATAAAGTAACATCTGCCATCTGTAGTATTGTATATATAAGTGATTGCCGAGCTGTCAATATTGTATGAGTCCCTTTAAAATCGCACTAATGCTGAATAACTTCCGGCTGTCATCTGTAGTATTGTATATATAAGTGATTTCCGAGCTGTCAATATTGTACGCGTCCCTTTAAAATCGCACTAATACTGAATAACTTCCGGCTGTAATCTGTAGTATTGTATATATAAGTGATTGCCGAGCTGTCAATATTGTATGCGTCCCTTTAAAATCGCAATAATAATTCAGAACTTCCCGTCTGCCATCTGTAGTATTGTATATATAAGTGATTTCCGAGCTGTCAATATTGTATGCGTCCCATTCAAATCTCAATAATACTGAATAACATCCGGCTGTCATCTGTAGTATTTATATATAAGTGATTGCTGAGCTGTCAATATTGTATGCGTCCCATTAAAATGGCACTAATACTGAAGAACTTCCGGCTGTCATCTGTAGTATTGTATATATAAGTGATTGCCGAGATGTCAATATTGTATGCGTCCCATTCAAATCTCAATAATACTGAATAACTTCCGGCTGTCATCTGTAGTATTGTATATATAAGTGATTGCCGAGATGTCAATATTGTATGCGTCCCATTCAAATCGCACTAATACTGAAGAACTTCCGGCTGTCATCTGTAGTATTGTATATATAAGTGATTTCCGAGCTGTCAATATTGTATGCTTCCCATTCAAATCTCAATAATACTGAATAACTTCCGGCTGTCATCTGTAGTATTGTATATATAAGTGATTTCCGAGCTGTCAATATTGTATGCGTCCCATTCAAATCTCAATAATACTGAATAACTTCCGGCTGTCATCTGTAGTATTGTATATATAAGTGATTGCCGAGCTGTCAATATTGTATGCGTCCCATTCAAATCTCAATAATACTGAATAACTTCTGGCTGTCATCTGTAGTATTGTATATATAAGTGATTGCCGAGCTGTCAATATTGTATGCGTCCCTTTAAAATCTCAATAATACTGAATAACTTCCGGCTGTCATCTGTAGTATTGTATATATAAGTGATTGCCGAGCTGTCAATATTGTATGCGTCCCTTTAAAATCGCAATAATAATTCCGATCTTCCCGTCTGCCATCTGTAGTATTGTATATATAACTGATTGCCGAGCTGTCAATATTGTATGCGTCCCATTCAAATGGCACTAATACTGAATAACTTCCGGCTGTCATCTGTAGTATTATATATATAAGTGATTTGCGATCTGACAATATTTATTAATTGTCCCATTGAAATCTCCATAATAATGCTGTTCCAAACTGTTCTTTACGTATATGTTGTATTGTAGTATTGAGTGTTAAAGTTCAGAAAGGGGCGGTACAGTCGTGAATCTGTAATGTGTATGGTTGAATCTTCTAATGACGTCATGATATTATTAACCTGCCTATGTAGTTCTGAAATCCTCATTGTGCTGTTGTATTGTGCTACATTGTTATTGTGTGCTGAATAAAATCTAAATGTGTGCTTTGTGGTTGCGTGATGGGTGATGCGTGTTATGTACATCTACGTATATATTGTGATTGTGTCCCACATATGCTGACTTCTATATAGCGGTCTGGCATTGTTGTTCCTTCCCATAAAGTGACATCTGTAATCTGGTGTAATGATGTTCTTCTTGTACGTAATTCCTAATGGTTTATTGTGATGGAATTATGATGTTAAAAGTACAGTAAAATCCATATGTTCTGTTTTGTGATTCCTAGAGAGAATGTAATGTGTTTTTCCCCCATCATTTGAATGCACATGTATGAGTGAATGATAAAAGTAATGTATGTGCATCCATGACTGATCATGTGTTAAGCCTATGTAGATATGCAGTTGCTGCAAGCATATGAGTTGAATAAATGAAATGCAATAATAAAGGTAAACGAGAGGTGTTTCCCATTGTGTACTGTTTGTGAATCCTGAAATTTTAAAATTATTTTTGTGTCCGTTTAAATGTGATTTTTTTGTTTAAAATGTTTGTTACTAGTGATGTTGATTTGTAGTTGATGTAATATAAAAGTATGAAACAATTTAATGCTGTTGTGAATATTCAATAAGTACAATCCATAAGTCCACCATAGGGAAATAGTCATTTCTTGATGTATTTATCATAGCTGGGTCTAACGCAGAAAAGCATGTATTTTTTTCCTATTTCTAGCGCTGGTATTTGGAGTTTTTAGGTCTACGCTATTTGCGTGCGTTAGGGAAATCTGTCTTTCGCGTGCACGAGCACGTCTTCCCCATAGAAGTCAATGGAGGCTCTAAATTTTGGTAATTTTTTTTTTCAAAGACTGGTTTTCCTCGTAAAGTGAGTGACGTCATGAGCTTGTGTGAAAAAGTAACTAAATCGTGTTCATTTTGTAATAAATAACTTTTTTGTGTATGTCATGTGGTGTATATTGTTTGTATGCATCGATGAGTGTATGTTTGTGATAATCTTATTAGTTAGATGTAGCTATATGAGGGTCTTTTCCCGTGTGTCAATGTAAGTCACTGGCAAAATGGATTTGTGTTGTTTTTTTTCTAACACCCGAGATCTCGCAACTTTGATCCTTTGTATTTTGATGAAAAATTATTAAATCTGAAAAAAAATATAGTGTAGTGTTTGTATGAGTGTAAGTGTACTTTGTGTAATATTTGTTTTGTGATTAGTGGATGTTTATTTTGTCGGTATATGTTAACTACTGGGTTTGAGCTGTCGGTAGAGATTTGAGCGTTGGGTGATTTTTGAGTGTCGGTAACTGAACTCTAAATACCGGAGTCCGTAAAAAACAAGCGTTAGGAGCCTCTAACGCTGGTTTTGACGGCTAACGCCAAACTCTAAATCTAGGCCTTAGTTAATTTAATGATAGTGTAGTGTTAGGTTTAATTGTAACTTAGGTTAGGATTTATTTATTTTACAGGTAATTTTGTAATTATTTTAACTAGGTAACTATTAAATAGTTATTAACTATTTAATAGCTATTGTACCTAGTTAAAATAAATACAAAGTTGCCTGTAAAATAAATATAAATCCTAAAATAACTACAATATAATTATTCGTTATATTGTAGCTATATTAGGGTTTATTTTACCGGTAAGTATTTAGCTTTAAATAGGAATACTTTAGTTAATAATATTTAATTTATTTTGCTAGATTAAAATTATATTTAAGTTAGGGGGGTGTTAGGGTTAGGGTTAGACTTAGCTTTAGGGGTTAATACATTTATTAGTGTAGCGGTGAGGTCCGGTCGGCAGATTAGGGGTTAATAAGTGTAGTTAGGTAGCGGCGACGTGGGGGGGGGGGCAGATTAGGGGTTAATAAATATTATGTAGTGTCAGGGTAAAGGTCAATGACATAATATATATGTATATACTAATATATATACGTAAATTAAATAATATAAAAAGGATGTGTGTATATATGAAGCCGTCTATTTTATCAGATGTGCTATAGAATAGAAATTCTGATGTCAGGATTTAACTCAAAAACCCCTACCAGATGAGAGCTGGGTGAATACACGTTTATCAGGATTGGAAATTAGCATAGCTTTGAAACAACACCTCCTGCTGTGTGAGCACATAGACATTTTCCAAAAGGAACTAACTCAGTGACCATGCTCATTTGACTATATGCAGAGTTTTATAACTCTAAGACATTTGGCCTACCCAATTTTAGAACAGTCACTTAGAGGAATGTTGGGGAAGTAATTTTGAAAGAGAACAAAGGTTGTGGCTTGAGACAGGACCAAAACCATTTGCTCCTTCATTAAAAATACAAGCATCCCTTACCCCATACAGTTAATAAAAAAATAAATGTCTAAGGCTGTTGATTTAGGAGATAATGAGATGGGAATTAGCAGACTGGAATCAGGATACCATTTATCTTTCAAACTGAAAAGGTGTAATAGGATCTCAAAAGTAACATGTTTTATGAGAGTTTTCAGCATCTGCACTTCTAGCTCAACAGGAAATATGCTGTATTAAGACTTTTACAACTACTCGTGGATTGACCCCATGTGGGCAGTGAAGGCCTTGGGAAACAAAAGACAGATGCTAAGGTGTGACTCTGAAACTCATTAAAACAGATAACAAATAAACATTTTTTTTCTCTCTCTTTGAATGCATGCCCTAGAATGTATTAAATATAGAAATTTGGGAAATTGTCTAATTCTCTATTATTACATGGGTATTTGCTAAGCTGGGAGGTAACTGTTTTAGTCAGTCAAAAATGTTTAATAACCTCTGTGTTTTTAAGAATATAAATAGATGTTTGTGGACCTAAAAGTAAATGATTAATAATACTTAATTTTATTTCAGATGGACCATAGACATATGAATGCTTAGATCATTTCTAATAATTGTTTCCATTTCTATTGCAGGCATCAATTCATATATGCAGAAATTTTCGGAGACATAGAACATATTATATTAAGTGAAAGAAAACATATTAGAATATATAAATGCCATTAAATTCAGAATAATTGGCAGTATAAACTAATATAATACAATATAAATAATGTTAGACACATGTCTCATATCAAAATGACCAGAGAGGTAATATGATATTACCCAGCTGCGATTGGTATTGCAAACTTATTAATATGAAGAAAATTATGGTAGTTATTATACATTTTAAAGAAAGATGTTTAAATGTATAGCTGTATTTTTTGTCATGCTGCATTTGTTTGTGCTGTCTAATTGTAATGCTGCCACCCGGTGTTGCCATGGGAGAACTGCAGCCAGAAAGCCTTTTGGCTGTTAAATATGAGATATTCCAGTTATCCAATAGAGGGACAAGGTTTCGAAGGGTCACCCATATTTCACACCAATGATTACACTATATAGTTGTATGCAGGAAAGGAGAGAAGGACTGGCTGCTGAGTTTGTGACTGACTGAAAACTGTTTGCGTGGAACACAGTCAAACTATAAAAACAAAGTGGGCCATACTTCTACTCTTCCATTGCAATTACACTTATTTTATATGAGGTGTGAAAAATCTTGAAGCTGAATATCATTTTGGTAACGTATATACAAAGTATAAGAAAAGGGCTGCTAATTACATGTGATATTTTAAAGTCACTGCAGTTTAAAGATACAGTTTTCTGGGTTTTGTAAGAGAAGTTATATGCATAGTCAATTTGTATTTAATAGATTTAAAGAAGCAGTGTGTTTTTCAAGTTAGCATTTCACAGCCTATATATATTGTTTAAATCTGTATCTGATTGACTAAGTAACTCATCTATGCAAATTCTGATATTGTCAGTTAATTTTGTATTAGGATACATTGCAGTTAAATAACAGAATATATATATTATCCTATTGCTTAAGAGCACAGTTTAAAATTGTATTGCTTGGATGTTAAAAGATTTATAAATAAGGCTGGTTTTTAATATAAGCGTGTATGAATTTTGCATAGCATATTTAAATAGTTTTCAAGCGCATATAATATTATTTCATATTTCTTTTATTGCAAATATATTTCAAACATATTCATGGATATTAACTAAATAAAAGAGTTCAGGTATTTATATTAATTTTGGAGAATACTGCTAAGATTCTTATAAATATACTGACATAATAATTGGAGGCACTGCTGAGATTTATTAATATTCCTTCATATTTGATATAATATATTTGTAGTAAACAGAAATTATTATAAAAGAAAAAAAAAAATAATCATATTTCGATATTAATATTTTGAAGATATAATTTTTGAAAAGTTGAAATATTGATTTTCATATTTCGAGATTGATATTAATGTCTTGAAATATTATTAAAGATTAATTTTGAAAAATTAATAAAAATATTAATTTTTCGGGGGGGCGGAGCTAACCGCCAGAGCAGGAAGACGTGCAGCATAAGAGCTCCTCTCAGTTTTTGGCTAAATGTAGATAAACTGAAGACAAAAATCAGTATTTTTTATTTTAAAAGTACATATTGAGACTCTAACACACCCTAGGATATCGAAGTGACCGGATAGTTGACTTTACACTACGTCAGTCTATTGCTGCACGGAGCTGAAGTACGCACACTGTGCTCTCACGAAGGGAAGCATCGCCGGACAGGGCACCGACACTACTAGCAGACACACAGCTGACTCGAATACACTCCGGAGGGTCGGGGCTCCGCTCCGGAGTGCTAGCTTACATATACAAACGCCTGGTGAAGGATCAGGTGCCTCCGGCAACACTTTGGCTGCTAGGCTTCCAGGCACATCTCAACAACCTGAACCGGGACTTACCTGATTGACCCGGAGACCCACACAGACCCTGTTGGAGGGCAGAGACGCTTCCTAATGGTGGGCTAACACTTACCTGATAGTAAACACGCCATCACAGATTAGGCGCGAACAGTCGCCATCTTGCGAGTCTCAAGCTGATCCACGCAGCAACTTGGCGATATACCCCTCTGCTTGGAAAGATTCACCAGACACCAACTCTACCGGCTACTTGGAAGGGTAAGACGTAGATATAAGAGACACTAACACATTAGAATAAACGCCTACTGGTCAGGCCCCGTCTGAACCCCCAATATACCTAGAGGCCTGGGAAAACCTGTGTGTAGCAGCAGCATCTCAGGTTCCGAGGAAAATGTAGATGAGAAGGTTGTGATTACCACGTACAGATTACAGCCCAAAGTTTGCTTAGACCGTGCATTGCTTTACCTATATCAACTAACAGCCCCATGTACGAGGAGTTGATAGCACTTTGAAGTCCTCCAACAAAGCCTTACAGTTACTGATGTGTCAGGGATACTAGGGACTGTGCTCTGCATATTCTGTTTCCTACGGGGCACATACCCAACACTGCTGGCCTGATAGTGAAGCTATTCTAGGAGACACTTCATTACTTTAAACAGGAGCTCCTACATTATTTACAGCCGAGAATTTTTACAGACTCTTTACACTTTGTTAACACATAATACCTCTGCAAGCTAGTCCCCGCTACAATACCTGAACTCTAAATCTAATAAATAACTGCTCCACTACAGGATTAAACACAAAAACAGCAATATTTGAGCACTAAGGAACCACTGATCCACTTTTTGGAACACTTTTGTCAGAGAACAATCTAGCCTACATCTGTGCTCATAGGCTTTGCCTGAGGGGCAATTTGGTATTAAGTTTTCAATCTGACTCCATCTCTTTTGTGAAAGAATAACGCCTTGGCAATATAGTTTTCTTTTTTTTTGAGCTGCTGCGTCAGCTTTTGTGCCTCTGCAGCCTTGGCTCAGAGTGGAGTGTCCTAACCTACCTTTCTCCCTACAGGATAAAAAGTTGGCTACTATTTGCTTCCTATTAGGCCACATTCTTAGGTTGAAATGTTTAGAGTGTAAATTAACTTTGACCTTCCCTCTACAGGTATACTAGTGTAAAAGTTATTTGTACACAGATTGTGAATACGAGTGAGCTGTCTAATCTACAAGATATTGAAGGGGCACATACTCCTGTATACATCATTACCCAGCAGGTGCTATGAACTGAACCCCTATTCCTATAGCACCCCCAGACACTCTCCCCACCCATTTCCTCCTGTACACAGATACAGCAGGTCATATCCTCATCCCCTTTTCCGTACTGGCCAAGTGAGGGCAAACCCCCTGGAGAGAGTGTTTGTTGAAAATCTCACGTTGCTCATCCCTACAGAAGACAGCTCAAGATTTGCTGGTACACAGGGCTAGGTCCTTAAATTTCGCCCTGGTTACAAAAAACTCTGCTGAATATGGCTGCCTAAGCTAAGATTGACGTCAGGGGGACTTTAGTATCATTCCCTTCACCTTTGTCTTACTCAATATACTCTACCCTAAAGAGCTAGTATCCAAACACATTGATCTAGTTGAAGAAACAAGCTTACAAACATGTCCCAAACTTCCAAAAGAAAATCCAAACCATCTCACCCAACTGGGAAAACAGTAGCAGATCACTTTAAAAACCACCATGCTGGAAAATCCCAAATGTACAGGGAATCTGCGTCTACATTGGAGGGTAGTGAATCTGAGGGCAGCATAGACTCTCAATCTCCTATACCAGACACTCTATCTGCAAACATTGTGGATGTCCTATCCAGACGAATGAACCTCCTCCAGGAGACATTAACTAAGGAAATTAAAGGATCCACGGCCGAACTCCGCAGAGAAATTGGAGCGTTGGGAGAACCCACTGAAACTTTGGAACGTAAATAAGAGGACCTAGCTGTGGATCATGCTCACCTACAAGCCTACTCCCAGAACCTGGCAATCCAGATATCTGATTTAGAATTGAAACTAGCAGACCTGGAAGATCGCTCCAGACGGAATAATCTGAGATTCCGCGGAATACCGGAGGAGGTTAGCCCCCAAGAACTGGAGTCCTATGTCCTAGAATTCTGTAATATCTTGCTGCCTTCACTAGATTCGCCGGGTCTCCTACTTGACAGAGTCCACAGAGTAGCACGACCTAGATCTGTCTCTCAAGAAAAACCCAGGGATGTCCTGGCTAGGATCCACTTTTTCACCCACAAAGAGAAGATACTGAGAGAGCTGGTCAACAAACCTCAACTTCCTGATAAATTCCAGCAAATTGCAGTATTTCCGGACATTTCCAGCTACACTTTGCAAAAGAGGAGATCCTTCAGGACTATCACCCAAATTCTAAGAACGGAAAACATCAGATATAGATGGGGATACCCGACAAGGCTGACAGCTACTAAAGATGGTGAGACTCACACAATTTTCACCCCTAAAGAAGGATTTGACCTGCTACAAGACTGGGGCCTAGCTACAACTAAACCCCGGGTGGATGCAGAATCTCTGCCCTCTAGAGATCGGTCAGAAATCAAGAACATGACCCAACCACTACAAGGATCTAATGGAACGGACATTCCTCTTGCCAATAGAGTACGGCGGATGCCCCTGACTTCACCCCCCGACTACAAAAGCCTACCAAATGATAAATCAATAGCTCTGTCTTAAAACTAGTAAACATGTATATAGTGTTAAGTGTATTTCCCATGTGTTAGTTAACTACTGTTTGAGGGGCGTGGGGAGTCCCATGACCTCCTTTAGGAGACTTGATGTTTGCCCAGCGGTATCCGCTATGTTTCCTAAGTAATCATCTTATTTCACTGAGACTCATGGAATTCCCCCACCCCTTTCAACTCTCCAAGTCACTCGATCTCTATCGAGCACCTACATGTTCTTAAACTGCACTGTTTCTGGAGATAATAGAGTTCATAACGTTTCTTATACCACTAGCATTGCACGTTAATATGTTCGCAGAAATTACCTCTGATCTGAAACTAGTAACAGATGTGTAATGTTGATGGTATTTACTGTATGCTAGTTTTTTATTACAGGAAGGGTGTGGGGAGTCCCGGGACCTCTTGTAGGAGAATAGATGTTTGCCCAGCAGTATCCGCTTTATCTCCTAAGTAATTATCTTACTTCACTGGGGCTCGTGGGATCCTCCCACCCCTTTCAACTTTTCGAGTCGCCCGATCCCCATTGGGCACCTACATGTTGCCATACTGCACTGTTTCCAAAGTTAACAGAGTTTATAACGTATTTTTATAACACTAACAATACATGTTACTATGTATGTTGAAATGTAATGTATTACTTAGTTTAATAGAAAGACACTGGTTTCTTTTTCTTATTCATATTCCCCCAATGACAGTCAATCTCCACAAACAAGTTAAATACTTGTATTACCTCCCCCCCCCCCCCCCCCCCCATATACGCAAAAAAAAAATTTTTGTACTATCCCCTCCTACGGGGACTGGAGAAGTCAGTTTAGTATCTTGATGCACTTCTCCTCTTGGTGATCCAGTGGTTCACCATTTTTGATATATCGTTTATAGCCTCACCTAACTACCACTATTACGCTAGGCTTGAACCTATAGACACCAGCTATATTATTTGAACTAAACAGTTGTTTTTCGTGTTCATTTGTTCTACGTTTTCTTTCCTTATTATACTTTAGGTGAAAGTCAGAACCCTCATAGGATATCCCCCTAGGTGGCTTTCTCTGACCATTAATACGAATAACAAGCTTTGTACCCAACAAGTACTATACTCAGGTGCGTAGACCCAGGCTGGGTAAGTTTAACACCTAAATTCTATCCTCTTACCTGTCTTTCCCTATCCCCCTTCCCTCTTTAAAACTTAAGATGGCGTCAATCCCTAATAACATTTCCTTTGCAACCTTAAATGTCAAAGGACTTAACTCACAAGAAAAGAGAAGCATGTTAACCAATAGCATGAAGTCTTTGAAAGTACAGGTTATGTTTCTACAAGAAACACATTGGTTAACGTCAATCCAGACTCCATATAGGACCCCTGAATATCCGGTAGTGGTCCTAGCCTCTCATACTGAGAAAACTAGAGGAGTAGCGATAGCCATACACAAATCTTTGCATTTTGAACACATTCACGCAGAAAAAGATGCCCAGGGACGGTTCCTATTGCTCAACTGTAAACTAAACGGTATCCTATTCACATTGGTTAACATATATGCCCCAAATCAATCGCAATCTAAGTTCCTGAAAGGAGCACTGTCCAAAATTGAGAAACACAAAATTGGGACGATAATCCTAGGGGGTGACTTCAATATGATTTGGGACCCTTTGCTGGACAAAAAAGTTCAGAGTGGGAAAACAATAGACGCATATTCTATAAATACTGCCAATAAATTTCGACAATATATTATCCAACACAATCTGTTTGACATCTGGAGGGCACTACACCACAATGACAGAGACTATACATATTTCTCTAAGCCCCACAACACTTACTCGAGACTTGACCACTTCTTCACTGACTCATGGACACTTAACAGAGTCCTAACGTCATATATTAGAGTCTGCCCTTGGTCATACCATGATATTCTGATATTCACACTATCCACTGACTTAACCACAGAATCTAGACCTAGCTGGAAACTCCCGAAACAAATGCTCCAAGATAAAGCTTTTAAAGCCACCCTCCAAGCCTCTATTACAGAGTTCTTGAGTATAAATGAAACTCCAGACGTGTCCTCCCAAACAATATGGGCTGCCCTAAAAGCGTACATAAGAGGGATATGCATTTGAAGAAAGGCATTGCTGAGACGCCAAGCAGGTCTACCCCTAGGTCTTCTCATGGCTGAACTGCGCTCTTCTGAACGGGAGAATAAAAATTCCCCAACTACACGCCTAGCTGAAAAAATTGGGGAACTAAGGTCCCAATTAGCGGACAAGGAACTGCAGAGAGTTAAAGACTCTTATGCCAGGTTTAAGAAACTGATGTATTGTCAGGGCAACAAGGCCTCAACCCTCCTCGCTCATAAATTAAAGAACAGGACGGCAGCAGCCAGAATTCTATCACTCAAAAGGGATACCATTTCAGTCTTCTCACCTAAGGAAATTGGAGAGACGTTTGCAGCTTACTACTCTGATCTATACCATCTTAATCCATTACTGGCTGCTACAGAGTCCTCCCCACGTGAGATGGCGGACTTTCTACAAAAGCTAAGCCTGCCAACTCTCCCAAAGGAAGACAGAGAAGCACTCCAAGCACCGTTTTCCTTGAATGAGCTTAATTTAGCCATTAAACACACCCATAACAACAAGGCTCCAGGTCCTGATGGCTACCCGGCAGCCTTCTATAAACTGTTTAGAGCAGAATTAAACAAAATCCTCCTCAGGGTCTTTTCTGAAGCTCGAGAGGCAGGCTCATTCCACAAAGAATTCCTGCAAGCAGTAATTCTGCCCATTCCTAAACCAAACAAAGATCCCTCACAATGCACGAGCTACAGGCCAATCTCCTTGATTAACGGCGATGTAAAGCTATATGCAAAATTATGTGCTAATCCCCTTAATAACTTGCTCCCGAAGGTAATCCATACCGACCAAGTTGGGTTCACGTTTGGCAGAGAGGGCCCAGACAATTCTCGAAAAATGTTAAACATACTTACGGAAGCCTCCCGAATGAGGGTACCCATGCTGGCCCTGTCGCTAGACACAGAAAAAGCGTTTGACAGGGTCAGATGGGACTACTTATGGCACACGCTAGACCACTTCGGCATACCAGAGGAAGTGATTACGGCAATTAAAGCTTTATACTCCTGCCCATCTGCAGTAGTGAAAGGGTTGGGTTTCGCTTCTTCGGAAATATATATTGCCAATGGCACCAGGCAAGGATGCCCTTTATCACCCTTAATTTTCTCTATGGCCATTGAACCCTTAGCCCAGGCTATTAGAAAATCGCACATGGTGCGTGGTGTCCAGCTTGGCGGAGTTACTGCAAAGATTGCACTGTATGCGGACGATGTTACGCTATTCCTAACTAATCCAATAAGCTCCCTGCCAGCACTCTCTGATATTATTACGGAGTTCGGAGCCCATAGCTACTACAAGGTAAATGTTACCAAAACGGAGGCTCTACCAATACACATCCCAGCATTTGAATTGGATATACTGCAAACATCATACTCTTTCCAATGGTCACGATCCACCATTCGGCATCTAGGGGTACAACTTGGCCCAGACCCGAAAGTAGTTATCTCCGTTAATTATGCAGACCTCATTTGGGAGGTTACAGAGCTTAACTCCTCTTGGAGTCTTAAAGAGATTTCATGGCTAGGTCGCATCGCATCTTTCAAAATGACGATCCTACCTAAAATCCTATCCCTCTTAATGTCCCCAATGCCCTAATAGATAAGCTCCAATCTCTTGGACAACACTATATTTGGGATAAGTCCAGACCCCGGGTTGCAGCGCAGATACTCCAAAAAAAATATGAGCATGGAGGAGTAGCAATGCCTAGCATACGCGGATACTATGAGGCAACCAGGCTCTCCCATGTCACGGCGTGGGCAGACAAAGGAGAACACAAGGGATGGAAAGACATAGAAGCACTAACCCTTCCTTTGGGCTTACGGCTGGCAGACCTGCCCTGGATTCCTAATCACTGCCTTGACAATCTGGGACTAAAGAACGCCATCGTCAGAGATAATCTGACAGTTTGACATAGCCTTAGAAATCTACGCGACATAGCCCCGCATCCGTCTCCCATTCACTCCATACCAGCCTTAATGACAGCCCTCCCTAACACACACATACAACAATGGTGTGAGTGGGGTCTGAAAGTGGTTTCCCACTTATACCCCTCGGGCAATTTGCTCGTTCCCCGTAATTTCAGAGCAATTATCCCAGACACTCCCCCCCCCCGGGCCTCTTTCGAATACTCTAGACTCTATGCCCTTTATGATATCCTGGGGATTTACCAAAGCACTAAATAGACCCCTGACTAATTAGGAAAAACTATGGCAACTTCCCATTAAGACTCCTAGACTTATATCATTCCACTACGACCTCCTACAGATGTCCACTAATAAAGACAGACCCTGGCAGTTACGGGCATGGGAGGGAGACCTATCTAGACCCATTTCAGATAGAGACTTATGTGCAGCTATGACATTAACTAAAAAGACGGTACATTGTGCAAAAAGAGGCCTACATGAAATTATTCCTGAAATGGTACTACACTCCCTCGCGGCTGTCACAAATGTTCCCTACAACATCTCCTCTATGTTGGAGAGATTGCACACAAAGGGGCTCAGACATACATATATGGTGGGATTGCCCGAAACTGACACCTATTTGGAATCAGGTAAAAAGCCTTTGTGCTGATCTTGGGCTCTCTACTCCACTCACTCCTACAATAGCCCTCTTACACATTTTCCCGAGAGACGTTCCAGCTCATGTCTCTAAATTGATTATCTTTGTCCTAGCGGCCACAAAATTGGCAATAGCAAGGGCCTAGAAGCAAGCCCAATCCCCGGATATTGCAGTTGTTATATCTATAATGCAGGTATACGCCAAAATGGAACAAAGCTTTTATTCTAACATGGATAAGGAGGACCTATACTGGCAGATTTGGGAGACTTGGTTTAATTACCAAGGAGACTGCAGCTAAACATATAGGTATGATATAACCCTTGCCACCTCCACTATCATAATCAAACTTTCCTACCGAGTTAAGATATGCGTATTAGCCGTTGATTGCCGCTTTTTAAACCTATTGTCAAAATCCGACTAAACTTCCCCCTCCTGCACCCCCTCCCTTCTTCCTCCCCCCCCTCTCCCCTCTTACTCTCTTTCCTACAAAGTAGAACTTACTTCTTGCCCTAGCTCAGGTTTCCCTTTCCCAGTTATCCTCTTACTAATGGGCTCCCGGCCTGGGGCTGCGCACCACGATCGATAGATGAAGTGTATGGAAAGGTATTCCTGGACTGACTGTCTGAAATCCATAGAATAATTGAGTTAACTTATAGGACTGGAATTTTACCCGGTCCCTATATTCGAGTTTGTTCATACTAACTGGAAAATGAGGTTTACATGGTTGATGTTTTATTCTATACAAGACCTGCCAAATTCACTTGCTCTACATCTACATCAATAGTTAGGTTTACTATGTAATTGCAACAAAATATTGTCTGTATACTTGTGAACTTCCTGATCATTCATGTTGTAACTTCTGTTGTGATGCTTATTCCTCAATAAAAAAGTTATATAAAAAAAAATAAAAAAAAATAAAAATTAATTTTTCATATTTCAAAATTAATCAAAAATATTAATTTTTCATATTTTCAAAATTAATCAAAATTATTAATTTTTCATATTTCTGAATATTAATTTTTCATATTTCAAAATTAATAATATATATTTTTTTAAATATAAATTGTATTAGCGTTTTAATTTAACTGAATACTAAACCAATATAATAATGTCTGTAGCCAGAAGTGACTCATTTAATTCTATACATAGCGATGAAAATGGTCCCATAACCATACCTATTACTAAAGGTCAGGTCCTTAAGAAAGATATCTTAAGTTACCTTAAAGGGAAGTTTAATATTGCGGGTGAATTAAATGATTTTATGGATATGCTTGAAACTAGGGCTAAAAATATTACCGTTAATAATAATATGTGGAATGAAGAGAATGAATTCTTCCAGGAATTATTAATGATTAATCAATGCAAGGCTCTCAAAAAGCGAGAGGAACTAATACTAAAATCTTGGCCCCTCTTAATATGCATGATTGACGAAATGTCGTTTTGTGTCACGGACAAACGATTGCAAATACAGGAGCTAGAAAATAGTATTCGTTCCTTGCGCAGACGCGAAGAGGGTTTAAAAATAGCCAAAAATAAAATGGATGAATTTTCCCAAAACCTAGCCGCCTTAGATAAGCATAATATGGACTTAATCGCGCAGATACAAGATTTAAATAAACAGCTTGCGCAAAGCCAGAGAGAATTAAGCGATTTAAAAAGGTCATATCGCCATAATGAAAACCCTTATATTAACAGTGAGAATAATGCAGATAATGCTAACTCCTTAAGCGAACGCGTCAGGGACGAGGTACAAAAACATATGGAACAGTATAGACAAATGACCCCTAACGGGTCAGAAATAGATTTCCCAAATAGGCAGTCACCTCATGATGTAAATCCAGAGGACTGCTGTAGCGCAGCTGGTGCGGGGGAGGGAAACTCTAACACAGAAGCCCAAAGTAAGTCTGATAAAGTCTATGATTCCCATAAAATAATCACCTTCGTACAACGCACAGTACCTATATTCTCCAATAAGGGAACAACATCTGTAATTGATCATTTACAGGCTTTTGAAAATGCGTTAGCTATAATGAATGTTACAAGTGAGAAATTGAAAATTTAATTTCTGCCTTGGGTATTTGACAGTAAGCATCACAAATTCTTTGCTTCACTAAAGGATATGAATATTCATTCCTGGAATGGGGTAAAACGACAATGCAGAAAAGAATTCGGGCAATATCGCACTAAAACTGCCGCGAAAATAGCGGTATATGGTTTAAAGTGTTGTGCGAATCAGAGTCCAATCAAATTCCTTTCTGTATTGAAAAATGCGTACAGTATGGCTGAAGATAATCCCAAATTTGATGGCTCAGAATTTGTAAATTTATTTTTTGAAGCACTGCCTACACCCATCAAAATCAACTTAGCTAGAGATTTTGATGAGGACTGCTCATTGGAATGGCTGATCAAAGAGAGTACAAAGTTATACTCTATTCAGCAGTCCAGTGAGCAGGGGGTTAAAAAGGAGTCAAAACCCAAAATTGTGGCAGAAACTAGGGTGTCACCTAGCCCCCTCAATTTGGAGTCTAAAAAGAGAACTTATGCAGAGGTGGCCAGTCAAAACAGGCCATCTCCACAGAGGTTTAATTCTGCCCCACCCCTACACAGGTTGAGGCACAGGGAGACTATAACCAAAGTGGGGGACATAATCAGGTGAATAATTACTCACAAAGAGAATACTCACCAAATAATTGGTATCCACGCAAGGGTAGATACAATAAACGCCGAAGATATTCTCAGGGTAACCAGACACCCCAGGTATATAATGCTCCCCAAAGTACTAATACTGAGCAAGCTGAACCCCAGGGGCAACCATGCCAGAATAGAAATAGCGGCCCTGATTCTGAGGGAACACAATGGTCCCAGAATCATTATTATGGGGCACCAAGAGATAGGCCCAGGGGTAGAGGTAACTTGTACAATCAGGTAGATATGCTGTTTGCATACAAAGAGAGAAAGCTAAAAAATAAATATAAGTTAGATTTTGTCTAATGCCCCTAAGATCATATATATTTATTTGCGGAACAAATTTGGATAATTTAATAATAAGATTTATAGATCAGAGCACTTAGATACATACATTTAGTTTGTATATATTCCCCCTTTTTTAGCTTTCTATTCATACAAATATGTTCTTGCTTGCTATAGTATTAACATACACTGATCCTAGATATGTTTTTTAGTTCAGGCTTCTTTGGGTTAATTCCCATTCTTAATTGATTGTTTAAATGTGTATTTATAGCATCTCAGTGTTACCTGTATTGTGTCTATGAGTAAGCGCCTGTAGGGGGCGCGAAACGCATCAGACAGTCACCTGTGTGTCACCCTTACCTGTTGTGAGTTACCTTTACCCTGGTCTCCTACTTCTTGGATTGGTATTTACCTTCTTTATCTTTGAATAAACTGGACTTTTTATATGCATATTAACCTGGTCTGCAGTGCCTGTCATTTTTTCTCCTGTATTACTTTGATGCTGGATTCGGCATACACCGACTACGGCACTCCTAGGGCAGCCTAAAGCGGCCTTGCAGCCCCCAAGCACACTTCCGGTTGGACGGATTGAGGAAGCGTCTGTGTTCAAGCAGTAGGATTCAACATGCTTTTGCCTTATGCTAAAATAAACTTAAAACAGGAAGCTAGTTATATAAGCGAAGGTTTATTAGCGCAAATAGCTGAACCTAAAGTGATTAAATATCTTTCTCCCCAAGACCACAGTGTCAATGGCCTGGATGACAGGTCTGAAAGCTATAACATCACAGCTAAGTGCTTATTATCTATCTCTATAGGTAATAAGTCAGTGAAGCACCTGTTTTTAGTTTTAAATACTCCCTATAATCAAATATACATTGGCAATGATCTCTTACATAGATATGCCATACAAATAGATTTGATTAATTCTTGCCTCTGGAGCAGGTTAAAGGGGGACCCTGAAGTATTTCAGGAGGAAAATGCAGCCCTGAAATCAAACCAGCAATTGCCATATGCCGTGAATATGCAGGTATCTAGCGATGTTATAATTCCTGCTGGGGCTGATAAATTTCTTTTACCCTTACAGGTAAAGAGAGGTCAGAAATTAAAAACTTCTGAAACACTAATTTGCCTCTCCCATAGAATACAAAATCTGGGTGTCACAGTAACCTACACTCCTATGGTGAATATTGGAACTGTTCCAATACATATTGTTGTGCATAACATGACCCCACAGGATATAACATTATCCAAGGGAACTACCATAGGATATGCACTGGAATCAAGTTATTACACTTTTGGATTCCAGAATAATGTAATTGGGCTAATACTTGAAGGATACTTAACTGAAGAACAATTAATAGAACAATCCTTTGCATCTATGCCAGAGGGTCTATTTAATATTCAGTCTATTTATCCCTTCAGCTCAGAGGAAGGCATCTGTAAAATTGAAGAAGCCTCTCTAGTGTTTGATCAGCCAATCAAACAGCAAGATTACCCCAATACCCAGAGTCATGGGAGCAATGTAAACTATAATCAAGGGGATCTCACCTCTAGGTTGGAAGAAGCCTATGAAATAGGACAGCCTGAAATCTTTCCAGGATTTCAGCAAATAGTCGAAGAGCAAATATCCTTAGCTAATGGCTGTTCCAGCGATGACGAACGCCAACAGCTGCGAGAACTCATAATGGAATACAAGGATATTTTCGCTAAGTATTCTTATGACTATGGTACTACAGACTTGCACATTGCAAGAATACAAACAGATCCCGATGCGCCACCTGTATTTGTCAAACAATACAGACTTCCCTTAGCCTCATATGATTCTCTTGCAGAGATCATAAGGAATTTGGAAGAAAGAGGTATTATCATACAGGTGCACAGCTCTTAAAATAATCCTATTCTAGGTGTCCTTAAGCCCAATGGACAATGGCATTTGTGTGCTGACTTAAGACAGCTAAACAAACGAGTATACATGTCTGGCTGGCCTGTACCATACATTGACCAGTGCCTAGCACAAATGCAGGGATCCAAAATATTCACTGCCATTGATTGTGCACAGGGATATTGGACCATAAAGGTACATGAAGAGGACCAATATAAGCTAGCATTCTCCTTCCAAAAGGTTCAGTATGCATTCCAGAGACTTCCATTTGGATACATAAATTCTGGACATGAATTTGCTGTATTCATGCATAAGGCTATGCCTGACGCACTGAAAGGGGGACCTTATCTTATGTTGATGATGTTTTAATCAAAAGCACAGACTTTGAAAAACACATCGCAGAGCTTAAACACGTCCTCAGCCAACTTAAAAGGGCAGGTGTCAAATTATCCCTACAAAAAGCTCAATGGTGCCGCACTCGTGTAAACTTCTTGGGACATGAAGTTACCTCTGAAGGATTAAATCCCCAAAAGAAAAAGGTGGAAGCTATAGTAAATTCTAAAAACCCAACTAACTTAAAGGAATTGAGATCATTCCTGGGTATGACAAATTATTCTCGCAAATTTATTGATAATTATGCGGAATTAGCTAAACCACTACTACTTCTTCTAAAGAAAGATGTGAAATGGCACTTGAGTGAGTCTCAAGAGACAGCCATTAGAGAGCTGAAGAGAAAACTCACTCAAGCACCTTGCTTAGCGTACCCTGAAGGTGGTAAACCTTTCTTCTTAGAGACAGGTTACACAGATATAAGCATGAGCGCTGTTTTATACCAAAAGTATGATAATTTGAACAAAGCCATTGCTTATGTGAGCAAAAATCTATCCCCAGTAGAAATAAAATTTAGCGATTGCGAAAAAGCCCTCTTATCTACTGTATGGGCTCTACAAAATTTCCGCAGCTATATACAGGGCGAGAAAATTATTGTAGAAACGGCCCACCAGCCTTTGCTATATTTGCAAAGTGAGAGAATAAGAGATGGGAATTTGTATAATAGCCGCATAACAGCGTGGACTCTTTCCTTACAAGGCTGGCCCTTAGAAATTCGCTACAAGCAGAATAAAAAGAATCCAGTCGCACAAGGGCTTGCTGAGCTCCACGACTGTACTGCTAGAGATCCTGGGGAAGAATTATCAGAAGATGATTTTCTGGAGGAACAATTGCTTTCCCCATATAAAATGTACAATGAGGACCATTGTCAAACATTACCTTGGGTATATGTTGATGGTTGTTCTTACCATGCCACTATTGATAATGAGCACAGATTCTCCTAGTGAGGACCTGATCACTAGTCAAAAAGAAGACCCCATTGTAGGCATCTTCTATAAATACATAGAAGTTCCTGAAAGCAACCCCATCTCAAAAGAAGATTGTATTGGCAAAGAAGATCTTAGAATCTTAATAAAATCTAGATCACAATTCAAGTTACAGGATGGTTTGTTAATTAGAACCTCCAAAACTGGCATCCAGCAGTGGGTAGTACCCACCAAGTTCAGAGGTCTAATGCTTCAACATGCCCATGATGCTCCCACATCTGGTCATCGTGGTGCCAAGCTCACGTATGAAATATTGCGTGATTACGCTTTTTGGCCACACATGTTGAAAGATGTTCAAACCTACTGTCAAGGGTGTTTAATCTGCCCACAGTTTCAACCCACTGCACCAACGCATAGAGCGCCATTGCAGAAAAGGGGGATGGTAATGCCATGGCCAGATATACAAATTGATTTTATTGGTCCGGTAACAAGGTCATCAAGAGGTAACAAGTACATGTTAACAGTGACATGCCTGTTCACTAAATGGGTAGAGTGCATTAGTGCACCTAACAATAGTGCTGAAACATGTGCAACATTGCTCATCAACCATGTATTTTCCAGATTTGGTTTGCCCCAAAGAATCGAGTCAGATCGGGGGACCCACTTCACTAGCGAAGTGATGACCAAAATGTGGAAAATACTAGGGGTTAAAAGAAAGCTCCATATTGCTTATAGAGCTGCCTCAAGTGGTGGTGTAGAGCGTTACAACCAGTCCATTGTTAAAATCCTCAAAAAGTTTGTGAGTGAAACAGGTAAAGACTGGGATGTAAAACTACCTCTAGTCTTAATGGCATTAAGAGCAACTCCAAGTAATGCTACCAAGATGTCATCTTTTGAACTGATGACTGGTAGAAGAATGGTTCTACCTCAGCATCTGCTGTACCGTACATCAGACCAAAACTTGATAAACGCTGCCAATACACATCAATATGTGGAGAACCTAAGAAAGCACCTGCAATATGCATTTTCATTTGCTCAAAGGAATTTAGAAAGAGCCGCAACTGCCACTAAAACGTATTATGATCTCAAAACGTCCAAAAAGGAATATGAAATAAATGATAAAGTTTATCTTTATAACTTTGGAACAGATCAGGTTAGGGAGAAGATATTTCTTCCCTCATGGAAAGGTCCTTTCGTCATTACTGACAAAATATCTCCAGTGGCCTATAAAATAAGGATCCCCAAAAATGAAAGTTTCATAGATAAATGGGTCCATATCAATCAATTGCGGGCATGTCATCCCAGATCCCAATTACAAGTCATAGAGGGAGAATGAAGTGTCATATCCCCAAATGAACTAAAGACATACTGTAGTTTAAAGATGCCTAACTGATAAACATGAAGGCTCAAAATAACAAACTTTCTACATAAGAGACTGTCTACTGTATATGGCCAACATCCTCACCGAGTACCACTGACTTTGATCCAATTCAAACACATGTGTCCTACATATATTTGAATTTGAAAGGGGGAATTATGTCAGGGTAAAGGTCAATGACATAATATATATGTATATACTAATATATATACGTAAATGAAATAATATAAAAAGGATGTGTGTATATATGAAGCCGTCTATTTTATCAGATGTGCTATAGAATAGAAATTCTGATGTCAGGATTTAACTCAAAAACCCCTACCAGATGAGAGCTGGGTGAATACACGTTTATCAGGATTGGAAATCAGCATAGCTTTGAAACAACACCTCCTGCTGTGTGAGCACATAGACATTTTCCAAAAGGAACTAACTCAGTGACCATGCTCATTTGACTATATGCAGAGTTTTATAACTCTAAGACATTTGGCCTACCCAATTTTAGAACAGTCACTTAGAGGAATGTTGGGGAAGTAATTTTGAAAGAGAACAAAGGTTGTGGCTTGAGACAGGACCAAAACCATTTGCTCCTTCATTAAAAATACAAGCATCCCTTACCCCATACAGTTAATAAAAACATAAATGTCTAAGGCTGTTGATTTAGGAGATAATGAGATGGGAATTAGCAGACTGGAATCAGGATACCATTTATCTTTCAAACTGAAAAGGTGTAATAGGATCTCAAAAGTAACATGTTTTATGAGAGTTTTCAGCATCTGCACTTCTAGCTCAACAGGAAATATGCTGTATTAAGACTTTTATAACTACTCGTGGATTGACCCCATGTGGGCAGTGAAGGCCTTGGGAAACAAAAGACAGATGCTAAGGTGTGACTCTGAAACTCATTAAAACAGATAACAAATAAACATTTTTTTTCTCTCTCTTTGAATGCATGCCCTAGAATGTATTAAATATAGAAATTTGGGAAATTGTCTAATTCTCTATTATTACATGGGTATTTGCTAAGCTGGGAGGTAACTGTTTTAGTCAGTCAAAAATGTTTAATAACCTCTGTGTTTTTAAGAATATAAATAGATGTTTGTGGACCTAAAAGTAAATGATTAATAATACTTAATTTTATTTCAGATGGACCATAGACATATGAATGCTTAGATCATTTCTAATAATTGTTTCCATTTCTATTGCAGGCATCAATTCATATATGCAGAAATTGTCGGAGACATAGAACATATTATATTAAGTGAAAGAAAACATATTAGAATATATAAATGCCATTAATTTCAGAATAATTGGCAGTATAAACTAATATAATACAATATAAATAATGTTAGACACATGTCTCATATCAAAATGACCAGAGAGGTAATATGATATTACCCAGCTGCGATTGGTATTGCAAACTTATTAATATGAAGAAAATTATGGTAGTTATTATACATTTTAAAGAAAGATGTTTAAATGTATAGCTGTATTTTTTGTCATGCTGCATTTGTTTGTGCTGTCTAATTGTAATGCTGCCACCCGGTGTTGCCATGGGAGAACTGCAGCCAGAAAGCCTTTTGGCTGTTAAATATGAGATATTCCAGTTATCCAATACAGGGACAAGGTTTCGAAGGGCCACCCATATTTCACACCAATGATTACACTATATAGTTGTATGCAGGAAAGGAGAGAAGGACTGGCTGCTGAGTTTGTGACTGACTGAAAACTGTTTGCGTGGAACACAGTCAAACTATAGAAACAAAGTGGGCCATACTTCTACTCTTCCATTGCAATTACATTTTATTTTATATAGGTGTGAAAAATCTTGAAGCTGAATATCATTTGGTAACGTATATATAAAGTATAAGAAAAGGGCTGCTAATTTCATGTGATATTTTAAAGTCACTGAAGTTTAAAGATACAGTTTTCTGGGTTTTGTAAGATAAGTTATATGCATAGTCAATTTGTATTTAATAGATTTAAAGAAGCAGTGTGTTTTTCAAGTTAGCATTTCACAGCCTATATATATTGTTTAAATCTGTATCTGATTGGCTAAGTAACTCATCTATGCAAATTCTGATATTGTCAGTTAATTTTGTATTAGGATAAATTGCAGTTAAATAACAGAATATATATATTATCCTATTGCTTAAGAGCACAGTTTAAAATTGTATTGCTTGGATGTTAAAAGATTTATAAATAAGGCTGGTTTTTAATATAAGTGTGTATGAATTTTGCATAGCATATTTAAATAGTTTTCAAGCGCATATAATATTATTTCATATTTCTTTTATTGCAAATATATTTCAAAAATGTTCATGGATATTAACTAAATAAAAGAGTTCAGGTATTTATATTAATTTTGTTGTCTTAGTAAAAGTATATTGATTGTGGGTTCAGTCTAAAGAAAGATTATTAAATATATTCCCTGCCATATACTCACACATTGTTTGGAGAATACTGCTAAGATTCTTATAAATATACTGACAGTAGGTGTCGGCGATGTTAGGGGCAGCAGATTAGGGGTTCATAGGGATAATGTAGGTGGCGGCGGTGTGCGGTCGGCAGATTAGGGGTTAAAAAAATTATTATACTGGCGGCGATGTGGGGGGACCTTGGTTTAGGGGTACATAGGTAGTTTATGGGTGTTAGTGTACTTTAGAGCACATTAGTTAAGAGCTTTATAAACCGGCGTTAGCCCAGAAAGCTCTTAACTACTGATTTTTTTTGTGGCTGAAGTCTTGTCGGTAGAGGGTCTACTGCTCACTTCAGCCAAGACTCTAAATACCGGCGTTAGGAAGATCCCATTGAAAAGATAGGATACGCAATTGGTATGGAAAAGTCGCGGCTTGAAAGTGAGCATTAGACCTTTACCTACACGACTCTAAATACCAGCGAGTGGCCAAAAGCAGCGTTAGGAGCCCTTAACGCTGCTTTTGACGGCTACCGCAGAACTCTAAATCTAGGCGAAAATTATTTCTCTGACATACAAGGCCCTTAACTGCACTGCTACCCCCTATGTCTCACAGACCCAGTCTCCAGATACTCTCCCTCCCGTCCCCTTCGTTCTGCGCACAACCTCCTACTCTCTTGTTACCTCCTCACATTCCCATCTACAGGACTTCTCTAGACTGGCCACTATCTTGTTGAACTCTCTGCCTCGCTCCACAAGATTCTCTCCTAAGCTCTACTGTTCAGGGATGCATACAGCCTTTCCTAATCCCAGTTCCTCTCCTCCTTTGTTATTCAATTAACATGTAAGCCTAAGAACCCAGCTGTTTGCAGATCACCGTCATAAGAGCTGACTACAACAGTGCAACTCTCAGCAGGGCCCTCTACCCATTTGATCCCTAAAAATGTTACCTTGCAGATCATGCCTATGTTTATAACGCTGTGGAATCTGTTGGTGCTCTACAAATAAATGATAATAATAATGTTGTGAGACCAACCAGGTGAGCTGACCATATGACTTGTTCTTCATTTTCTCGGTAATCACAAGAAAGCCATAAGATTTTAACATACAGTGGGCATTTAGATTTCCATGTTTAGTTAACAATTTTTTATTTATAAAGTTGTTTAGTCTTGGTGCTTATTCCTTTTGCATTTGAATATACTTTAGTTTTCTACAGTTGATTTGCTGTCTCTGAATATAACTGCAAAACATATTTTTATATCCTATTACAGGATCATTGGTTATATGTTTTGGGCTATTATCAAATACAAATATTAGTAATAATTAGCTAGGGATTTTCCCATTAGGGTTGTAAAGTATGTACACCATAACAGATCAAATATTTAGATCTAGCAGTAGAAGCCGTGTTCCTTTACCTTTGAATAAGGCAAGCATGCCAGAAAGTATTAAACAAGTAACACCCATGCCCTTGTTTTTTTATGTGAACTATAGAAAAGATTGTTCAATAAAAGGATTATTTTAAAGTTGTCAGCTTTTTTGTATTTTTGGATAAGGAGAGGCACACCAACATATAAACCCAAAGTCCAGTAATAAAGAACATAAAACGTGCTCTTACGGTTATAGCAGGGATGTTTTTAGGTGTGCCTCATCAACAACAAATTACCACACAAGTTGATACAAGGGTGTGTAGAAAAGTAAACATTTAGGTCTAGATTATAAGTGAAGTGCAACTGTTAACACTTGGGAACGTTATGTTGCATTTGGCATCACACAATAACTCTTTATTAGGTAGTACAAGTTGTTGGTTAAACCAAAGCATTTCAACACATCCTATACATCATTACTTCTCAACATTTTTGTAGCAAGTACCTTGACTTTATTCTTTATATAGGGCAAACTAAATGTCGGGACAGTGGTGGTCCATATAGGGGGCAGACCATCATAGGGAGGGGAATAAGGCTGGGCTGAGAGGCCCCACAAATTTGTCTTGACCAGGGCTAAGGGTAAGCCCCTCCAGCCCAGGTTATCAGAAGGTAGATGATGTATCGACCACATGTTAAAAATTGCAGTCCTACTCAGGAAGTCACTACAGAAGCATGGGCATTCCAAAAAATAGTACTGGAGCTGCTCACAGTGGGTGAATCTTTGGAAAAAGAGGAGCCATTAAAATGGTTGGTCTCAAGCGCGGAATAAAGCACACATTAGATCTGGTGTAAGAAATTGCACTTATAATGACATAACGTATATTGGTGACAAGAAATTCTTGTTATTTCAGCAACAACCGCAAGAGACAATCATTTGTAGTAGCTCGGAAGACTTATTAAAAAGTTCTTTTGAAAATTTGGATTTGGACATTTTAATTTAGAATATGAATTATGCACTTTATTAATTTCCAAAAATGTTTTAAGAGCTTTATCTAATGATAATGTATGTTTTTAAAATACAATTTTTGATGTGTATAATGTTATGTAAAATTTATTCTTTTAAATGATATTGGTGAATAAATATCTTAAAATATCCTGATACTACATATATTAAAAGGTACCACATGTGTTGCACAATTGTTTGGGTTTTCACATATCTTTAGATTGGGAATAAGTATGAAGATAGATGCTTGTTTACATGATAGTCTGGGAATTAGGTGAAAGAAAAAGTTAACAGTGCTTATTGATGTATGTAACAAGTCTGTTTAGATTTTCTGGATTTTTTTTCTTGTGATGTGACCAGTTCCAAAAAACAAAATGTATGCTTACCTGATAAATTTCTTTCTCTTGTGGTGTATCCAGTCCATAGGTTCATCCATTACTTGTGGGATATTCTCCTTCCCAACAGGAAGTTGCAAGATGACACCCACAGCAGAGCTGTCTATATAGCTCCTCCCCTAACCCCCACCTCCAGTCATTCGACCGAAGACAAGTAAGAAAAAGGAGAAACTATAGGGTGCAGTGGTGACTGTAGTTTTAAAAATAAAAACACCTGCCTTAAAGTGACAGGGCAGGCCGTGGACTGGATACACCACAAGAGAAAGAAATTTATAAGGTAAGCATAAATCTTGTTTTCTCTTGTAAGGTGTATCCAGTCCATGGGTTCATCCATTACTTGTGGGATACAAACACCAAAGCTTTAGGACACGGGTGAAGGGAGGGACAAGGCAGGCACTTAAACGGAAGGCACCACTGCCTGTAAGACCTTTCTCCCAAAAATAGCCTCCGAGGAAGCAAAAGTATCAAATTTGTAGAATTTAGAAAAAGTATGAAGCGAAGACCAAGTCGCCGCCTTACAAATCTGTTCAACAGAGGCCTCATGTTTAAAAGTCCATGTGGAAGCTACCGCTCTAGTAGAATGAGCTGTAATTCTTTCAGGAGGCTGCTGGACAGCAGTCTCATAAGCTAAACGGATTATGCTTCTCAGCCAAAAAGAAAGAGAAGTTGCAGAAGCCTTTTGGCCTCTCCTCTTTCCAGAGTAGACAACAAACAATGCCAATGTTTGATGAAAATCCTTAGTAGCTTGCAAATAAAACTTTAAAGCACGAACCACGTCAAGATTGTGTAACAGACGTTCCTTCTTTGAAGAAGGATTAGGACACAGTGACGGAACAACAATTTCCTGATTGAAATTCCTATTAGATACTACCTTAGGGAGAAACCCAGGTTTGGTATGCAAAACTACCTTATCTGCATGGAAGATCAGATAAGGGGAATCACACTGTAAGGCAGATAACTCTGAAACTCTTCGGGGCGAAGAGATAGCTACTAAAAACAGAACTTTCCAAGATAAAAGCTTGATATCTATGGAATGCAAGGGTTCAAACGGAACCCCTTGAAGAACTTTAAGAAC
Source organism: Bombina bombina (assembly GCF_027579735.1). Classification (NCBI taxonomy): domain Eukaryota; kingdom Metazoa; phylum Chordata; class Amphibia; order Anura; family Bombinatoridae; genus Bombina; species Bombina bombina. Next base: position 1,226,293,331 of record NC_069502.1, read on the forward strand.
TAAATTTAAACTCCATGGCGGAGCAACAGGTTTAAACACAGGCCTGATTCTAACCAAAGCCTGACAAAACGCTTGAACGTCTGGAACATCAGCCAGACGCTTGTGCAAAAGAATAGACAGAGCAGAACTCTGTCCCTTTAAGGAACTAGCCGATAATCCCTTTTCCAATCCTTCTTGGAGAAAAGATAGTATCCTAGGAATCCTGACCTTACTCCACGAATAACCCTTGGATTCACACCAATGAAGATATTTACACCATATCTTATGATAGATTTTCCTGGTGACAGGCTTTCGAGCCTGAATCAAGGTATCAATGACCGACTCGGAGAAACCACGTTTTGATAAAATCAAGCGTTCAATCTCCAAGCAGTCAGACGCAGAGAAATTAGATTTGGATGTTTGAATGGACCTTGGAGTAGAAGGTCCTGCCTCAGCGGCAGAGTCCATGGTGGAAAGGATGACATGTCCACCAGATCTGCATACCAAGTCCTGCGTGGCCACGCAGGTGCTATCAAAATCACAGAAGCTCTTTCCTGCTTGATCTTGGCAATCAGACGAGGGAGGAGAGGAAATGGTGGAAACACATAAGCCAGGCTGAAGGACCAGGGCACTGCTAGAGCATCTATCAGCGTTGCCTGGGGATCCCTTGACCTGGACCCGAAACAAGGAAGCTTGGCGTTCTGACGAGACGCCATCAGATCTAGTTCTGCTCCCACTCCCCCGGATGAAAAGTCTACTGACTTAGAAAGTCCGCCTCCCAGTTCTCTACTCCTGGGATATGGATAGCTGAGAGATGGCAAGAGTGAACCTCTGCCCATAGAATTATCTTGGAAACCTCCATCATTGCCAGGGGACTCCTTGTTCCCCCCTGATGGTTGATATAGGCTACAGTCGTGATATTGTCCGACTGAAATTTGATGAATCTGACCGCAGCCAGTTGAGGCCAAGCCTGAAGAGCATTGAATATCGCTCTTAGCTCCAGAATGTTTATCGGAAGGAGGGCGTCCTCCTGAGTCCACGAATCAGGGAATTCCAGACTGCGCCCCAGCCCAGAAGGCTGGCATCTGTCATCACTATAGTCCACTCTAGCCTGCGGAAACTCATTCCCCTGGACAGATGGACCCAAGATAACCACCAGAGAAGAGAATCCCTGGTCTCTTGATCCAGATTTAACAGAGGAGACAAAGCTTTGTAGTCCCCATCCCACTGATTGAGCATGCAAAGTTGCAGTGGTCTGAGATGTAGGCGGGCAAACGGAACTATGTCCATTGCTGCTACCATTAGGCCTATCATTTCCATACACTGAGCTACTGACGGCCGAGAAGTGGAATGAAGAGCACGGCAAGAAGTTAGAAGCTTTGATATCCTGACTTCTGTCAATTTTTTTTAATTTCTACTGAATCTATCAGAGTTCCTAGGAAGGAAACTCTTGTGAGAGGAGAGAGTGAACTCCTTTCTCTGTTCACCTTCCACCCGTGAGACCTCAGAAAGGCCAGAACAATGTCCGTATGGGACTTGGCGATTTGAAAAGTCGACACCTGGATAAGGATGTCGTCTAGGTAAGGAGCCACCGCTATGCCCCGCGGCCTTAGAACCGCCAGTAGATGCCCTAGAACCTTCGTAAAGATTCTTGGCGCCATGGCTAATCCGAAGGGAAGAGCCACAAACTGGTAATGCCTGTCTAGGAAGGCGAATCTGAGGAACTGATGATAATCTCTGTGAATCGGAATGTGGAGATAAGCATCCTTTAAGTCCACGGTAGTCATATATTGACCCTCCTGGATCATAGGGAGGATGGTTCGGATTGTCTCCATCTTGAAAGATGGGACCCTGAGAAATTTGTTTAGGATCTTGAGATCCAAGATTGGTCTGAATGTCCCCTCTTTTTTGGGAACTATAAACAGGTTTGAATAGAAACCCTGCCCCTGTTCCTCCCTTGGAACTGGGTGGATCACTCCCATAACCAGTAGGTCTTGAACGCAACGTAAGTATGCCTCTCTCTTTATCTGGTTTGCAGATAGTTGTGAGAGGTGAAATCTCCCCTTTGGAGATGAACCTTTGAATTCCAGAAGATATCCCTGGGAAACAATCTCTAGTGCCCAGGGATCCTGAACGTCTCTTGCCTGAGCGGAGAGAAAGTCTGCCCCCTACTAGATTCGGTCCCGGATCGGGGGCTACTCCTTCATGCTGTCTTAGAGACAGCAGCAGGTTTCTTTCATGTAATTAGCAAGAGTCCATGAGCTAGTGACGTATGGGATATACATTCCTACCAGGAGGGGCAAAGTTTCCCAAACCTCAAAATGCCTATAAATACACCCCTCACCACACCCACAATTCAGTTTTACAAACTTTGCCTCCGATGGAGGTGGTGAAGTAAGTTTGTGCTAGATTCTATGTTGATATGCACTCCGCAGCAAGTTGGAGCCCGGTTTTCCTCTCAGCGTGCAGTGAATGTCAGAGGGATGTGAGGAGAGTATTGCCTATTTGAATGCAGTGATCTCCTTCTACGGGGTCTCTTTCATAGGTTCTCTGTTATCGGTCGTAGAGATTCATCTCTTACCTCCCTTTTCAGATCGACGATATACTCTTATATATACCATTACCTCTGCTGATTCTCGTTTCAGTACTGGTTTGGATATCTGCTATATGTAGATGAGTGTCCTGGGGTAAGTAAGTCTTATTTTCTGTGACACTCCTAGCTATGGTTGGGCACTTTGTTTATAAAGTTCTAAATATATGTATTCAAACATTTATTTGCCTTGACTCAGAATGTTCAACTTTCCTTATTTTCAGACAGTCAGTTTCATATTTGGGATAATGCATTTTAATTTAACATTTTTCTTACCTTAAAATTTGACTTTTTCCCTGTGGGCTGTTAGGCTCGCGGGGGCTGAAAATGCTTCATTTTATTGCGTCATTCTTGGCGCAAAAATTCTATTTCCGTTTCCGGCGTCATACGTGTCGCCGGAAGTTGCGTCATTTTTTGACGTTATTTTGCGCCAAAAATGTCGCCGTTCCGGACGTGGCGTCATTTTTGGCGCCAGAAAGCATTTAGGCGCCAAATAATGTGGGCGTCTTATTTGGCGCGAAAAAATATGGGCGTCACTTTTGTCTCCACATTATTTAAGTCTCATTTTTTATTGCTTCTGGTTGCTAGAAGCTTGTTCTTTGGCATTTTTTCCCATTCCTGAAACTGTCATTTAAGGAATTTGATCAATTTTGCTTTATATGTATGTTGTTTTTTCTCTTACATATTGCAAGATGTCTCACGTTGCATCTGAGTCAGAAGATACTACAGGAAAATCGCTGTCAAGTGCTGAATCTACCAAAGCTAAGTGTATCTGCTGTAAACTTTTGGTAGCTATTCCTCCAGCTGTTGTTTGTATTGATTGTCATGACAAACTTGTTAAAGCAGATAATATTTCCTTTAGTAAAGTACCATTGCCTGTTGCAGTTCCTTCAACATCTAAGGTGCAGAATGTTCCTGATAATATAAGAGATTTTGTTTCTGAATCCATAAAGAAGGCTATGTCTGTTATTTCTCCTTCTAGTAAACGTAAAAAATCTTTTAAAACTTCTCTCCCTACAGATGAATTTTTAAATGAACATCATCATTCTGATTCTGATGATTCCTCTGGTTCAGAGGATTCTGTCTCAGAGGTTGATGCTGATAAATCTTCATATTTATTTAAAATGGAATTTATTCGTTCTTTACTTAAAGAAGTACTAATTGCTTTAGAAATAGAGGATTCTGGTCCTCTTGATACTAATTCTAAACGTTTAGATAAGGTATTTAAAGCTCCTGTGGTTATTCCAGAAGTTTTTCCTGTTCCTAATGCTATTTCTGCAGTAATTTCCAAAGAATGGGATAATTTGGGTAATTCATTTACTCCTTCTAAACGTTTTAAGCAATTATATCCTGTACCGTCTGACAGATTAGAATTTTGGGACAAGATCCCTAAAGTTGATGGGGCTATTTCTACCCTTGCTAAACGTACTACTATTCCTACGTCAGATGGTACTTCGTTTAAGGATCCTCTAGATAGGAAAATTGAATCCTTTCTAAGAAAAGCTTATCTGTGTTCAGGTAATCTTCTTAGACCTGCTATATCTTTGGCTGATGTTGCTGCAGCTTCAACTTTTTAGTTGGAAACTTTAGCGCAACAAGTAACACATCGTGATTCTCATGATATTATTATTCTTCTTCAGCATGCTAATAATTTTATCTGTGATGCCATTTTTGATATTATCAGAGTTGATGTCAGGTTTATGTCTCTAGCTATTTTAGCTAGAAGAGCTTTATGGCTTAAAACTTGGAATGCTGATATGGCTTCTAAATCAACTTTACTTTCCATTTCTTTCCAGGGTAACAAATTATTTGGTTCTCAGTTGGATTCCATTATTTCAACTGTTACTGGTGGGAAAGGAACTTTTTTACCACAGGATAAAAAATCTAAAGGTAAAAATAGGGCTAATAATCGTTTTCGTTCCTTTCGTTTCAACAAAGAACAAAAGCCTGATCCTTCATCCTCAGGAGCAGTTTCAGTTTGGAGACCATCTCCAGTCTGGAATAAATCCAAGCCAGCTAGAAAGGCAAAGCCTGCTTCTAAGTCCACATGAAGGTGCGGCCCTCATTCCAGCTCAGCTGGTAGGGGGCAGGTTACGTTTTTTCAAGGAAATTTGGATCAATTCTGTTCACAATCTTTGGATTCAGAGCATTGTTTCAGAAGGGTACAGAATTGGTTTCAAGTTGAGACCTCCTGCAAAGAGATTTTTTCTTTCCCGTGTCCCAGTAAATCCAGTAAAAGCTCAAGCATTTCTGAAATGTGTTTCAGATCTAGAGTTGACTGGAGTAATTATGCCAGTTCCAGTTCCAGAACAGGGGATGGGGTTTTATTCAAATCTCTTCATTGTACCAAAGAAGGAGAATTCTTTCAGACCAGTTCTGGATCTAAAAATATTGAATCGTTATGTAAGGATACCAACCTTCAAGATGGTAACTGTAAGGACTATCTTACCTTTTGTTCAGCAAGGGAATTATATGTCCACAATAGATTTACAGGATGCATATCTGCATATTCCGATTCATCCAGATCATTATCAGTTCCTGAGATTCTCGTTTCTGGACAAGCATTACCAATTTGTGGCTCTGCCGTTTGGCCTAGCTACAGCTCCAAGAATTTTTACAAAGGTTCTCGGTGCCCTGCTGTCTGTAATCAGAGAACAGGGTATTGTGGTATTTCCTTATTTGGACGATATCTTGGTACTTGCTCAGTCTTTACATTTAGCAGAATCTCATACGAATCGACTTGTGTTGTTTCTTCAAGATCATGGTTGGAGGATCAATTTACCAAAAAGTTCTTTGATTCCTCAGACAAGGGTAACCTTTCTGGGTTTCCAGATGGATTCAGTGTCCATGACTCTGTCTTTAACAGACAAGAGACGTCTAAAGTTGATTGCAGCTTGTCGAAACCTTCAGTCTCAATCATTCCCTTCGGTAGCCTTATGCATGGAAATTCTAGGTCTTATGACTGCTGCATCGGACGCGATCCCCTTTGCTCGTTTTCACATGCAACCTCTTCAGCTCTGTATGCTGAAGCAATGGTGCAAGGATTACACGAAGATATCTCAATTAATATCTTTAAAACCGATTGTTCGACACTCTCTAACATGGTGGACAGATCACCATCGTTTAATTCAGGGGGCTTCTTTTGTACTTCCGACCTGGACTGTAATTTCAACAGATGCAAGTCTCACAGGTTGGGGAGCTGTGTGGGGATCTCTGACGGCACAAGGAGTTTGGGAATCTCAGGAGGTGAGATTACCGATCAATATTTTGGAACTCCGTGCAATTTTCAGAGCTCTTCAGTTCTGGCCTCTTCTGAAGAGAGAATCGTTCATTTGTTTTCAGACAGACAATGTCACAACTGTGGCATACATCAATCATCAAGGAGGGACTCACAGTCCTCTGGCTATGAAAGAAGTATCTCGAATTTTGGTTTGGGCGGAATCCAGCTCCTGTCTAATCTCTGCGGTTCATATCCCAGGTGTAGACAATTGGGAAGCGGATTATCTCAGTCGCCAAACGTTGCATCCGGGCGAATGGTCTCTTCACCCAGAGGTATTTCTTCAGATTGTTCAAATGTGGGAATTTCCAGAAATAGATCTGATGGCGTCCCATCTAAACAAGAAACTTCCCAGGTATCTGTCCAGATCCCGGGATCCTCAGGCGGAGGCAGTGGATGCATTATCACTTCCTTGGAAGTATCATCCTGCCTATATCTTTCCGCCTCTAGTTCTTCTTCCAAGAGTAATCTCCAAGATTCTGAAGGAATGCTCGTTTGTTCTGCTGGTAGCTCCGGCATGGCCTCACAGGTTTTGGTATGCGGATCTTGTCCGGATGGCCTCTTGCCAACCGTGGACTCTTCCGTTAAGACCAGACCTTCTGTCACAAGGTCCTTTTTTCCATCAGGATCTGAAATCCTTAAATTTAAAGGTATGGAGATTGAACGCTTGATTCTTGGTCAAAGAGGTTTCTCTGACTCTGTGATTAATACTATGTTACAGGCTCGTAAATCTCAGTCTGGAAGACTTATATTTCTTGGTGTCTTTCTCATCATTTTTCCTGGCATTCTTTTAGAATACCGAGAATTTTACAGTTTCTTCAGGATGGTTTAGATAAGGGTTTGTCCGCAAGTTCTTTGAAAGGACAAATCTCTGCTCTTTCTGTTCTTTTTCACAGAAAGATTGCTATTCTTCCTGATATTCATTGTTTTGTACAAGCTTTGGTTCGTATAAAACCTGTCATTAAGTCAATTTCTCCTCCTTGGAGTTTGAATTTGGTTCTGGGAGCTCTTCAAGCTCCTCCGTTTGAACCTATGCATTCATTGGACATTAAATTACTTTCTTGGAAAGTTTTGTTCCTTTTGGCCATCTCTTCTGCCAGAAGAGTTTCTGAATTATCTGCTCTTTCTTGTGAGTCTCCTTTTCTGATTTTTCATCAGGATAAGGCGGTATTGCGAACTTCTTTTGAATTTTTACCTAAAGTTGTGAATTCCAACAACATTAGTAGAGAAATTGTGGTTCCTTCATTATGTCCTAATCCTAAGAATTCTAAGGAGAAATCGTTGCATTCTTTGGATGTTGTTAGAGCTTTGAAATATTATGTTGAAGCTACGAAATCTTTTCGTAAGACTTCTAGTCTATTTGTTATCTTTTCCGGTTCTAGAAAAGGCCAGAAAGCTTCTGCCATTTCTTTGGCATCTTGGTTGAAATCTTTAATTCATCTTGCCTATGTTGAGTCGGGTAAAACTCCGCCTCAGAGAATTACAGCTCATTCTACTAGGTCAGTTTCTACTTCCTGGGCGTTTAGGAATGAAGCTTCGGTTGACCAGATCTGCAAAGCAGCAACTTGGTCCTCTTTGCATACTTTTACTAAATTCTACCATTTTGATGTATTTTCTTCTTCTGAAGCAGTTTTTGGTAGAAAAGTACTTCAGGCAGCGGTTTCAGTTTGAATCTTCTGTTATGTTTTTCGTTAAACTTTATTTTGGGTGTGGATTATTTTCAGCAGGAATTGGCTGTCTTTATTTTATCCCTCCCTCTCTAGTGACTCTTGTGTGGAAAGATCCACATCTTGGGTAGTCATTATCCCATACGTCACTAGCTCATGGACTCTTGCTAATTACATGAAAGAAAACATAATTTATGTAAGAACTTACCTGATAAATTCATTTCTTTCATATTAGCAAGAGTCCATGAGGCCCACCCTTTTTTTGTGGTGGTTATGATTTTGTATAAAGCACAATTATTCCAATTCCTTATTTTATATGCTTTCGCACTTTTTTATCACCCCACTTCTTGGCTATTCGTTAAACTGAATTGTGGGTGTGGTGAGGGGTGTATTTATAGGCATTTTGAGGTTTGGGAAACTTTGCCCCTCCTGGTAGGAATGTATATCCCATACGTCACTAGCTCATGGACTCTTGCTAATATGAAAGAAATGAATTTATCAGGTAAGTTCTTACATAAATTATGTTTTTTTGGCCTGCTTCCCCTTGTTCCAAACCTGGTTAGGTCTCCAGACTGGTTTGGACTGGGCGAAATTTACCTCTTGTTTTGAATTAGAGGGAGCTGAAGCTGCGCCACTCTTGAAGTTTCGAAAGGAATGAGAATTATTCTGTTTGGTCCTTAACTTATTGGACCTATCCTGAGGAAGGGCATGACCTTTTCCTCCGGTAATGTCAGAGATGATCTCCTTCAGGCCAGGCCCGAATAGGGTCTGTCCCTTGAAGGGAATGTTAAGAAGCTTAGACTTTGAGGTAACATCTACTGACCAGGACTTAAGCCATAGCGCCCTACGAGCCAGAATGGCAAAACCTGAATTCTTAGCCGTTAACTTGGTTAAATGAAAAACGGCGTCAGAAATAAAGGAATTAGCTAACTTAAAAGCTTTAATCCTGTCTAAAATGTCATCTAACGGGGTCTCCACCTGTAGAGCCTCCTCAAGAGACTCGAACCAAAAAGCCGCTGCATCAGTAACTGGGGCAATGCATGCAAGAGGCTGGAGAATAAAACCCTGATGTATAAAAATTTTCATAAGGAGACCCTCCAATTTTTTATCCATAGGATCTAGGAAAGCACAACTGTCCTCGACGGGGATAGTTGTACGCTTAGCTAGGGTAGAGACAGCTCCCTCCACCTTAGGGACCGTCTGTCACGAGTCCCGTATGGCGGCATCTATGGGAAACATGTTTTTAAAAGCAGGAGGGGGAGAGAACAGCACACCTGCTCTATCTCATTCCTTAGTAATAATTTCCGAAAACCTCTTAGGGACTGGAAAAACATCAGTATTAACAGGCACTGCAAAGTATTTGTCCATCTTACACAATTTCTCTGGAACTGCAATGGGTTCACAGTCGTCCAGAGTCGCTAAAACCTCCCTAAGCAATAAGCGGAGGTGTTCGAGCTTAAATTTAAACACTGTCATTTCAGAATCAGACTGAAGCAACGCCTTCCCTGAATCTGAAATGTTACCCACAGATAGAAGCTCACCTGCCTCGGCTTCTGAGTATTGTGAGGGTATATCGGACACAGGTATTAAAGCGTCAGAAAGCTCTGTATTAGTTCTAGCCCCAGAGCTGTCTCGCTTACCTTGTAACCCTGGCAGTTTGGACAATACCTCTGAGAGGGTAGCATTCATAACTGCCGCCATGTCCTGTAAGGTAAAAGAATTAGACGTGCTAGATGTACTTGGCGTCACTTGAGCGGGAGTTATAGGTTCTGACACATGGGGAGAGCTAGATGGCATAATCTTCCTTTTTTCAGTCAGAGAATCCTCTGGCGATAAATCTTTAAACGCCATAATATGGTCTTTATAGTTTATAGAAATTTCAGTACATTTGGTACACATTCTAAGAGGGGGTTCCACAATGGCTTCCAAACATTTTGAACAAGGAGTTTCCTCTATGTCAGACATGTTTAACAGACTAGTAATGAGACAAGCAAGCTTGGAAAACACTTTAATAAAGGGGAAACAGCAATTAAACAAAAACGTTACTGTGCCTTTAAGAGAAAAAAACTAGCACTTAAATTGCAAAACAGTGTAAAAATATAGTAAAGTCTTGGAAATTTTTACAGTGTGTGTAAGGGACTAAAGCAACATTGCACCCACTTGCAAATGGATGATTAACCCCTTAGCCCCCAAACCGGATTTAAAAAACGTCAACCACTGGTGAAAGACAGTTGAGCACCTTGCCACAGCTCTGCTGAGGCTCTTACCTGCCCTCAAATACGATTTAGGGAAGAAATAACCCCTTTATAATGGTCCTCAGATGCCAGAGGACTCCTCTAGGGAAGCTGGATGTCTCAGTCTAAAGGAAACTGCGCATCTAAAGCGTGAAAATAGGCCCATCCCACCATGTACTGGATGTCAGAGGGGCTTTAAGAAAATACTCCTAGGAGTATCTGACTAGCCATGTGGAAACCTAGGCCCCCAATAGATTTATCTCCCTCAGAGAAAAAGCGTCCTATTTATGAAAACATGTAAACGTTTTGTCACTAATATGAGTATTAACATGAGTATTACCCTGTCATGTAAGCATGATCCCAGTCGTTGTTAAATCACTGCATCTAGCTTACCTCAAATACCCAAGGCTCTGTCAGTATTTTCTAGAACTTATTCATCTCTGTAGAAATAAAAATACTGAACATACCTCAAAGCAGGTAATCTGTAGACCGTTCCCCCAACTGAAGTTTTCCCATACCCTTCAGCTATGTGTGAGAACAGCAATGGACCTTAGTTACAAACCGCTAAGATCATCAACCTCCAGGCAGAATTCTTCTTCTAATTTCTGCCTGAGAGTAAAACAGTACAAAGCCGGCACCGTTTAAAAATAACAAACTCTTGATTGAAGGTAACACTACACTAAGTCACCACATATCTCTTGATACTTCCTATCTTGTCGAGAGTTGCAAGAGAATGACTGGAGGTGGGGGTTAGGGGAAGAGCTATATAGACAGCTCTGCTGTGGGTGTCCTCTTGCAACTTCCTGTTGGGAAGGAGAATATCCCACAAGTAATGGATGAACCCGTGGACTGGATAAACCTTACAAGAGAAATAGTTTTAAGAGACAGCAGTAATGAGATACAACTGTATCTCTCTTTACGGATTGTCTGGTGATAAATCCGCAGGCCACAAACTGACACATGTGCCATAATTCCATAATGATCTTGATGAGTAATACTTGTTGGGCAGTAGAGTTTTTTCTTTATTGTTATGCCTTTTCATCAAAAGAATCAGGCGACACAAAAAAAAATAAAATTCAAGAATAATTATAAAATAGTTTATTTCTCCTTGGAAAATAGATATCAGTTCTGAAAAAATTACCGAAAAATAAAACTAAGTTTAACAGTCTGAAAGAATCTGGGAACAAAGGAGGGAAGCAGGGTTGGGAGAAAATGAGGTCAGGTAATACTGTGTGGATACAAAAATATATATATGTACACAGAAAACATGTTCAGAATTAGATAGATGGGTTAGGAGATGTTTTTAAATATTAAAATGTATAGCAGCTAAGACCTGAATAATCAGGTGCAAAGGAGTAAGACTTTGAGACTAGTAGAACTATAAAGGAGAAAGTTAGGCAAGGAAAAGAGGAGGAACAAATGAGAGGGTGAATGGACAGTGTAGAGGAGGGAGAGACATGGGAAGGGAAAATCAGTGAATAGGGGAAAGGACAGAAGAAGAAAGAGAAGAATATAGGAGACATGTGGCATGGAAAACAGATAAATATGATGGAGATAAATGATGCTAGTAAGGGAGAGGTATGAAGAATCATTTGACCTCCACTGGGGGAAGCTGTATAGGCAAAGCAACAATTCTAACATAACTGCAAACAGAAATTACATAAACCAAAAAAAACAATTCTCCCAAAACCATCCAAACAAAGGGAGAGTTTGGTCAGAAAATCCCAAATAAAAAGGTTATACCAACAGAATTAAAAAAAAACAAAAAAACGCTACACACAAACAAGGGAATGGAATCTCTGCTGCGTTACTCATCATCGCTCGACGGGAGGCTAAATGCTTGGGGGAATGTTTATTTGCAAAGCATGAAAACGGTTAGAACTTAAGGTCCACCATTATTCGATCACTTACACATAAATAATTTAAGCACTTTACTCTGAAGCTCACGTTCTTACTTTGCATCTTATGGGTTATGTTAACCAGCGATAATAAAAAAACAGTCAAAATTAAAATGTGCATGAATGCATTTCAGGTTTGAGCATGCCCAGTGCGCCCACTTTCAAACACCTGCCCCGAGATTCAGCGGTGGCTTGTACGATGCATAGTAATTCACCGCTGGCTCATTGAGCAGGTTTGGTGTTTGAATGCTGGGGCACGGAATGCCTCTACTTAAAACTGAAATTTACTCTTGTAGATTTCAATTTTGACTTTTTTTTTTTTATAACTGTGTGGATTTGTAGGCATCTATAGCAAGAAATTAGATTTAATGGATAAACAGCCACTGGTCATCTAAATCCATGTGTTTATCCTTACAAAGCTTGCTTTTCCATAAAGGATAATTTAGAAACGGTAATTGTGTTCCAGAAAACTGCATAAGTTAATGGTCAAACTACACGAACATTAGATCCTAGTCATATCAGTTATGTTATGATCCTATGATTCTAGTAAAAAATCAGTTATGATCCTAGTTTAGAATCAGTCATGTTTAAGCCTCAAATGTGAGCTTTTTCTCAGTATCTAGAAAAAAACTGCTAGATCATTAGCTGTATCATAGGGTATAGTAATAATTAGTATTTTATAGTTTTGGAGAACTACTTATGCATTTTTGGGCTCATCCAGTATTCTGTTCTTGCTCCAGTTTGTTCTTTGCTAAGATCGTACATTTTATAACCGCTTTAGTACACTGAATAAAGGACACTTTGAATTTCTAAAAATGTCATATTCTTAGCAAAACCTGCATTCTGTCGTCATATTGTACCACCTGCTGAGTCCAGTTAGGGGCAGATAATGTAGCAGTGTTAGGCTTTTGAAGTCTGCACCTCCAATGCTCAGAACTCGAAAATCCATGATTTTTAGAGTTAATTTAATACACATAATTAAACTTTGTAAACTACAATATCAACGTGTTCTGTATCACTTTAAATGAGTATGCTTAGGTTATCATCCAAAAATAAATAAAATAATTTGAAAGACAGGACAATATGGACAGTATAGATGAAATGCTTTGAGTATGCCACCGTCACTTATTATGATTATGCTTCTAGTGAGTATGCCACCGTCACTTATTATGATTAGGATTCTAGTGAGTATGCCACCGTCACTTATTATGATTATGCTTCTAGTGAGTATGCCACCGTCACTTATTATGATTAGGATTCTAGTGAGTATGCCACCGTCACTTATTATGATTAGGATTCTAGTGAGTATGCCACCGTCACTTATTATGATTATGCTTCTAGTGAGTATGCCACCGTCACTTATTATGATTAGGATTCTAGTGAGTATGCCACCGTCACTTATGATTATGCTTCTAGTGAGTATTCTGTATTTTCTCACTTTTTATTTTTAATCAGGCATGAGCAGAATTGTACTTTTCACGCTATAAACATTTCTCCTGAGTACTCTTGTGATAGACGTGGAAAGTAATAGTCTACTTATGTTTAAAGCAGCTTACCACTCACTTGGAGAAAGGCAAAATATTTATGTCCACCTTACAAATGAGTGGAATTGGTTGGGTTCCAGCTGGGAGAGTGGCAATACACAATCTATCAATCAGTTTGCTCATGTCACGACCAAGACACATACTTTATGGTCTATGATCTTCAGTCACCTTACAAGCATGTAGAGTCTGGGGACAATGTCTAAAACAGTTCACCTTCCACTTCACACTTCTTCCTCGGTGTCGAGCAAGAGCCTCAGTGGGCACTTGTCAACTGTTCATCAAACACCAAAAATCAAACTTCTGAAAATGTTACTCAGCAACAAAAAAAAGGATTGCAAATATATTAATAATGCCTTTATCAAACACCCTAGGGTAGACAGACTTTACTAGGTTCATCCTCAAGTCTTTTAGTTGAGTGTCCAAAAACTATGTTTATCAACTGTTCTTCACTGGTGGCCACCACAAACTTGGACCTATTTAATTTCATTTTTAAGGACTCCAGATTTGTTCTCCAGAGTATCTTGGGTGATACTCAGCTTACATGGTACATTCTTGTATGACAACCTAAACTTGACCTCCATTAGCACTCTTTTAAGAGACAGCCTTGACTGATGTTACCACGGTCTACTGAGGTGGAGCGCAATGTGGAGACCCTCAGTACACTGACTTCTGTCTAGCATTTAGAACATTAATATAGGAGATAGTTACCTACTTCAGTTAAATCCTGGTGTACTTTTGATTTGTTTTTGATTTTAAAGACACAGTAACTAAATATCTCTGATACAAATGAAAGAGCATGATTTACACATGGCTATGTTAAATGTGGTTATTTTGAAGCTTACAGGATGTACATGTCTGTGTGCTGCTGGGCCTAAATAAATGATCGGAGCCAGGTCTTGGGGTGACAAAGGGTTCTATTAAATAGAATGCATATTTTCTTTTGGGACAATTCTTCAAAAAAGGTTTTGAAGTTCTTGCTTGGATGATACAATTACAACCTAATTTGCGGTGAAGAACTGTGGCCTCAAACAATAGAGAGAAAACAAATAATAATTTTATAATGCATATAAAATAACACTATATAAACAGCATGTTAAAAATATTTCTGTATTTTCAAAAAGGTAAAGTTAAATAAATGTATTGTGAAATAAACAGGTCTGTGTGCAACTATACCCTAGGGACTGATTTCTCACTGGCCGTTATTGGTAACTAGCGACACATTCTCATTAAAACTGATCATTTAGAGCATGCCATTTTAAACCACTTTATAAAAAGATTTTCTATCATAGAACTTGCTTTGTTCTCTTATCAGTTGTTGAAAAGCATACCTAGGTAGACTAGTAGCAGCAATGCCCTACTTGGAGCTAGCTGCTGATTGGTGGCTGCACAAATATATTTCTTGTTATTGGCTCACATTATGTGTTCATGTAGCTCCCGATATTACACTGCTGCTCCGTCAACAAAGGATACCAACAGAATGAAACAAATTGGGAAGTTGTTTAAAACAGGGCTCAGCAAACCCAGAAGCCAGGGAGACACAATTTCCTAGAATTCTACCTCTGGCTCCTCTGTATATCTATATATAAATACAACGGGCTGGCTCCTCTGTATATCTATATATAAATACAACGGGCTGGCTCCTCTGTATATCTATATATAAATACAACTGTCTGGCTCCTCTGTATATCTATATATAAATACAACGGGCTGGCTCCTCTGTATATCTACATATAAATACAACCGTCTGGCTCCTCTGTATATCTACATATAAATACAACCGTCTGGCTTCTCTGTATATCTATATATAAATACAACCGGCTGGCTCCTCTGTATATCTATATATAAATACAACCGGCTGGCTCCTCTGTATATCTATATATAAATACAACCGGCTGGCTCCTCTGTATATCTACATATAAATACAACCGGCTGGCTTCTCTGTATATCTACATATAAATACAACCGGCTGGCTTCTCTGTATATCTACATATAAATACAACCGGCTGGCTTCTCTGTATATCTATATATAAATACAACCGGCTGGCTCCTCTGTATATCTATATATAAATACAACCGGCTGGCTCCTCTGTATATCTATATATAAATACAACCGGCTGGCTCCTCTGTATATCTATACATAAATACAACTGTCTGGCTCCTCTGTATATCTATATATAAATACAACCGGCTGGCTCCTCTGTATATCTATATATAAATACAACTGTCTCGCTCCTCTGTATATCTATATATAAATACAACTGTCTGGCTCCTCTGTATATCTATATATAAATACAACTGTCTGGCTCCTTTGTATATCTATATATAAATACATCTGTCTGGCTCCTCTGTATATCTATATATAAATACAACTGTCTGGCTCCTCTGTATATCTATATATAAATACAACCGGCTGGCTCCTCTGTATATCTATATATACATACAACTGTCTGGCTCCTAACTTTTAAACAGATTTGTCGAGCACTGGTTTAAAATCGAATGCTCTAAGTGAAACATGAAAACAAAATTTATGCTTACCTGATAAATTTCTTTCTCTTGTAGTGTATCCAGTCCACAGGTTCATCCATTACTTGTGGGATATTCTCCTTCCCAACAGGAAGTTGCAAGAGGACACCCACAGCAGAGCTGTCTATATAGCTCCTCCCCTAACCCCCACCTCCAGTCATTCGACCAAAGACAAGTAAGAAAAAGGAGAAACTATAGGGTGCAGTGGTGACTGTAGTTTTAAAAATAAAAACACCTGCCTTAAAGTGACAGGGCGGGCCGTGGACTGGATACACCACAAGAGAAAGAAATTTATCAGGTAAGCATAAATTTTGTTTTCTCTTGTAAGGTGTATCCAGTCCACGGGTTCATCCATTACTTGTGGGAACCAATACCAAAGCTTTAGGACACGGATGAAGGGAGGGACAAGGCAGGAACTTAAATGGAAGGCACCACTGCCTGTAAGACCTTTCTCCCAAAAATAGCCTCCGAAGAAGCAAAAGTATCAAATTTGTAAAATTTAGAAAAAGTATGAAGCGAAGACCAAGGTGCCGCCTTACAAATCTGTTCAACAGAGGCCTCATTTTTAAAAGCCCATGTGGAAGCTACCGCTCTAG
This sequence comes from Bombina bombina, assembly GCF_027579735.1. NCBI lineage: Eukaryota > Metazoa > Chordata > Amphibia > Anura > Bombinatoridae > Bombina > Bombina bombina. Next base: position 1,226,309,639 of record NC_069502.1, read on the forward strand.
TAGAATGAGCTGTAATTCTTTCAGGAGGCTGCTGGCCAGCAGTCTCATAAGCTAACCGGATTATGCTTCTCAGCCAAAAAGAAAGAGAAGTTGCCGAAGCCTTTTGGCCTCTCCTCCTTCCAGAGTAGACAACAAACAATGCAGATGTTTGACGAAAATCCTTAGTAGCTTGTAAATAAAACTTTAAAGCACGAACCACGTCAAGATTGTGTAACAGACGTTCCTTCTTTGATAAAAACAGAATTTATGCTTACCTGATAAATTACTTTCTACAACAGTGTGTCCGGTCCACGGCGTCATCCTTACTTGTGGGAATATCTCTTCCCCAACAGGAAATGGCAAAGAGTCCCAGCAAAGCTGGCCATATAGTCCCTCCTAGGCTCTGCCCACCCCAGTCATTCGACCGACGGACAGGAGGAAAAAATAGGAGAAACCATAGGGTGCCATGGTGACTGTAGTTAGAGAAAATTCATCAAACCTGATTAAAAAACCAGGGCGGGCCGTGGACCGGACACACCGTTGGAGAAAGTAATTTATCAGGTAAGCATAAATTCTGTTTTCTCCAACATTGGTGTGTCCGGTCCACGGCGTCATCCTTACTTGTGGGAACCAATACCAAAGCTTTAGGACACGGATGAAGGGAGGGAGCAAATCAGGTTACCTAAACGGAAGGCACCACGGCTTGCAAAACCTTTCTCCCAAAAATAGCCTCGGAAGAAGCAAAAGTATCAAATTTGTAAAATTTGGCAAAAGTGTGCAGTGAAGACCAAGTCGCTGCCTTACATATCTAATCAACAGAAGCCTCGTTCTTGAAGGCCCATGTGGAAGCCACAGCCCTAGTGGAGTGAGCTGTGATTCTTTCAGGAGGCTGCCGTCCGGCAGTCTCATAAGCCAATCGGATGATGCTTTTAAGCCAAAAGGAAAGAGAGGTAGAAGTTGCTTTTTGACCTCTCCTTTTACCAGAATAGACGACAAACAGAGAAGATGTTTGTCTGAACTCTTTTGTAGCTTCTAAGTAGAATTTTAGAGCACGGACTACATCTAAATTGTGAAGCAAACGTTCCTTCTTTGAAACTGGATTCGGACACAAAGAAGGTACAACTATGTCCTGGTTAATATTTTTGTTGGAAACAACCTTTGGAAGAAAACCAGGCTTAGTACGCAAAACAACCTTATCTGAATGGAACACCAGATAGGGCGGAGTACACTGCAGAGCAGATAACTCAGAAACTCTTCTAGCAGAAGAAATAGCAACCAAAAACAAAACTTTCCAAGATAACAACTTAATATCTATGGAATGTAAAGGTTCAAACGGAACCCCTTGAAGAACTGAAAGAACTAGATTTAAACTCCAGGGAGGAGTCAAAGGTCTGTAAACAGGCTTGATCCTAACCAGAGCCTGAACAAATGCTTGAACATCTGGCACAGCTGCCAGTCGTTTGTGTAGTAAGACAGATAAAGCAGAAATCTGTCCCTTTAGAGAACTCGCAGATAATCCTTTATCCAAACCTTCTTGTAGAAAGGAAAGGATCTTAGGAATTTTTATCTTATTCCATGGGAATCCCTTGGATTCACACCAGCAGATATATCTTTTCCATATTTTATGGTAAATTTTTCTAGTTACCGGTTTTCTGGCTTGAACCAGAGTATCTATCACAGAATCTGAAAACCCACGCTTTGATAGAATCAATCGTTCAATCTCCAAGCCGTCAGCTGGAGGGAGACCAGATTTGGATGTTCGAATGGACCCTGTACAAGAAGGTCCTGTCTCAAAGGTAGCTTCCATGGTGGAGCCGATGACATATTCACCAGGTCTGCATACCAAGTCCTGCGTGGCCACGCAGGAGCTATCAAGATCACCGAGGCCCTCTCCTGCTTGATCCTGGCTACCAGCCTGGGAATGAGAGGAAACGGTGGAAACACATAAGCTAGGTTGAAGGTCCAAGGCGCTACTAGTGCATCCACTAGAGTCGCCTTGGGATCCCTGGATCTGGACCCGTAGCAAGGAACCTTGAAGTTCTGACGAGACGCCATCAGATCCATATCTGGAATGCCCCATAATTGCGTCAACTGGGCAAAGATCTCCGGGTGGAGTTCCCACTCCCCCGGATGGAATGTCTGACGACTCAAGTAATCCGCTTCCCAGTTTTCCACACCTGGGATGTGGATCGCAGATAGGTGGCAGGAGTGATCCTCCGCCCATTGTATTATTTTGGTCACTTCTTTCATCGCCAGGGAACTCCTTGTTCCCCCCTGATGATTGATATAAGCAACAGTCGTCATGTTGTCTGATTGGAATCTTATGAATCTGGCCTTTGCTAGCTGAGGCCAAGCCCTGAGAGCATTGAATATCGCTCTTAGTTCCAGAATGTTTATCGGGAGAAGAGACTCTTCCCGAGACCATAGTCCCTGAGCTTTCAGGGATTCCCAGACCGCGCCCCAGCCCACTAGACTGGCGTCGGTCGTGGCGATGACCCACTCTGGTCTGCGGAAGCTCATTCCCTGGGATAGGTGGTCCAGGGTTAGCCACCAACGGAGTGAATCTCTGGTCTTCTGATCTACTTGAATCACTGGAGACAAGTCTGTATAGTCCCCATTCCACTGTTTCAGCATGCACAGTTGTAATGGTCTTAGATGAATTCGCGCAAAAGGAACTATGTCCATTGCTGCAACCATCAACCCTACTACTTCCATGCACTGAGCTATGGAAGGACGTGGAACTGAATGAAGAACTTGACAAGCGCTTAGAAGTTTTGACTTTCTGACATCTGTCAGAAAAATCCTCATTTCTAAAGAATCTATTATTGTTCCCAAGAAGGGAACTCTTGTCGACGGAGACAGAGAACTTTTTTCTATGTTCACCTTCCATCCGTGAGATCTGAGAAAGGCCAGAACGATGTCTGTATGAGCCTTTGCCTTTGAAAGGGACGACGCTTGTATTAGAATGTCGTCGAAGTATGGTACTACTGCAATGCCCCTCGGTCTTAGAACCGCTAGAAGGGACCCGAGTACCTTTGTGAAAATCCTTGGAGCAGTGGCTAACCCAAATGGGAGGGCCACAAACTGGTAATGTTTGTCCAGAAAGGCGAACCTTAGGAACTGATGATGTTCTTTGTGGATAGGAATATGTAGGTACGCATCCTTTAGATCCACGGTAGTCATAAATTGACCTTCCTGGATTGTAGGTAGAATCGTTTGAATGGTTTCCATTTTGAACGATGGTACTCTGAGAAATTTGTTTAGGATTTTTAAATCCAGAATTGGTCTGTAGGTTCCCTCTTTTTTGGGAACTACGAACAGATTTGAGTAAAATCCCATTCCTTGTTCCGCCAATGGAACTGGGTGTATCACTCCCATCTTTAACAGGTCTTCTACACAATGTAAGAATGCCTGTCTCTTTATTTGGTTTGAGGATAAGTGAGACATGTGAAACCTTCCCCTTGGGGGTAGTTCCTTGAATTCCAGAAGATAACCCTGAGAAATTATTTCTAGCGTCCAGGGATCCTGAACATCTCTTGCCCAAGCCTGAGCAAAGAGAGAGAGTCTGCCCCCCACTAGATCCGGTCCCGGATCGGGGGCTACTCCTTCATGCTGTTTAGTTAGCAGCAGCAGGCTTCTTGGCCTGCTTACCCTTGTTCCAGCCTTGCATCGGTTTCCAGGCTGGTTTGGTCTGTGAAGCATTACCCTCTTGCTTAGAGGATGCAGAATTAGAGGCCGGTCCGTTCCTGAAATTACGAAAGGAACGAAAATTAGACTTATTCTTGGCTTTGAAAGGCCTATCTTGTGGGAGGGCGTGGCCCTTTCCCCCAGTGATGTCTGAGATAATCTCTTTCAATTCTGGCCTAAAGAGAGTTTTACCCTTGAAGGGGATATTAAGCAATTTTGTCTTGGATGATACATCCGCTGACCAAGACTTTAGCCAAAGCGCTCTGCGCGCCACAATTGCAAATCCTGAATTTTTCGCCGCTAATCTAGCTAATTGCAAAGCGGCATCTAAAATAAAAGAATTAGCCAACTTAAGTGCGTGAACTCTGTCCATAACCTCCTCATATGGAGTCTCTCTACTGAGCAACTTTTTTAGTTCCTCGAACCAGAACCACGCTGCTGTAGTGACAGGAACAATGCACGAAATGGGTTGCAGAAGGTAACCTTGCTGTACAAAAATCTTTTCAAGCAAACCCTCCAATTTTTTATCCATAGGATCTTTGAAAGCACAATTATCCTCGATAGGAATAGTAGTGCGCTTGTTTAGAGTAGAAACTGCCCCCTCGACCTTAGGGACTGTCTGCCATAAGTCCTTTCTGGGGTCGACCATAGGAAATAATTTCTTAAATATAGGAGGGGGGACAAAAGGTATGCCGGGCTTCTCCCACTCCTTATTCACTATGTCCGCCACCCGCTTGGGTATAGGAAAAGCGTCGGGGTGTACCGGAACCTCTAGGAACTTGTCCATCTTGCATAATTTTTCTGGAATGACCAGGTTGTCACAATCATCCAGAGTAGATAACACCTCCTTAAGCAGTGCGCGGAGATGCTCTAATTTAAATTTAAATGTCACAACATCAGGTTCAGCCTGTTGAGAAATTTTTCCTGAATCTGAAATTTCCCCATGTGACAAAACCTCCCTCATGGCCCCTTCAGATTGGTGTGAGGGTATGACAGAGCAATTATCATCAGCGCCCTCCTGCTCTTCAGTGTTTAAAACAGAGCAATCGCGCTTTCTCTGATATGCAGGCATTTTGGATAAAATATTTGCTATGGAGTTATCCATTACTGCCGTCAATTGTTGCATAGTAATAAGCATTGGCGCGCTAGAAGTACTAGGGGCCTCCTGCGTGGACAAAACTGGTATAGACACAGAAGGAGATGATGTAGAACCATGTCTACTCCCTTCATCTGATGAATCATCTTGGGCAACTTCATTATCTGTGGCAGTACTGTCCTTACTTTGTTTGGACGCTATGGCACAATTATCACACAATTTTGAAGGGGGAGACACATTGACTTTCATACATATAGAACATAGCTTATCTGAAGGTACAGACATGTTAAACAGGCTTAAACTTGTCAATAAAGCACAAAAACCGTTTTAAAACAAAACCGTTACACCACAGTGTCTTAAAGCATTCAAAGTATTGCACACCAATTTTCAGAGCTTTAACCCTTAAAATAACGAAACCGGATCCGGTTACAGTTTTAACCCCTCTACAGTCCCAGCTACAGCCTTTGCTGCGACTTTACCAAACCCAGGGGGGAATACGATACCAAATCAAGCCTTCTAGGAACTTTTCCAACTACTTTCAGATCCTCACACATGCATCTGCATGTCTTGCTCTCAAAAGTAACTGCGCAGTAATGGCGCGAAAATGAGGCTCAGCCTACAACTGAGAAGGCCCTTCCTGACTGGAAAAACGTGTCTAACACAGTGCCTGACGTTAAAAAACGTTCCCCAAGTTTATAAGTGTGAATTACCAGCATAAACATGTATAAAATGCCCAAATAAAGCAATCGATTTTGCCCATAAAAGTGTCTACCAGTTTTATAGCCCATATTAAGCCCTTTATTCTGTTTGAGACTAAGAAAATGGCTTACCGGTCCCCATGAGGGGAAATGACAGCCTTCCAGCATTACACAGTCTTGTTAGAAATATGGCTAGTCATACCTTAAGCAGAAAAGTCTGCTGTTTCCCCCAACTGAAGTTACTTCATCTCAACAGTCCTATGTGGAAACAGCAAACGATTTTAGTTACTGTCTGCTAAAATCATCTTCCTCTCACAAACAGAATTCTTCATATTTTTCTGTTTCAGAGTAAATAGTACATACCAGCACTATTTTAAAATAACAAACTCTTGATAGTAGAATAAAAAAATACAACTAAACACCACATACTCTTAACCATCTCCGTGGAGATGTTGCCTGTGCAACGGCAAAGAGAATGACTGGGGTGGGCGGAGCCTAGGAGGGACTATATGGCCAGCTTTGCTGGGACTCTTTGCCATTTCCTGTTGGGGAAGAGATATTCCCACAAGTAAGGATGACGCCGTGGACCGGACACACCAATGTTGGAGAAAGCTTGATATCTATGGAATGCAAAGGTTCAAACGGAACCCCTTGAAGAACTTTAAGAACTAAATTTAAACTCCATGGCGGAGCAACAGGTTTAAACACAGGCTTGATTCTAACTAAGGCCTGACAAAACGCCTGAACGTCTGGAACATCTGCCAGACGCTTGTGCAAAAGAATAGACAGAGCAGAAATCTGTCCCTTTAAGGAACTAGCTGATAATCCCTTTTCAAATCCTTCTTGGAGAAAAGATAAAATCCTAGGAATCCTGACCTTACTCCATGAGTAACCCTTGGATTCACACCAATGAAGATATTTACACCATATTTTATGATAGATTTTCCTGGTGACAGGCTTTCGAGCCTGAATCAAGGTATCAATGACCGACTCGGAGAAACCACGTTTAGATAAAATCAAGCGTTCAATCTCCAAGCAGTCAGACGCAGAGAAATGAGATTTGGATGTTTGAATGGACCTTGGAGTAGAAGGTCCTGCCTCAGCGGCAGAGTCCATGGTGGAAAGGATGACATGTCCACCAGATCTGCATACCAAGTCCTGCGTGGCCACGCAGGTGCTATCAAAATCACTGAAGCTCTCTCCTGCTTGATCTTGGCAATCAGACGAGGGAGGAGAGGAAATGGTGGAAACACATAAGCCAGGCTGAAGGACCAGGGCACTGCTAGAGCATCTATCAGCGCTGCCTGGGGATCCCTTGACCTAGACCCGTAACAAGGAAGCTTGGCGTTCTGACGAGACGCCATCAGATCCAGTTCTGGTTTGCCCCATAGTTGAATCAGCTGGGCAAATACTTCCGGATGGAGCTCCCACTCCCCCGGATGAAAGGTCTGCCAACTTAGAAAGTCCGCCTCCCAGTTCTCTACTCCTGGGATATGGATAGCTGAGAAACGGCAAGAGTGAACCTCTGCCCATAGAATTATCTTTGAAACCTCCATCATTGCCAGGGGACTCCTTGTTCCCCCCTGATAGTTGATATAGGCTACAGTCGTGATATTGTCCGACTGAAATCTGATGAACCTGGCCGCAGCTAGTTGAGGCCAAGCCTGAAGAGCATTGAATATCGCTCTTAGTTCCAGAATGTTTATCGGAAGGAGGGCTTCCTCCTGAGTCCACGAACCCTGAGCCTTCAGGGAATTCCAGACTGCCCCCCAGCCCAGAAGGGTGGCATCTGTCGTCACTAAAGTCCACTCTGGTCTGCGGAAACTCATTCCCCTGGACAGATGGACCCGAGATAACCACCAGAGAAGAGAATCCCTGGTCTCTTGATCCAGATTTAACAGAGGAGACAAATCTGTGTAGTCCCCATTCCACTGATTGAGCATGCAAAGTTGCAGTGGTCTGAGATGTAGGCGGGCAAACGGAACTATGTCCATTGCCGCTACCATTAGGCCGATCATTTCCATACACTGAGCCACTGACGGCCGAGAAGTGGAATGAAGAGCACGGCAGGAAGTTAGAAGCTTTGATATCCTGACCTCTGTCAGAAAATTTTTAATTTCTACTGAATCTATCAGACTTCCTAGGAAGGAAACTCTTGTGAGAGGAGAGAAAGAACTCTTTTCTCTGTTCATTTTCCACCCGTGAGACCTCAGAAAGGCCAGAACAATGTCCATATGGGACATGGCGATTTGAAAGGTCGACGCCTGGATTAGAATGTCGTCTAGGTAAGGAGCCACCGCTATGCCCTGTGGCCTTAGAACCGCCAGAAGAGACCCTGGAACCTTCGTAAAGATTCTTGGCGCCGTGGCTAACCCGAAGGGAAGAGCCACAAACTGGTAATGCCTGTCTAGGAAGGCAAACCTTAGGAACTGATGATGATCTCTGTGAATCGGAATGTGGAGATAAGCATCCTTTAAGTCCACGGTAGTCATATATTGACCCTCCTGGATCATAGGGAGGATGGTTCGGATTGTCTCCATCTTGAAGGATGGGACCCTGAGAAATTTGTTTAGGATCTTGAGATCCAAGATTGGTCTGAAAGTTCCCTCTTTTTTGGGAACTATAAACAGGTTTGAATAGAAACCCTGACCCTGTTCCTCCCTTGGAACTGGGTGGATCACTCCCATAAGCAGTAGGTCTTGAACGCAACGTAAGAATGCCTCTCTCTTTATCTGGTTTGCAGATAGTTGTGAGAGATGAAATCTCCCCTTTGGAGATGAACCTTTGAATTCCTGAAGATATCCCTGGGAAACAATCTCTAGTGCCCAGGGATCCTGGATGTCTCTTTCCCAAGCCTGGGCGAAGAGAGAAAGTCTGCCCCCTACTAGATCCGGTCCCGGATCGGGGGCTACTCCTTCATGCTGTCTTAGAGGCAGCAGCAGGTTTTTTGGCCTGCTTCCCCTTGTTCCAAGCCTGGTTAGGTCTCCAGACTGGTTTGGACTGGGCGAAATTTCCCACTTGTTTTGTAGTAGAGGAAACTGAAGCTGCGCCACTCTTGAAGTTTCGAAAGGAACGAAAATTATTCTGTTTGGTCCTTAACTTATTGGACCTATCCTGAGGAAGGGCATGACCTTTTCCTCCGGTAATGTCAGAGATGATCTCCTTCAGGCCAGGCCCGAATAGGGTCTGTCCCTTGAAGGGGATGTTAAGAAGCTTAGACTTTGAAGTAACGTCTGCTGACCAGGACTTAAGCCATAGCGCCCTACGTGCCAGAATGGCAAAACCTGAATTCTTAGCCGTTAGCTTGGTTAAATGAAAAACGGCGTCAGAAATAAAGGAATTAGCTAACTTAAGAGCTTTAATCCTGTCTAAAATATCATCTAATGGGGTCTCCACCTGTAGCGCCTCCTCAAGAGACTCGAACCAAAAAGCCACTGCAGCAGTAACTGGGGCAATGCATGCAAGAGGCTGGAGAATAAAACCTTGATGTATAAAAATTTTCTTAAGGAGACCCTCCAATTTTTTATCCATAGGATCTAGGAAAGCACAACTGTCCTCGACGGGGATAGTTGTACGCTTAGCTAGGGTAGAGACTGCTCCCTCCACCTTAGGGACCGTCTGCCACGAGTCCCATATGGTGGCATCTATGGGAAACATCTTTTTAAAAGCAGGAGGGGGAGAGAACGGCACACCTGGTCTATCCCATTCCTTAGTAATAATTTCTGAAAACCTCTTAGGGACTGGAAAAACATCAGTGTAAACAGGCACTGCAAAGTATTTGTCCATCTTACACAATTTCTCTGGAAATGCAATGGGTTCACAGTCGTCCAGAGTCGCTAAAACCTCCCTAAGCAATAAGCGGAGGTGTTCGAGCTTAAATTTAAAAGCTGTCATCTCAGAATCAGACTGAAGCAACGCCTTCCCTGAGTCTGAAATGTCACCCACAGATAGAAGCTCACCTGCCTCGGCTTCTGAGTATTGTGAGGGTATATCGGACACAGGTATTAAAGCGTCAGAAAGCTCTGTATTAGTTCTAGCCCCAGAGCTGTCTCGCTTACCTTGTAACCCTGGCAGTTTGGACAATACCTCTGAGAGGGTAGCATTCATAACTGCCGCCATGTCGTGTAAGGTAAAAGAATTAGACGCGCTAGATGTACTTGGCGTCACTTGAGCGGGAGTTATAGGTTCTGACACATGGGGAGAGCTAGATGGCATAATCTCCCTTTTTTCAGTCAGAGAATCCTCTGGAGATAAATCTTTAAGCGCCATAATATTGTCTTTATAGTTTATAGAAATTTCAGTACATTTTGTACACATTCTAAGAGGGGGGTTCCACAATGGCTTCCAAACATATTGAACAAGGAGTTTCCTCTATGTCAGACATGTTTAACAGACTAGTAATGAGACAAGCAAGCTTGGAAAACACTTTAATAAAGGTGAAACAGCAATTAAACAAAAACGTTACTGTGCCTTTAAGAGAAAAAAACTAGCACTTAAACTGCAAAACAGTGTAAAAATATAGTAAAGACTTCGAAATTTTTACAGTGTGTGTAAGGGACTAAAGCAACATTGCACCCACTTGCAAATGGATGATTAACCCCTTAGCCCCCAAACCAGATTTAAAAAAACGTCAACCCGGTAAAAGACAGTTGAGCACCTTGCCACAGCTCTGCTGAGGCTCTTACCTGCCCTCAAATACGATTTAGGGAAGAAATAAAGCATTTATAATGGTCCTCAGATGCCAGAGGACTCCTCTAGGGAAGCTGGATGTCTCAGTCTGAAGGAAAACTGCGCATCTAGAGTGCGAAAATAGGCCCCTCCCACCATGTACTGGATGTCAGAGGGGCCTTAAGAAAATACTCCTAGGAGTATCTGACTAGCCATGTGGAAAACTAGGCCCCAAATAAAGACTTATCTCCATCAGAGAAAAAACGTCCTATTTATGAAACATGTAAACGTTTTGTCACTAAGTAATATGAGTATTAACATGAGTATTACCCTGTTTTGTAAGCATGATCCCAGTCGTTGTTAAATCACTGCATCTATCTTACCTCAAATACACAAGGTTCTGTCAGCATTTTCTAGAACTTATTCATCTCTCTAGAAATAAAAATACTGAACATACCTCAAAGCAGGTAATCTGCAGACCGTTCCCCCAACTGAAGTTTTCCCATACTCTTCAGTTATGTGTGAGAACAGCAATGGACCTTAGTTACAAACCGCTAAGATCATCAACCTCCAGGAAGAATTCTTCTTCTAATTTCTGCCTGAGAGTAAAACGGTACAATGCCGGTACCGTTTAAAAATAACAAACTCTTGATTGAAGGTAACACTACACTAAGTCACCACATATCTCTTGATACTTCCTATCTTGTCGAGAGTTGCAAGAGAATGACTGGAGGTGGGGGTTAGAGGAGGAGCTATATAGACAGCTCTGCTGTGGGTGTCCTCTTGCAACTTCCTGTTGGGAAGGAGAATATCCCACAAGTAATGGATGAACCCGTGGACTGGATACACCTTACAAGAGAAAGAACTATTTTGTGTTTGATTAGTATTTGGAACATTCTTTTATTGCAGCCTAATCTGCTCCAGTGGTTATTCTAATAAGGGTTTACCATCTTTTTCAGTGAAGATAATTATTTTTAATGTGCTTATTCCAGTTCCGCCCACTTCACCATTCTGCCCCTTCTTCTAAAATGGATATGGCTCTCCTCAGACTATGTCTTTAAGGTCTTGAAATTAAATTTAGCAGCTATCAATCTGTTTTCCTATATCAAATCTAGGCACTAAACCACATTGGCTTTGAGGGTCAAGAACAAGACTTCTAGGATTATCTTGTTACTATGGAGGCTGCTGCAGGGAGAAACATTTTTCCGGCCATCTTTTTCTTGCAGGAACTTAGACCATGCCATGTTGGTCTGTTATAGAACAATACGTGCCACATGTCCTGAAGCAACAGAACATAAAGGGGGAAAAAAAGTTTAAATCCTTTTTTTTTCCAAGTACTTAAAGACCACCTACAGTTTTGTGGCACGTGCCTGCTGTTTTCTCTCTACGGAATCTCCTATTCTCGCTCTCGCAGCCACCATTTCCCATTACATTAAACAAATGAGGAAAAAAGAGAAGGGATGTTCTGTGAAACGGAAATAAGGACTCAGAAATCGTCTGCAATTCTCCAAGTGGGTGAAAACTGGATTAGAATTTCTGTACTGGACGGTACTGGTCATGTTGGCATATAACAAATACTACAACTGGAAGCAAGCAGATGTGTGCTCTCACTAGAAGCAGCTCAGCTAATTACTGTCCCATAACCTAAATAGTGGCGCTGTCCAATCCTCTACATTATGTTGGGTGTTTATTCAAATTATCCATAAAAAAACATAATTCCTCAAAATAAATAGCATCAAGATTTAAATCCCCAGTCTACTTGTTTTAAGGCCTAAATGTCTAACACAGACTTCTGCTTCCTTTTCATGTTAGGCAGCAAGAGCTGGCTTGGTATGTTTTCAACTTAAGCAAAATATTTCAACTAATCTGTACACGTGAATTGATTTATTATGAGGGTTTAGAAAGAATTGGTCACTTGTGATTACTTTATTTATGCTTAAGTGCTAAAACCTTTGATTATTTTTAAACGTATTTAGTTTCATGACACTTGAGCTTATTTTACTTAAGTAGCAAGTTTGCATCTAGCTCCATAGGAGTCTGGTTACGTAATAAATACGCACTTCCTGCTGTGTGCACGGATTCCTTTTTTTTTTCTATTACCATAGCCTTTTAGCACTCTGCATACTAACTACTTAGTGTTTATAATAAAGCAATAACCCTTTCACTACCAGAGAGGACTGCAATGGGTTAAAAGATCAGCTAAATGATTTCTTAATTAGGGGGCAGTGCTAACTCATGTATAATGAGCTTCCTGGGCTGTAAGTTATTTCATTGTGAGCAGCATGTAGCACTTCTTGTTTGGATCCTTCCCTTAAGCTGCCATTAGATTACTGATCAGCAAACAACATGTTAATACTGGGATGCACAATATAAACACACCCTTGGTTTTCTGCTTTTGTCTGACATAAGTAACACATCACAAAAGATACAGAATATTCTGCCAGCTTCGGATGAACAAACATGACAGGGTACATTCTAGCCCAACACCCGCAGAGCTGACAGGTGAGTAAGTACATTGCTGCTAGTAACGTGAACTGAAGGCCCCATGGGCTGCTCATCATTTGCATATATGGAATGTAGCAGGTTTACAACCTGTGGCCCCTCGCCATGCCGGGCCCCAGGGCCTACATTACCCAGGTGTCTCATAAACTGAAAGGATCCAGGCAGCAGTAGAGGATATTTTGTCCCTGCTTTCAGTTCAGAAGATTCCCCTGTTCCTGTGCCCGGGTCAGGCTATCTTTCCTGTGCAGATGATGCACACCCATTCTTTTGGGGCTGCGGTGTGGTCGTATTGTAGGGGGGTTCTCTGGAAACAATTCTTCCTCTAATTGTGACTGCTGGACCTCATCCTCTGCCTGGACCTCATCCTCTGCTACTCTCTCGTCCTCTGTGTCCTCTGAAACTATCGGCTGCTCTTCCTGGCATTCTTCTTCCTCTACAGTTGCAGAAAGTAGGTCCTGAGCTTCCTCCTGGGAGAAGTCCTTTCCATATTCATTAGGGACATGTACCTTTCTTGAACCTACAGCCTCTGCTTCTAGACTTGATTCTTGGCTGCCCATCCAGCTAAGACCACAACCCTCTCTTTCAGAATAAGCCTGTGCCACCCTGCTGAGTTCTTGCATGGAACGACTGAATCGCTTCTGCAGTTCTATCGCAGTTTCCTTGCTATATGATGTACGGTGTGCCAAAGACCCCTCTGTGCTGGGTGCTGCCTTCTCCACAAACATTCTCTGCCAGTTTGCCAACATGTCCTCTTCTGAGCTGGCAGAACTGGGAGCAGTGCTGCTTACCGGAGAGCGCAAAGGGTTATCTGCGCTTCTTGCCCGTTGCGGGTAACTGCCTGTTGACGCTGGGCTGTTTGGTACAGTGCGATGCCTGTCTGGACTTCCCTCTTCGCCTTGCACCAAGCTAAGGGAAATGGCCTGGCGTGTAGCATAGGTACAATTGGGCAAGGGGCTGTTTTTAGGGATTCTCACCTTTTCATCTGAAAATTCTATTACCTTACGACCAGGGTACATAGGATGAGGAGGTGGTGGTGTGGGATATGGGCTTAGCTTCTCAAACGTTGGAGGGTCATCAGAGGCACTGTCCACACTGTTCTGCTTTCGGAGACCCCCATTCTGCTGATGGCTAGCATCTCCTGCCCTCTCTCCCAGGCAGCTCATGTCCACATGCACAAAAACATCTTCTGCAGTCGGGCCACTGCCGCTGCTGGAGGTAGCAGAGTTCAGGATGAGGGACTCTGGCTTTTCCAACACATGGGCAATTACTGAGGTCGGCACCACATCTGAGTTTGACATGCTAGGAGGTGGAGTGTCCTGGCCAGAGACCAGAGAGGAGGCAGAGCTTTGGAGGTGCTTGCTGACCATGTCCTGTAGCTTGTAAGGCAACTGTGGGCAACAAGGAAGGAATATTAAAAACACATTTTAAATGGGGAGAAGAAGAGCTCTATAGATGAGTGAGGTTCAAGCACCCTATGCAAAACGAGCTCACTTCCACCCAATTTATAAACGGCTAGTGCATGCTCACAAACAAATGTTTGAAACATTCCCAAAACCCATGCACTGTCCCTCCAACATGCATCCAATTGTACACACATCAGCTACTGACAAAGATTAATTCAAATATGTTCCTGCTAACATATACCCAGGGACATAGGTCTGACGCGTGCTTGCACTCACCAACATATACCCAGATACATAGTTCTGACGTGTGCTTGCACTCACCAAAATATACCCAGGGACATAGGTCTGACGCGTGATTGCACTCACCAACATATACCCAGGGACATAGGTCTGACGCGTGCTTGCGCTCACCAACATATACCCAGAGACATAGGTATGGCGTGTGCTTGCACTCACCAACATACACCCAGAGACATAGGTCTGACGTGTGCTTGCACTCACCAACATATACCCAGATACATAGGTCTGACGTGTGCTTGCACTCACCAACATATACCCAGATACATTAGTCTGACGTGTGCTTGCACTCACCAACATATACCCAGATACATAGGTCTGACGTGTGCTTGCACTCACCAACATATACCCAGATACATTAGTCTGACGTGTGCTTGCACTCACCAACATATACCCAGATACATAGGTCTGACGTGTGCTTGCACTCACCAACATATACCCAGATACATAGGTCTGACGTGTGCTTGCACTCACCAACATATACCAGGGACATAGGTCTGACGTGTGCTTGCACTCACCAACATATACACAGAGAGATAGGTCCGACGTGTGCTTGCACTCACCAACATATACCCAGAGACATAGGTCCAACGTGTGCTTGCACTCACCAACATATACCCAGAGACATAGGTCTGACGTGTGCTTGCACTCACCAACATATACCCAGATACATAGGTCTGACGTGTGCTTGCACTCACCAACATTTACCCAGAGACATAGGTCTGACGTGTGCTTGCACTCACCAACATATACCCAGATACATAGGTCTGACGTGTGCTTGCACTCACCAACATATACCCAGATACATAGGTCTGACGTGTGCTTGCACTCACCAACATATACCCAGATACATAGGTCTGACGTGTGCTTGCACTCACCAACATATACCCAGGGACATAGGTCTGACGTGTGCTTGCACTCACCAACATATACCCAGAGACATAGGTCCAACGTGTGCTTGCACTCACCAACATATACCCAGGGACATAGGTCTGACGTGTGCTTGCACTCACCAACATATACCCAGGGACATAGGTCTGACGTGTTCTTGCACTCACCAACATATACCCAGATACATAGGTCTGACGTGTGCTTGCACTCACCAACATATACCCAGGGACATAGGTCTGACGTGTGCTTGCACTCACCAACATATACCCAGGGACATAGGTCTGACGTGTGCTTGCACTCACCAACATATACCCAGATACATAGGTCTGACGTGTGCTTGCACTCACCAAAATATACACAGAGAGATAGGTCCGACGTGTGCTTGCACTCACCAACATATACCCAGAGACATAGGTCTGACGTGTGCTTGCACTCACCAACATTTACCCAGATACATAGGTCTGACGTGTGCTTGCACTCACCAAAATATACACAGAGAGATAGGTCCGACGTGTGCTTGCACTCACCAACATATACCCAGGGACATAGGTCTGACGCATGTTTGCACTCACCAGCATATACCCAGAGACATAGGTCTGACGTGTGCTTGCACTCACCAACATATACCCAGAGACATAAGTCTGACGTGTGCTTGCACTCACCAACATATACCCAGAGACATAGGTCTGACGCGTGCTTTTGCTCACCAGCATATACCCAGGGACATAGGTCTGACGCATGTTTGCACTCACCAGCATATACCCAGAGACATAGGTCTGACGTGTGCTTGCACTCACCAACATATACCCAGAGACATAGGTCTGACGTGTGCTTACACTCACCAGCATATACCCAGAGACATAGGTCTGACGTGTGCTTACACTCACCAACATATACCCAGAGACATAGGTCTGACGTGTGCTTACACTCACCAGCATATACCCAGAGACATAGGTCTGACGTGTGCTTGCACTCACCAACATATACCCAGAGACATAGGTATGGCGTGTGCTTGCACTCACCAACATATACCCAGAGACATAGGTCTGACGCGTGCTTTTGATCACCAGCATATACCCAGAGACATAGGTCTGACGTGTGTTTGTACTCACCAACATATATACAGAGACATGGTGAGTGCAAGCATGCGTCAGACCCAACATATACACAGAGACATAGGTCCGACGTGTGCTTGCACTCACCAACATATACACAGAGACATGGTGAGTGCAGGCATGCGTTAGACCTAACATATACACAGAGACATAGGTCTGACGCGTGCTTGCACTCACCAACATATACACAGAGACATAGGTCTGACGTGTGCTTGCACTCACCAACATATACACAGAGATATAGGTCCGACGCGTGCTTTTGCTCACCAACATATACCCAGAAACATAGGTCTAACGCGTGTTTGCACTCAGCAACATATACCAAGAGACATAGGTCTGACGCGTCGTGCTTGCACTCACCAACATATACACAGAGACATAGGTCTGACGCATGCTTGCACTCACCAACATATACTCAGAGACAAAGGTCTGACGTGTGCTTGCACTCCCCAACATATACCCAGAGACATAGCTCTGACACGTGCTTGCACTCACCAGCATATACCCAGAGACATAGGTCTGACGCGTGCTTGCGCTCACCAACATATAATCAGAGACATAGGTCTGATGCGTGCTTGCACTCACCAGCATATTATCAGAGACATAGGTCTGATGCGTGCTTACGCTCACCAACATATACCCAGAGACATAGGTCTGACGCGTGCTTGCACTCACCAACATATAATCAGAGACATCTAAATCTAACTCACTCCTACCCTTGTACACCCACTGACATGATCTGCTTTAAACAAGGCAATATAAATACCCACTGTCACACACCAGCACTCAACACAAAATAACTCACATCTGCAAATTTGTGGTTCCTGAAGTGCGACTTGTTGCATTTCAACAGCTGTACAGCAAGGTTACAGTCCTGGCGATAGCGCTCCTGGAAAAGGAGAAGGTGTTGAAATGAGGAGACTGGGTAATCATACTGCAGGCGAGTTAGGGATTGGCCCTATGATAACCATTTTATTATATTTTTATTGCAATTCTTCTCACAAACCTCTGCCTCACTACACACTCATCATCACACTGCCCTCTGCCTGACCGCAAACGCTCACACTGCCCTCTGCCTGACCGCAAACGCTCACACTGCCCTCTGCCTGACCGCAAACGCTCACACTGCCCTCTGCCTGACCGCAAACGCTCACACTGCCCTCTGCCTGACCGCAAACGCTCACACTGCCCTCTGCCTGACCGCAAACGCTCACACTGCCCTCTGCCTGACCGCAAACGCTCACACTGCCCTCTGCCTGACCGCAAACGCTCACACTGCCCTCTGCCTGACCGCAAACGCTCACACTGCCCTCTGTCTGACCGCAAACGCTCACACTGCCCTCTGTCTGACCGCAAACGCTCACACTGCCCTCTGTCTGACCGCAAACGCTCACACTGCCCTCTGCCTGACCGCAAACGCTCACACTGCCCTCTGCCTGACCGCAAACGCTCACACTGCCCTCTGCCTGACTGCAAACGCTCACACTGCCCTCTGCCTGACTGCAAACGCTCACACTGCCCTCTGTCTCTCTGTAAAAGCACTATCTCTGGTCTCTCACTATGTAATGACACTATCTCTGGTCTCACTATGTAATGACACTATCTCTGGTCTCACTATGTAATGACACTATCTCTGGTCTCACTATGTAATGACACTATCTCTGGTCTCACTATGTAATGACACTATCTCTGGTCTCACTATGTAATGACACTATCTCTGGTCTCTCACTATGTAATGACACTATCTCTGGTCTCTCACTATGTAATGACACTATCTCTGGTCTCTCACTATGTAATGACACTATCTCTGGTCTCTCACTATGTAATGACACTATCTCTGGTCTCTCACTATGTAATGACACTATCTCTGGTCTCACTATGTAATGACACTATCTCTGGTCTCACTATGTAATGACACTATCTCTGGTCTCTCACTATGTAATGACACTATCTCTGGTCTCACTATGTAATGACACTATCTCTGGTCTCTCACTATGTAATGACACTATCTCTGGTCTCACTATGTAATGACACTATCTCTGGTCTCTCACTATGTAATGACACTATCTCTGGTCTCTCACTATGTAATGACACTATCTCTGGTCTCTCACTATGTAATGACACTATCTCTGGTCTCTCACTATGTAATGACACTATCTCTGGTCTCTCACTATGTAATGACACTATCTCTGGTCTCACTATGTAATGACACTATCTCTGGTCTCACTATGTAATGACACTATCTCTGGTCTCACTATGTAATGACACTATCTCAGGTCTCTCACTATGTAATGACACTATCTCTGGTCTCTCACTATGTAATGACACTATCTCTGGTCTCACTATGTAATGACACTATCTCTGGTCTCACTATGTAATGACACTATCTCTGGTCTCACTATGTAATGACACTATCTCTGGTCTCTCACTATGTAATGACACTATCTCTGGTCTCACTATGTAATGACACTATCTCTGGTCTCACTATGTAATGACACTATCTCTGGTCTCTCACTATGTAATGACACTATCTCTGGTCTCTCACTATGTAATGACACTATCTCTGGTCTCACTATGTAATGACACTATCTCTGGTCTCTCACTATGTAATGACACTATCTCTGGTCTCTCACTATGTAATGACACTATCTCTGGTCTCTCACTATGTAATGACACTATCTCTGGTCTCTCACTATGTAATGACACTATCTCTGGTCTCTCACTATGTAATGACACTATCTCTGGTCTCACTATGTAATGACACTATCTCTGGTCTCACACTGCCCTCTGCCTGACCGCAAACGCTCACACTGCCCTCTGCCTGACCGCAAACGCTCACACTGCCCTCTGCCTGACCGCAAACGCTCACACTGCCCTCTGCCTGACCGCAAACGCTCACACTGCCCTCTGTCTGACCGCAAACGCTCACACTGCCCTCTGTCTGACCGCAAACGCTCACACTGCCCTCTGTCTGACCGCAAACGCTCACACTGCCCTCTGCCTGACCGCAAACGCTCACACTGCCCTCTGCCTGACCGCAAACGCTCACACTGCCCTCTGCCTGACTGCAAACGCTCACACTGCCCTCTGCCTGACCGCAAACGCTCACACTGCCCTCTGTCTCTCTGTAAAAGCACTATCTCTGGTCTCTCACTATGTAATGACACTATCTCTGGTCTCACTATGTAATGACACTATCTCTGGTCTCACTATGTAATGACACTATCTCTGGTCTCACTATGTAATGACACTATCTCTGGTCTCACTATGTAATGACACTATCTCTGGTCTCTCACTATGTAATGACACTATCTCTGGTCTCACTATGTAATGACACTATCTCTGGTCTCTCACTATGTAATGACACTATCTCTGGTCTCTCACTATGTAATGACACTATCTCTGGTCTCTCACTATGTAATGACACTATCTCTGGTCTCTCACTATGTAATGACACTATCTCTGGTCTCTCACTATGTAATGACACTATCTCTGGTCTCTCACTATGTAATGACACTATCTCTGGTCTCACTATGTAATGACACTATCTCTGGTCTCACTATGTAATGACACTATCTCTGGTCTCTCACTATGTAATGACACTATCTCTGGTCTCTCACTATATAATGACACTATCTCTGGTCTCTCACTATGTAATGACACTATCTCTGGTCTCACTATGTAATGACACTATCTCTGGTCTCTCACTATGTAATGACACTATCTCTGGTCTCTCACTATGTAATGACACTATCTCTGGTCTCTCACTATGTAATGACACTATCTCTGGTCTCTCACTATGTAATGACACTATCTCTGGTCTCACTATGTAATGACACTATCTCTGGTCTCACTATGTAATGACACTATCTCTGGTCTCACTATGTAATGACACTATCTCTGGTCTCACTATGTAATGACACTATCTCTGGTCTCACTATGTAATGACACTATCTCTGGTCTCTCACTATGTAATGACACTATCTCTGGTCTCTCACTATGTAATGACACTATCTCTGGTCTCTCACTATGTAATGACACTATCTCTGGTCTCTCACTATGTAATGACACTATCTCTGGTCTCACTATGTAATGACACTATCTCTGGTCTCTCACTATGTAATGACACTATCTCTGGTCTCACTATGTAATGACACTATCTCTGGTCTCACTATGTAATGACACTATCTCTGGTCTCTCACTATGTAATGACACTATCTCTGGTCTCTCACTATGTAATGACACTATCTCTGGTCTCACTATGTAATGACACTATCTCTGGTCTCTCACTATGTAATGACACTATCTCTGGTCTCTCACTATGTAATGACACTATCTCTGGTCTCTCACTATGTAATGACACTATCTCTGGTCTCACTATGTAATGACACTATCTCTGGTCTCACTATGTAATGACACTATCTCTGGTCTCTCACTATGTAATGACACTATCTCTGGTCTCTCACTATGTAATGACACTATCTCTGGTCTCTCACTATGTAATGACACTATCTCTGGTCTCTCACTATGTAATGACACTATCTCTGGTCTCTCACTATAGTAATGACACTATCTCTGGTCTCTCACTATGTAATGACACTATCTCTGGTCTCACTATGTAATGACACTATCTCTGGTCTCTCACTATGTAATGACACTATCTCTGGTCTCACTATGTAATGACACTATCTCAGGTCTCACTATGTAATGACACTATCTCTGGTCTCACTATGTAATGACACTATCTCTGGTCTCACTATGTAATGACACTATCTCTGGTCTCACTATGTAATGACACTATCTCTGGTCTCTCACTATGTAATGACACTATCTCTGGTCTCACTATGTAATGACACTATCTCTGGTCTCACTATGTAATGACACTATCTCTGGTCTCACTATGTAATGACACTATCTCTGGTCTCTCACTATGTAATGACACTATCTCTGGTCTCTCACTATGTAATGACACTATCTCTGGTCTCTCACTATGTAATGACACTATCTCTGGTCTCTCACTATGTAATGACACTATCTCTGGTCTCACTATGTAATGACACTATCTCTGGTCTCCGCTATAGTAATGACACTATCTCTGGTCTCTCACTATGTAATGACACTATCTCTGGTCTCTCACTATGTAATGACACTATCTCTGGTCTCTCACTATGTAATGACACTATCTCTGGTCTCACTATGTAATGACACTATCTCTGGTCTCACTTATGTAATGACACTATCTCTGGTCTCACTATGTAATGACACTATCTCTGGTCTCACTATGTAATGACACTATCTCTGGTCTCACTATGTAATGACACTATCTCTGGTCTCTCACTATGTAATGACACTATCTCTGGTCTCACTATGTAATGACACTATCTCTGGTCTCACTATGTAATGACACTATCTCTGGTCTCTCACTATGTAATGACACTATCTCTGGTCTCTCACTATGTAATGACACTATCTCTGGTCTCTCACTATGTAATGACACTATCTCTGGTCTCTCACTATGTAATGACACTATCTCTGGTCTCACTAGTAATGACACTATCTGTTGTCTCACTATGTAATGACACTATCTCTGGTCTCTCACTATGTAATGACACTATCTCTGGTCTCTCACTATGTAATGACACTATCTCTGGTCTCACTATGTAATGACACTATCTCTGGTCTCCACTATGTAATGACACTATCTCTGGTCTCTCACTATGTAATGACACTATCTCTGGTCTCACTATGAAATGACACTATCTCTGGTCTCACTATGTAATGACACTATCTCTGGTCTCACTAAGGTAATACACTATCTCTGGGTCCTCACTATGTAATGACATCTATCTCTGGTCTCACACTATGTAAATGACACTATCTCTGGTCTCTCACTATGTAATGACACTATCTCTGGTCTCTCACTATGTAATGACACTTCTCTGGGTCTCACTATGTAATGACACTATCTCTGGTCTCTCACTATTGTAATGACACTATCTCTGGTCTGTCACTATGTAATGACACTATCTCTGGTCTCTCACTATGTTAATGACACTATCTCTTGGTCTCATCACTATGTAATGACACTATCTCTGGTCTCTTCACATATATGTAATGACACTAATCTCTGGTCGCTCACTATGTAATGACACTATCTCTGGTCTCACTATGTAATGACACTATCGGTCCTATGTAATGACACTAGCTCTGGTCTCTCACGATGTATGACACTATCTCTGGACTCATCACTAGTAATGACACTATCCTCTGGGCTCTTCACTATGTAATGACACTATCTCTGCTCTCACTAGTAAATCGTCACTATCGCTGGTCTCACTATGTAATGACACTATCTCTGGTCTCTCAGCTATGTAATGACACTATCTCTGGTCTCACTATGTAATGACACATATCTCTGGTCTCTCACTATGTAATGACACTATCTCTGGTCTCTCACTATGTTATGACACTATCTCTGGTCCTCACTATGTAATGACACTCTCTCTGGTCTCATATGTAATGACACTATCTCAGTCTCACTATGTAATGACCACTATCTCTGGTTCTCACTATGTAATGACACTATCTCTGGTCTCACTATGTAATGACACCTATCTCTGGTCTCACTATGTAATGACACTATCTCTGGTCTCACTATGTAATGGACACTATCTCTGGTCTCACTCTGTAATGACACTATCTCTGGTCTCACTATGTAATGACACTATCTCTGGTCTCACTATGTAATGACACTATCTCTGGTCTCTCACTATGTAATGACACTATCTCTGGTCTCACTATGTAATGACACTATCTCTGGTCTCTCACTATGTAATGACACTATCTCTGGTCTACTATATCATGACCTATCTCTGGCTCTCACTATGAAGAACTATCTCTGGTCTCTCACTATGTAATGACACTATCTCTGGTCTCTACTATGTAATGACACTATCTCTGGTCTCTCACTATGTAATGACATTATCTCTGGTCTCTCACTATGTAATGACACCTATCTCTGGTCTCACTATGTAATGACACTATCTCTGGTCTCTCACTATGTAATGACACTATCTCTGGTCCTCTTCACTATGTAATGACCACTATCTCTGGTCTCACCTATGTAATGACACTATCTCTGGTCTTGCTATGTAATGACACTATCTCTGGTCTCTCACTATGTAATGACACTATCTCTGGTCTCTCACTATGTACTGACACTATCTCTGGTCTCTCACTATGTAATGACACTATCTCTGGTCTCTCACTATGTAATGACACTATCTCTGGTCTCACTATGTAATGACACTATCTCTGGTCTCTCACTATGTAATGACACTATCTCTGGTCTCTCACTATGTAATGACACTATCTCAGGTCTCACTATGTAATGACACTATCTCTGGTCTCTCACTATGTAATGACACTATCTCTGGTCTCTCACTATGTAATGACACTATCTCTGGTCTCACTATGTAATGACACTATCTCTGGTCTCACTATGTAATGACACTATCTCTGGTCTCACTATGTAATGACACTATCTCTGGTCTCACTATGTAATGACACTATCTCTGGTCTCACTATGTAATGACACTATCTCTGGTCTCACTATGTAATGACACTATCTCTGGTCTCACTATGTAATGACACTATCTCTGGTCTCACTATGTAATGACACTATCTCTGGTCTCACTATGTAATGACACTATCTCTGGTCTCTCACTATGTAATGACACTATCTCTGGTCTCTCACTATGTAATGACACTATCTCTGGTCTCTCACTATGTAATGACACTATCTCTGGTCTCACTATGTAATGACACTATCTCTGGTCTCTCACTATGTAATGACACTATCTCTGGTCTCTCACTATGTAATGACACTATCTCTGGTCTCACTATGTAATGACACTATCTCTGGTCTCTCACTATGTAATGACACTATCTCTGGTCTCTCACTATGTAATGACACTATCTCTGGTCTCTCACTATGTAATGACACTATCTCTGGTCTCTCACTATGTAATGACCACTATCTCTGGTCTCTCACTATGTAATGACACTATCTCTGGTCTCTCACTATGTAATGACACTATCTCTGGTCTCACTATGTAATGACACTATCTCTGGTCTCATTTGTAATGACACTATCTTGGTCTCTCACTATGTAATGACACTATCTCTGGTCTCTCACTATGTAATGACACTATCTCTGGTCTCTCACTATGTAATGACACTATCTCTGGTCTCTCACTATGTAATGACACTATCTCTGGTCTCTCACTATGTAATGTCACTATCTCTGGTCTCACTATGTAATGACACTAATCTCTGGTCTCACTATGTAATGACACTATCTCTGGTCTCTCACTATGTAATACACTATCTCTGGTCTCTCACTATGTAATGACACTATCTCTGGTCTCTCACTATGTAATGACCACTATCTCTGGTCTCTCACTATGTAATGACACTATCTCTGGTCTCTCACTATGTAATGACACTATCTCTGGTCTCACTATGTAATGACACTATCTCTGGTCTCTCACTATGTAATGACACTATCTCTGGTCTCTCACTATAATGACACTATCTCTGGTCTCTCACTATATAATGACACTATCTCTGGTCTCTCACTATGTAATGACACTATCTCTGGTCTCTCACTATGTAATGACACTATCTCTGGTCTCACTATGTAATGACACTATCTCTGGTCTCTCACTATGTAATGACACTATCTCTGGTCTCACTATGTAATGACACTATCTCTGGTCTCTCACTATGTAATGACACTATCTCTGGTCTCTCACTATGTAATGACACTATCTCTGGTCTCTCACTATGTAATGACACTATCTCTGGTCTCTCACTATGTAATGACACTATCTCTGGTCTCTCACTATGTAATGACACTATCTCTGGTCTCACTATGTAATGACACTCTCTGGTCTCTCACTATGTAATGACACTATCTCTGGTCTCTCACTATGTAATGACACTATCTCTGGTCTCACTATGTAATGACACTATCTCTGGTCTCTCACTATGTAATGACACTATCTCTGGTCTCTCACTATGTAATGACACTATCTCTGGTCTCACTATGTAATGACACTATCTCTGGCTCTCACTATGTAATGACACTATCTCAGGTCTCTCACTATGTAATGACACTATCTCTGGTCTCTCACTATGTAATGACACTATCTCTGGTCTCTCACTATGTAATGACACTATCTCTGGTCTCTCACTATGTAATGACACTATCTCTGGTCTCTCACTATGTAATGACACTATCTCTGGTCTCTCACTATGTAATGACACTATCTCTGGTCTCTCACTATGTAATGACACTATCTCTGGTCTCTCACTATATAATGACACTATCTCTGGTCTCTCACTATGTAATGACACTATCTCTGGTCTCACTATGTAATGAACACTATCTCTGGTCTCTCACTATGTAATGACACTATCTCTGGTCTCACTATGTAATGACACTATCTCAGGTCTCACTATGTAATGACACTATCTCTGGTCTCACTATGTAATGACACTATCTCTGGTCTCACTATGTAATGACACTATCTCTGGTCTCACTATGTAATGACACTATCTCTGGTCTCACTATGTAATGACACTATCTCTGGTCTCACTATGTAATGACACTATCTCTGGTCTCACTATGTAATGACACTATCTCTGGTCTCACTATGTAATGACACTATCTCTGGTCTCTCACTATGTAATGACACTATCTCTGGTCTCACTATGTAATGACACTATCTCTGGTCTCTCACTATGTAATGACACTATCTCTGGTCTCACTATATAATGACACTATCTCTGGTCTCTCACTATGTAATGACACTATCTCTGGTCTCTCACTATGTAATGACACTATCTCTGGTCTCTCACTATGTAATGACACTATCTCTGGTCTCTCACTATGTAATGACATTATCTCTGGTCTCTCACTATGTAATGACACTATCTCTGGTCTCACTATGTAATGACACTATCTCTGGTCTCTCACTATGTAATGACACTATCTCTGGTCTCTCACTATGTAATGACACTATCTCTGGTCTCTCACTATGTAATGACACTATCTCTGGTCTTGCTATGTAATGACACTATCTCTGGTCTCTCACTATGTAATGACACTATCTCTGGTCTCTCACTATGTAATGACACTATCTCTGGTCTCTCACTATATAATGACACTATCTCTGGTCTCTCACTATGTAATGACACTATCTCTGGTCTCACTATGTAATGACACTATCTCTGGTCTCTCACTATGTAATGACACTATCTCTGGTCTCACTATGTAATGACACTATCTCAGGTCTCACTATGTAATGACACTATCTCTGGTCTCACTATGTAATGACACTATCTCTGGTCTCACTATGTAATGACACTATCTCTGGTCTCACTATGTAATGACACTATCTCTGGTCTCTCACTATGTAATGACACTATCTCTGGTCTCACTATGTAATGACACTATCTCTGGTCTCACTATGTAATGACACTATCTCTGGTCTCACTATGTAATGACACTATCTCTGGTCTCTCACTATGTAATGACACTATCTCTGGTCTCTCACTATGTAATGACACTATCTCTGGTCTCTCACTATGTAATGACACTATCTCTGGTCTCTCACTATGTAATGACACTATCTCTGGTCTCACTATGTAATGACACTATCTCTGGTCTCACTATGTAATGACACTATCTCTGGTCTCTCACTATATAATGACACTATCTCTGGTCTCACTATGTAATGACACTATCTCTGGTCTCTCACTATGTAATGACACTATCTCTGGTCTCTCACTATGTAATGACACTATCTCTGGTCTCACTATATAATGACACTATCTCTGGTCTCTCACTATGTAATGACACTATCTCTGGTCTCACTATGTAATGACACTATCTCTGGTCTCTCACTATGTAATGACACTATCTCTGGTCTCTCACTATGTAATGACACTATCTCTGGTCTCACTATGTAATGACACTATCTCTGGTCTCTCACTATGTAATGACACTATCTCTGGTCTCACTATGTAATGACACTATCTCTGGTCTCACTATGTAATGACACTATCTCTGGTCTCTCACTATGTAATGACACTATCTCTGGTCTCTCACTATGTAATGACACTATCTCTGGTCTCTCACTATGTAATGACACTATCTCTGGTCTCTCACTATGTAATGACACTATCTCTGGTCTCTCACTATGTAATGACACTATCTCTGGGCTCTCACTATGTAATGACACTATCTCTGGTCTCACTATGTAATGACACTATCTCTGGTCTCTCACTATGTAATGACACTATCTCTGGTCCTCACTATGTAATGACACTATCTCTGGCTCTCACTATGTAATGACACTATCTCTGGTCCTCTCACTATGTAATGACACTATCTCTGGTCTCTCACTATGTAATGACACTATCTCTGGTCTCTCACTATGTAATGACACTATCTCTGGTCTCTCACTATGTAAATGACACTATCTCTGGTCTCTCACTATGTAATGACACTATCTCTGGTCCTCACTATGTAATGACACTATCTCTGGTCTCACTATGTAATGACACTATCTCTGGTCTCACTATGTAATGACACTATCTCTGGTCTCTCACTATGTAATGACACTATCTCTGGTCTCTCACTATGTAATGACACTATCTCTGGTCTCACTATGTAATGACACTATCTCTGGTCTCTCACTATGTAATGACACTATCTCTGGTCTCTCACTATGTAATGACACTATCTCTGGTCTCACTATGCTAATGACACTATCTCTGGTCTCACTATGTAATGACACTATCTCTGGTCTCTCACTATGTAATGACACTATCTCTGGTCTCTCACTATGTAATGACACTATCTCTGGTCTCACTATGTAATGACACTATCTCTGGTCTCACTATGTAATGACACTATCTCTGGTCTCTCACTATGTAATGACACTATCTCTGGTCTCTCACTATGTAATGACACTATCTCTGGTCTCTCACTATGTAATGACACTATCTCTGGTCTCTCACTATGTAATGACACTATCTCTGGTCTCTCACTATAGTAATGACACTATCTCTGGTCTCTCACTATGTAATGACACTATCTCTGGTCTCACTATGTAATGACACTATCTCTGGTCCTCACTATGTAATGACACTATCTCTGGTCTCACTATGTAATGACACTATCTCTGGTCCTCACTATGTAATGACACTATCTCTGGTCTCACTATGTAATGACACTATCTCTGGTCTCACTATGTAATGGACACTATCCTCTGGTCTCTCACTATGTAATGACACTATCTCTGGTCTCTCACTATGTAATGACACTATCTCTGGTCTCACTATGTAATGACACTATCTCTGGTCTCACTATGTAATGACACTATCTCTGGTCTCTCACTATGTAATGGACACTATCTCTGGTCTCACTATGTAATGACACTATCTCTGGTCTCTCACTATGTAATGACACTATCTCTGGTCTCTCACTATGTAATGACACTATCTCTGGTCTCTCACTATGTAATGACACTATCTCTGGTCTCTCACCTATGGTAATGACACTATCTCTGGTCTCTCACTATGTAATGACACTATCTCTGGTCTCTCACTATGTACTGACCACAATCTCACTGGTCTCACTATGTAATGACACTATCTCAGGTCTCACTATGTAATGACACTATCTATGGTCTCTCACTATGTAATGACACTATCTCTGGTCTCACTATGTAATGACACTATCTCTGGTCTCACATATGTAATGACAACTTATCTCTGGTCTCTCACTATGTAATGACACTAATCTATCTTGGTCTCCCACTAATGTAATGACACTGTCTCAGGGTCTCTCACTATGTAATTTGACAACTATCTCTGAGTTCTCATCTATGTAATGACACTATCTCAGTTCTCAATATGTAAGGCCACTATTCTTGGTCCTGCTTCACTATGGTAAGACACTATCTCTAGGTCTCTCACTATGTAATGACACTCATCTCTGCGTCGCTCACTATATAATGACACTATCTATGGTATGCTCACTATGTAATGTACCACTATTTGGTCCTCAATGTAATGACCATTCTGATCACTATGTAATGACACTATCTCTGGTCTCTCCACTATGTATAATGACACTATCTCTGGCTCCTACTATGTAATGACACTATCTCTGGTCTCACATATGCTAATGAACTCTCTCTGGTCTCACTATGTAATGACACTATCTCTGGTCTCACTATGTAATGACACTATCTCTGGTCTCTCACTATGTAATGACACTATCTCTGGTCTCTCACTATGTAATGACACTATCTCTGGTCTCACTATGTAATGGCACTATCTCTGGTCTCTCACTATGTAATGACACTATCTCTGGTCTCTCACTATGTAATGGCACTATCTCTGGTCTCTCACTATGTAATGACACTATCTCTGGTCTCTCACTATGTAATGGCACTATCTCTGGTCTCTCACTATGTAATGACACTATCTCTGGTCTCTCACTATGTAATGGCACTATCTCTGGTCTCTCACTATGTAATGACACTATCTCTGGTCTCTCACTATATAATGACACTATCTCTGGTCTCTCACTATGTAATGACACTATCTCTGGTCTCTCACTATGTAATGACACTATCTCTGGTCTCTCACTATGTAATGACACTATCTCTGGTCTCTCACTATGTAATGACACTATCTCTGGTCTCTCACTATGTAATGACACTATCTCTGGTCTCACTATGTAATGACACTATCTCTGGTCTCTCACTATATAATGACACTATCTCTGGTCCCACTATGTAATGACACTATCTCTGGTCTCTCACTATGTAATGACACTATCTCTGGTCTCACTATGTAATGACACTATCTCTGGTCTCACTATGTAATGACACTATCTCAGGTCTCACTATGTAATGACACTATCTCTGGTCTCTCACTATATAATGACACTATCTCTGGTCTCACTATGTAATGACACTATCTCTGGTCTCTCACTATGTAATGACACTATCTCTGGTCTCACTATGTAATGACACTATCTCTGGTCTCACTATGTAATGACACTATCTCAGGTCTCACTATATAATGACACTATCTCTGGTCTCTCACTATGTAATGACACTATCTCTGGTCTCACTATGTAATGACACTATCTCAGGTCTCACTATATAATGACACTATCTCTGGTCTCTCACTATGTAATGACACTATCTCTGGTCTCTCACTATGTAATGACACTATCTCTGGTCTCTCACTATGTAATGACACTATCTCTGGTCTCACTATGTAATGACACTATCTCTGGTCTCTCACTATGTAATGACACTATCTCTGGTCTCTCACTATGTAATGACACTATCTCTCGGCTCTCTCACTATGTAACTGACACCTATCTCTGGTCTCTCACTATGTAATGACACTATCTCTGGTCTCACTATCGTAACTGACACTATCTCTGGTCTCACTATGTAATGACACTATCTCTGGTCTCTCACATGTAATCGACACTTCTCTGGTCTCTACTATGTAATGACACTATCTCTGGTCTCACTATGTAATGACACTATCTCTGGTCTCTCACTAAGTAATGACACTATCTCTGGTCTCTCACTATGTAATGACACTATCTCTGGTCTCTCACTATGTAATGACACTATCTCTGGTCTCTCACTATGTAATGACACTATCTCTGGTCTCTCACTATATAATGACACTATCTCTGGTCTCTCACTATATAATGACACTATCTCTGGTCTCTCACTATGTAATGACACTATCTCTGGTCTCACTATGTAATGACACTATCTCTGGTCTCTCACTATGTAATGACACTATCTCTGGTCTCACTATGTAATGACACTATCTCTGGTCTCACTATGTAATGACACTATCTCTGGTCTCACTATGTAATGACACTATCTCTGGTCTCACTATGTAATGACACTATCTCTGGTCTCACTATGTAATGACACTATCTCTGGTCTCTCACTATGTAATGACACTATCTCTGGTCTCACTATGTAATGACACTATCTCTGGTCTCTCACTATGTAATGACACTATCTCTGGTCTCTCACTATGTAATGACACTATCTCTGGTCTCTCACTATGTAATGACACTATCTCTGGTCTCTCACTATGTAATGACACTATCTCTGGTCTCTCACTATATAATGACACTATCTCTGGTTCTCACTATGTAATGACACTTATCTACTGGTCTCTACTATTGTAATGACACTATCTCTGGTCCTCACTATGCTACATTGACACTATCTCTGGCTCTCACTATGTAATGACACTATCTCTGGTCTCCTCAACTATGTAATCGACACCTATCTCTGAGTCTCTCACTAGGTAATGACACTATCTCTGATCTCACTATGTAATGGACACAATCAGCTGGTCTCTCACTATGTAATGACACTATCTCTGGTCTCCTCACTAGGAATCGACACTATCTCTGGTCCTCTCACTTATGTAATGACACTATCTCTTGCGTCGTCACTATAGTAATGACATCTTTCCTCTGGTCTCTCTACCTTCTAGATAATAGACACATTTCTCTGGTCTCATCACTATTGTAATGACACTATCTCTGGTCTTCATATGTAATTGACACTATCTCTGGTCTCACCCTATGGTAATGACACTTATCTCCTGGTCGCTCACTATGTAATGACACTATCTGCTGTCTCACTATTGTAATGACTACACTATCTCTGTCTCACTATGTAATGACACTATCTCTGGTCTCTCACTATGTAATGACACTATCTCTGGTCTCACTATGTAATGACACTATCTCTGGTCTCTCACTATGTAATGACACTATCTCTGGTCTCTCACTATGTAATGACACTATCTCTGGTCTCTCACTATGTAATGACACTATCTCTGGTCTCACTATGTAATGACACTATCTCTGGTCTCACTATGTAATGACACTATCTCTGGTCTCACTATGTAATGACACTATCTCTGGTCTCTCACTATGTAATGACACTATCTCTGGTCTCTCACTATGTAATGACACTATCTCTGGTCTCTCACTATGTAATGACACTATCTCTGGTCTCACTATGTAATGACACTATCTCTGGTCTCTCACTATATAATGACACTATCTCTGGTCTCTCACTATGTAATGACACTATCTCTGGTCTCTCACTATATAATGACACTATCTCTGGTCTCACTATGTAATGACACTATCTCTGGTCTCTCACTATGTAATGACACTATCTCTGGTCTCTCACTATGTAATGACACTATCTCTGGTCTCTCACTATGTAATGACACTATCTCTGGTCTCACTATGTAATGACACTATCTCTGGTCTCTCACTATGTAATGACACTATCTCTGGTCTCTCACTATGTAATGACACTATCTCTGGTCTCTCACTATGTAATGACACTATCTCTGGTCTCTCACTATGTAATGACACTATCTCTGGTCTCTCACTATATAAT
Source organism: Bombina bombina (assembly GCF_027579735.1). Taxonomy (NCBI): domain Eukaryota; kingdom Metazoa; phylum Chordata; class Amphibia; order Anura; family Bombinatoridae; genus Bombina; species Bombina bombina. Next base: position 1,226,342,531 of record NC_069502.1, read on the forward strand.
GACACTATCTCTGGTCTCTCACTATATAATGACACTATCTCTGGTCTCTCACTATGTAATGACACTATCTCTGGTCTCACTATGTAATGACACTATCTCTGGTCTCTCACTATGTAATGACACTATCTCTGGTCTCACTATGTAATGACACTATCTCTGGTCTCACTATGTAATGACACTATCTCTGGTCTCACTATGTAATGACACTATCTCTGGTCTCACTATGTAATGACACTATCTCTGGTCTCACTATGTAATGACACTATCTCTGGTCTCTCACTATGTAATGACACTATCTCTGGTCTCACTATGTAATGACACTATCTCTGGTCTCACTATGTAATGACACTATCTCTGGTCTCTCACTATGTAATGACACTATCTCTGGTCTCTCACTATGTAATGACACTATCTCTGGTCTCACTATGTAATGACACTATCTCTGGTCTCACTATGTAATGACACTATCTCTGGTCTCACTATGTAATGACACTATCTCTGGTCTCACTATGTAATGACACTATCTCTGGTCTCTCACTATGTAATGACACTATCTCTGGTCTCTCACTATGTAATGACACTATCTCTGGTCTCTCACTATGTAATGACACTATCTCTGGTCTCACTATGTAATGACACTATCTCTGGTCTCTCACTATGTAATGACACTATCTCTGGTCTCTCACTATGTAATGACACTATCTCTGGTCTCACTATGTAATGACACTATCTCTGGTCTCACTATGTAATGACACTATCTCTGGTCTCTCACTATGTAATGACACTATCTCTGGTCTCTCACTATGTAATGACACTATCTCTGGTCTCTCACTATGTAATGACACTATCTCTGGTCTCTCACTATGTAATGACACTATCTCTGGTCTCACTATGTAATGACACTATCTCTGGTCTCTCACTATGTAATGACACTATCTCTGGTCTCTCACTATGTAATGACACTATCTCTGGTCTCTCACTATGTAATGACACTATCTCTGGTCTCACTATGTAATGACACTATCTCTGGTCTCACTATGTAATGACACTATCTCTGGTCTCACTATGTAATGACACTATCTCTGGTCTCACTATGTAATGACACTATCTCTGGTCTCACTATGTAATGACACTATCTCTGGTCTCTCACTATGTAATGACACTATCTCTGGTCTCTCACTATGTAATGACACTATCTCTGGTCTCTCACTATGTAATGACACTATCTCTGGTCTCACTATGTAATGACACTATCTCTGGTCTCTCACTATGTAATGACACTATCTCTGGTCTCTCACTATGTAATGACACTATCTCTGGTCTCTCACTATGTAATGACACTATCTCTGGTCTCACTATGTAATGACACTATCTCTGGTCTTCACTATGTAATGACACTATCTCTGGTCTCTCACTATGTAATGACACTATCTCTGGTCTCTCACTATATAATGACACTATCTCTGGTCTCACTATGTAATGACACTATCTCTGGTCTCTCACTATGTAATGACACTATCTCTGGTCTCACTATGTAATGACACTATCTCTGGTCTCACTATGTAATGACACTATCTCTGGTCTCTCACTATGTAATGACACTATCTCTGGTCTCTCACTATGTAATGACACTATCTCTGGTCTCTCACTATGTAATGACACTATCTCTGGTCTCACTATGTAATGACACTATCTCTGGTCTCTCACTATGTAATGACACTATCTCTGGTCTCACTATGTAATGACACTATCTCTGGTCTCACTATGTAATGACACTATCTCAGGTCTCACTATATAATGACACTATCTCTGGTCTCACTATGTAATGACACTATCTCTGGTCTCTCACTATGTAATGACACTATCTCTGGTCTCACTATGTAATGACACTATCTCTGGTCTCACTATGTAATGACACTATCTCTGGTCTCTCACTATGTAATGACACTATCTCTGGTCTCTCACTATGTAATGACACTATCTCTGGTCTCTCACTATGTAATGACACTATCTCTGGTCTCACTATGTAATGACACTATCTCTGGTCTCACTATGTAATGACACTATCTCTGGTCTCACTATGTAATGACACTATCTCTGGTCTCACTATGTAATGACACTATCTCTGGTCTCTCACTATATAATGACACTATCTCTGGTCTCTCACTATGTAATGACACTATCTCTGGTCTCTCACTATGTAATGACACTATCTCTGGTCTCTCACTATGTAATGACACTATCTCTGGTCTCACTATGTAATGACACTATCTCTGGTCTCTCACTATGTAATGACACTATCTCTGGTCTCACTTGTTATGTCACTATCTCTGGTCTCTCACTATGTAATGACACTATCTCTGGTCTCACTATGTAATGACACTATCTCTGGTCTCACTATGTAATGACACTATCTCTGGTCTCTCACTATGTAATGACACTATCTCTGGTCTCTCACTATGTAATGACACTATCTCTGGTCTACACTTTAAATTTGGTAATGTCAAACTATCTCTGGTCTCTCACTATGTTTTGACACTATCTCTGGTCTCTCACTATGTAATGACACTATCCTCTGGTGATCTCACTATGTAATGACACTATCTCTGGTCTCCTCACTATGTAATGACACTATCTCTGGTCTCACTATGTAATGACACTATCTCTGGTCTCTCACTATGTAATGACCACTATCTCTGGTATCACTATGTAATGACAGCTATCTCTGGTCTCTCACTATGTAATGACACTATCTCTGGTACTGTATGTCACTATCTGGTTCACTATGTATGACACTATCTCTGGTCTAACCTATGTATATGACACTATCTCTGACTCTCACTATGTAATGACACTAATCCTCTGGTCTCATAGTAATGACACTATCTCTGGTCTCTCACTAGGTAAATGACACTTATCTCTCTTCTGGTCCTCACTATGTAATGACACTATCTCAGGTCTCCACTATGTAATGACACTATCTCTGGTCTCACTTATGTAATGACACTATCTCTGTCTCACTATGTAATGACACTATCTCTGGTCTCACTATGTAATGACACTATCTCTGTCTCTCACTCATGTAAAGACACTATCTCTGGTCTCTCACTATGTAATGGACACTATCTCTGGTCTCCACTATGTAATGACACTATCTCTGGTCCTCTCACTATGTAATGACACTATCTCTGGTCCTCACTATGTAATGACACTATCTCTGGTCTTCACTATGTAATGACACTATCTCTGGTCTCACTATGTTATGACACTATACATCTGGTCTCTCACTATGTAATGACACTAATCTCTGGTCTCACTATGTAATGACTCTATCTCTGGTTCTCACTATGTAATGACACTATCTCTGGTCTCACTATGTAATGACACTATCTCTGGTCCTCACTATGTAATGACACTATCTCCTGTCTCTCACTATGTAATGACACTATCTCTGGTCTCTCACTATGTAATGACACTATCTCTGGTCTCACTATGTAATGACACTATCTCTGGTCTCTCACTATGTAATGACACTATCTCTGGTCTCACTATATAAATTGACACTATCTCTGGTCTCACACTATGTATTGACACTATCTCTGGTCTCTACTATGTATGACACATATCTGCTGGTCTCACTATGTATGACACTATCTCTGGTCTCACTAGTAATGACACTATCTCTGGTCTCTCACTATGTAATGACACTATCTCTGGTCTCACTATGTAATGACACTATCTCTGGTCTCTCACTATGTAATGACACTATCTCTGGTCTCACTATGTAATGACACTATCTCTGGTCTCTCACTATGTAATGACACTATCTCTGGTCTCTCACTATTAATGACACTATCTCTGGTCTCTATATGTAATGACACTATCTCTGGTCTCTCACTATGTAATGGGTCTCTCACTATGTAATGACACTATCTCTGGTCTCTCACTATGTAATGACACATCTCTGGTCTCTCACTATGTAATGACACTATCTCTGGTCCTCACTATGTAATGACACTATCTCTGGTCTCACTATGTAATGACACCTATCTCTGGTCTCGTCACTATGTAATGACACTATCTCTGGTCTCTCACATATGTAATGACACTATCTCTGGTGGTCGTCACTATGTAATGACGACTATCTCTGGTCTCTCGACTATGTAATGACACTATCTCTGGGTCTCACTATGTAATGACACTATCTCTGGTCTCACATATGTAATGACACATCTCTGGTCTCTCACTATGTAATGACACTATCTCTGGTCTCTCACTATGTAATGACACTATCTCTGGTCTCTCACTATGTAATGACACTATCTCTGGTCTCACTATGTAATGACACTATCTCTGGTCTCTCACTATATAATGACACTATCTCTGGTCTCTCACTATGTAATGACACTATCTCTGGTCTCTCACTATGTAATGACACTATCTCTGGTCTCACTATGTAATGACACTATCTCTGGTCTCTCACTATGTAATGACACTATCTCTGGTCTCACTATGTAATGACACTATCTCTGGTCTCACTATGTAATGACACTATCTCTGGTCTCACTATGTAATGACACTATCTCTGGTCTCACTATGTAATGACACTATCTCTGGTCTCACTATGTAATGACACTATCTCTGGTCTCACTATGTAATGACACTATCTCTGGTCTCACTATGTAATGACACTATCTCTGGTCTCACTATATAATGACACTATCTCTGGTCTCACTATGTAATGACACTATCTCTGGTCTCACTATGTAATGACACTATCTCTGGTCTCACTATGTAATGACACTATCTCTGGTCTCACTATGTAATGACACTATCTCTGGTCTCTCACTATGTAATGACACTATCTCTGGTCTCTCACTATGTAATGACACTATCTCTGGTCTCTCACTATGTAATGACACTATCTCTGGTCTCTCACTATGTAATGACACTATCTCTGGTCTCACTATGTAATGACACTATCTCTGGTCTCACTATGTAATGACACTATCTCTGGTCTCTCACTATGTAATGACACTATCTCTGGTCTCTCACTATGTAATGACACTATCTCTGGTCTCTCACTATGTAATGACACTATCTCTGGTCTCTCACTATGTAATGACACTATCTCTGGTCTCACTATGTAATGACACTATCTCAGGTCTCACTATGTAATGACACTATCTCTGGTCTCTCACTATGTAATGACACTATCTCTGGTCTCTCACTATGTAATGACACTATCTCTGGTCTCACTATGTAATGACACTATCTCTGGTCTCTCACTATGTAATGACACTATCTCTGGTCTCTCACTATGTAATGACACTATCTCTGGTCTCACTATGTAATGACACTATCTCTGGTCTCTCACTATGTAATGACACTATCTCTGGTCTCACTATGTAATGACACTATCTCTGGTCTCACTATGTAATGACACTATCTCTGGTCTCACTATGTAATGACACTATCTCTGGTCTCTCACTATATAATGACACTATCTCTGGTCTCTCACTATGTAATGACACTATCTCTGGTCTCTCACTATGTAATGACACTATCTCTGGTCTCACTATGTAATGACACTATCTCTGGTCTCTCACTATGTAATGACACTATCTCTGGTCTCTCACTATGTAATGACACTATCTCTGGTCTCTCACTATATAATGACACTATCTCTGGTCTCACTATGTAATGACACTATCTCTGGTCTCTTACTATGTAATGACACTATCTCTGGTCTCACTATGTAATGACACTATCTCTGGTCTCACTATGTAATGACACTATCTCTGGTCTCTCACTATGTAATGACACTATCTCTGGTCTCTCACTATGTAATGACACTATCTCTGATCTCACTATGTAATGACACTATCTCTGGTCTCTCACTATGTAATGACACTATCTCTGGTCTCTCACTATGTAATGACACTATCTCTGGTCTCTCACTATGTAATGACACTATCTCTGGTCTCACTATGTAATGACACTATCTCTGGTCTCTCACTATGTAATGACACTATCTCTGGTCTCACTATGTAATGACACTATCTCTGGTCTCTCACTATGTAATGACACTATCTCTGGTCTCACTATGTAATGACACTATCTCTGGTCTCACTATGTAATGACACTATCTCTGGTCTCACTATGTAATGACACTATCTCTGGTCTCACTATGTAATGACACTATCTCTGGTCTCACTATGTAATGACACTATCTCTGGTCTCACTATGTAATGACACTATCTCTGGTCTCACTATGTAATGACACTATCTCTGGTCTCTCACTATGTAATGACACTATCTCTGGTCTCACTATGTAATGACACTATCTCTGGTCTCTCACTATGTAATGACACTATCTCTGGTCTCACTATGTAATGACACTATCTCTGGTCTCACTATGTAATGACACTATCTCTGGTCTCTCACTATGTAATGACACTATCTCTGGTCCTCACTATGTAATGACACTATCTCTGGTCTCTCACTATGTAATGACACTATCTCTGGTCTCTCACTATGTAATGACACTATCTCTGGTCTCTCACTATGTAATGACACTATCTCTGGTCTCACTATGTAATGACACTATCTCTGGTCTCTCACTATGTAATGACACTATCTCTGGTCTCTCACTATGTAATGACACTATCTCTGGTCTCTCACTATGTAATGACACTATCTCTGGTCTCTCACTATGTAATGACACTATCTCTGGTCTCACTATGTAATGACACTATCTCTGGTCTCTCACTATGTAATGACACTATCTCTGGTCTCACTATGTAATGACACTATCTCTGGTCTCACTATGTAATGACACTATCTCTGGTCTCACTATGTAATGACACTATCTCTGGTCTCACTATGTAATGACACTATCTCTGGTCTCACTATGTAATGACACTATCTCTGGTCTCACTATGTAATGACACTATCTCTGGTCTCACTATGTAATGACACTATCTCTGGTCTCTCACTATGTAATGACACTATCTCTGGTCTCACTATGTAATGACACTATCTCTGGTCTCACTATGTAATGACACTATCTCTGGTCTCTCACTATGTAATGACACTATCTCTGGTCTCTCACTATGTAATGACACTATCTCTGGTCTCACTATGTAATGACACTATCTCTGGTCTCTCACTATGTAATGACACTATCTCTGGTCTCTCACTATGTAATGACACTATCTCTGGTCTCTCACTATGTAATGACACTATCTCTGGTCTCTCACTATGTAATGACACTATCTCTGGTCTCACTATGTAATGACACTATCTCTGGTCTCTCACTATGTAATGACACTATCTCTGGTCTCTCACTATGTAATGACACTATCTCTGGTCTCTCACTATGTAATGACACTATCTCTGGTCTCTCACTATGTAATGACACTATCTCTGGTCTCACTATGTAATGACACTATCTCTGGTCTCACTATGTAATGACACTATCTCTGGTCTCACTATGTAATGACACTATCTCTGGTCTCACTATGTAATGACACTATCTCTGGTCTCACTATGTAATGACACTATCTCTGGTCTCTCACTATGTAATGACACTATCTCTGGTCTCTCACTATGTAATGACACTATCTCTGGTCTCACTATGTAATGACACTATCTCTGGTCTCTCACTATGTAATGACACTATCTCTGGTCTCTCACTATGTAATGACACTATCTCTGGTCTCTCACTATGTAATGACACTATCTCTGGTCTCACTATGTAATGACACTATCTCTGGTCTCTCACTATGTAATGACACTATCTCTGGTCTCACTATGTAATGACACTATCTCTGGTCTCACTATGTAATGACACTATCTCTGGTCTCACTATGTAATGACACTATCTCTGGTCTCTCACTATGTAATGACACTATCTCTGGTCTCTCACTATGTAATGACACTATCTCTGGTCTCTCACTATGTAATGACACTATCTCTGGTCTCACTATGTAATGACACTATCTCTGGTCTCTCACTATGTAATGACACTATCTCTGGTCTCTCACTATGTAATGACACTATCTCTGGTCTCTCACTATGTAATGACACTATCTCTGGTCTCACTATGTAATGACACTATCTCTGGTCTCTCACTATGTAATGACACTATCTCTGGTCTCACTATGTAATGACACTATCTCTGGTCTCACTATGTAATGACACTATCTCTGGTCTCTCACTATGTAATGACACTATCTCTGGTCTCTCACTATGTAATGACACTATCTCTGGTCTCACTATGTAATGACCA